>NC_089793.1:19542823-19592823 GCF_040412425.1 Macrobrachium rosenbergii | reverse complement strand
GGTCACCAGAGTAGATGAGAAAGAAAGAGAAAAAAGTGATAAGTATCAAGACCTGAAAATCGAAATAAGAAGGATATGGGATATGCCAGTGGAAATTGTATCCATAATCATAGGAACACTAGGCACGATCCCAAGATCCCTGAAAAGGAATCTGGAAAAACTAGATACTGAAGTAGCTCCAGGACTTATGCAGAAGAGTGTGCTACTTGAAACAGCTCACATGGTGAGAAAAGTGATTGACTCCTAAGGAGGCAGGATGCAACCCGGAACCCCACACTATAAAAACCACCCAGTCAAATAGGATGACTGTGATAGAGCACACCCCCCCCAAAAAAAAATATATATATATATATTATTATTATTATTATTATTATTATTATTATTATTATTATTATTACCACCTCAACTCCTAGCCACCAGTGAGAGATGCAAACGTCAAAGGATGAAAAAATAAAAAAATGCTTTAGTGATACAGCTATCTATTATACGAAAAGACAATTCGTGCACTCGGCATAAGCTTAATAAATTGTTCGCGGCGAATAATAAATGAGGATATTCCGAACGTGATTAAGTGAGCGCCGGCGATAAAGGAGTGAGGACTTGTCGCCCATCGGGAAGGAAATCCTTCACGGCGAAGGGTTCCCGCACAAACAAAGACACCTTCTGGGACACGGCCAGGGGCCTTCCCAGCCGTCCCACTGACAGGTCAAATGGCGCGCAATTTATGATCGCTCGAATTCCATCTCGATAAGCGGCAGCAGGTGTTGTTTTGGGCGTTTATGATATTACCCCGGAGATTGTTGGCCCTCGGTTGTCTGCGAGCCTTTTATCGCTCTGCATTTCGACATCTTTCTGGTCTGGGGGCTGGCTCGAATCAGGGCGTAGCGTTCTTTTAGTTTAATCTTTTGTTTTGGGTATAAGTAAATGAGCTTTCTGCTGTGCTGGTATATCCAAGAAGACTGCTTATCGAGATTGTTATCCGTAGGTTAAAGAATAATCTCATTAAGTCCGACATGCATTTGTAATAAATGCATGGTAATAACTAGGTGTATGTAATGGCGAAGTTTAAACATTTGCAACAGAAATACTAATAATGGACTCCTTCAAATAAATCAACATTATCATATAAACATTATCAAAAGTAAATGAGAAAAGCAAGGCATTAGAATGCACAGAGTCGCTAATATTCCATATAATCAGTTTTGCAATATTCCTAAGGAGCGTGTTGTATCGTATTCATTCACTCTCAGCCTTGCATAGCTGTTATCCGAAGAAAATGAATTTTGCAGACGTAAAACCGTCTTAGACTTATTTGGCTGAAGTCTAATTGCATGTAATTAAACATTGCGCTCACTAAGTATGGACAATGCAATTCAGTCCCGGAGATAATATCCTTTAATTAACCCTTATCATCACCGAGGAATCAAGATGCGGAAAACCCGCCTTTCAATATTGATTAGACTCCATGCAGTTAAGTTGGCTTGATTTCTTTGGAATAAACGTATCTAAAATACTTTTTACTCGGTTCTGATTTTGTCCCGTTGCTGTTCTTCAGAACAGAATAGAATAGAATATAAAAGTTTGCTGTTTTTTCAGAACAGAATAGCATAGAATATAAAAGTTTGCTGTCCTTCAGAACAGAATAGAATAGAATATAAAAGTTTGCTGTTCTTCAGAACAGAATAGAATAGAATAGAATATAAAGTTTGCTGTTCTTCAGAATAGAATAGCATAGAATATAAAAGTTTGCTGTTTTTCAGAACAGAATAGCATAGAATATAAAAGTTTGCTGTCCTTCAGAACAGAATAGAATAGAATATAAAAGTTTGCTGTCCTTCAGAACAGAATAGAATAGAATATAAAGTTTGCTGTTCTTCAGAACAGAATAGCATAGAATATAAAAGTTTGCTGTTTTTCAGAACAGAATAGCATAGAATATAAAAGTTTGCTGTCCTTCAGAACAGAATAAAATAGAATATAAAAGTTTGCTGTTCTTCAGAACAGAATAAAATAGAATATAAAAGTTTGCTGTTCTTCAGAATAGAATAGAATAGAATATAAAATTTAGGCCTAAAGGCCAAGCGCTGGGACCTTTGAGGTCATTCAGTGTTGAAACGGAAATTGACAGTAAAAAGGTTTGAAAGGTGTAACAGGAGGAAAACCTCGCAGTTGCACTAAGAAACAATTGTTAGGAGGGTGTGGAAAGTAAGATGGAAGAAAGAATATGAATGAAGGTATAGTAAAAGGAGTGAAAGGAGTTTCAGCTAGGTGCCGAAGGAACGCTGCGTAGAACCTAAGTAATGCCTAAAGTACACCGCATGAGGTTCACTGACGGCACTAACCCCCTGCTGTCCTTCAAAAGACTATGCAACTTCTATTCACGTTGCTGTTCGCCCTATCCATCTATCTTTACCAATATATCTATGTATTTCGTTAAAAAATAAAGAACTAAATTGAACCCTGTTATTGAATTTATGCTGGGAATTTAATAACATATTTGGGGATTTTCCTCTTTTAAATACATATAGAGACCATTTTTCCAGAGCGCCATGGTAGATTTCTATATTCTTCATTCTTTTAAAGCTAATTACCTGCAGGACTTCTTCTCATTTCTTGCGTACTTGATTTTGCTCACACGTCTGACAGATCCGCTTCCTATTCAGTGATAAGGTAAAAACAAGTGGAACTGAGAACCTTGAACCTAGTCATTGATAACGTAAATACCACAAAATCTAAAACCTTTTAATATTGGTACATATTCTGCTTTCAGTGAACGGACTCTATATTGAACTGAGAGACCCCGTTCTGTCAAAGCACAAAGATGATTTTTCACTTTGGGCTGAAATCTTAGAATGCGTTGTCATCAAATTCTGAGAAGAATGGTGATACTGTATAAATGTTATGAGATTTGAGCTCTCGTGATTGATGGCTCCTAACGTACAAGAAAGAGGGAAGAAGTTTGCAGATAGAAAGGTAAAAAAAAACGTTATTGAGTTTCTTGCATTGGACGAAAATTGTAGTTTCGTTAAAACGCTCCTTCTGACAGCACATTATGCAGCAGCAGTCATATTTTTGCCAGAAAGCTGTCCTTTACATTCAGGAATTTTGCAGTGAGTTGGTATATTACCAGTCGGTAAAATCAGGGATGCACTGAGGTGGTTAAATTTAACGACAATTTCGTGACGGGGAGCAAAAACGTCAAAGATTTCTTAAACTAGTGCACCGAAGAACAACAATAAAAAAAGTAAAAAATGCGCCGAGGTTACTTTGGCGCAATCGAGTTTTCTGTACAGTGTATGAAACTTTCAGCCACGGCCCATGAAACTCTTAGCCGCGGCCCATGAACCGCAGCCACGGTGCGATGGTGGCCTGTGTTGGTACCTACACCTGTGCCAGACGTACTGTTATGGCTAAATTTAACCTTAAATAAAATCAAAACTACAGAGGCTAGAGGGCTGCAATTTGGTATGTTTGATGATTGGAGGGTGGCTGATCAACGTACAAATTTGCACCCCTCTAGCCTCAGTAGTTTTTAAGATCTAAGGGCGGACAGAAAAAGTGCGGACGGACAGACAAAGCCATCTCAATAGTTTTCTTTAACTGAAAACTAAAAATGTAGTGTGGTATCTCTTTTCTAGTACTGATAATTTTCATACGTTTTTAAATGAGTTTAATTACGTTACACAGAAAGTATTTTATACTGATGATTCGTCAGTGAAAAACGTTGCTAGAGATACGCGTGATAGGTTATTCAGAAGTTTTTTAAGATACAAAATTTAATTTAGTATCTCGAATTTTTAGTATAATAAAATGTTTGATAAACAAATCATAAATAAAATCTTTTATAGCAAAGGCTTAAGATTATTATGAAACACCTTGACCTAAGAAACTGATGCTATAATATATATATATATATATATATATATATATATATATATATATATATATATATATATATATATATATATATATATATATATATATATATATATATATATATATATATATATATGTATTATATATACATATATATTATATGTATAGATATATACATATATATACATACATACAAATAGATAGATAGATAGAAAGATAGACAGATAGATATTTGTATATGTATATATACAATGAAAAGAAAATTCTTTTCTAGAAGACTGGTAACGGAAAAAATAGAGAACTGTTGTACTTTTACTCTTAATGATGATGAATGAGAGTTTCATGTGCCGTATAAGGGGAACTTAATAATTAGAACAATGATTCAGGAGTGTCTTAAGTATGAGGAGGGCAAGATTACTTGAATATCACGATGACAATCAGAGTAAGATAAGCATGTGATAGCATAAAAACTGTATATAATTCGCATTCTTTGTTTGCAGGTAGGGAATGAAGTCTAAATGATATTATACTCCTTTTTTCATGAAAGTAACAGTGAAAGGAAAACCGTAATGCGGACGAACAGTTACAAAATGCATGACGTATTGCATGGTGTTCATTTGTCGAGTTCTTAAGGAGTGCATAGAAAATTTAAGCATAACATCAGTGCTTTCCTTTATTTACTTTTATGTCTTTGTTCCTTGTTTGTGAGGCTACACATGTTTTACTGATCTAAACATAAAAATTATATGCTCTTTTAATAGCCATTTTCGTTTTAATAAAACCTGGCTACAATTTTCATAAGTCAGCAAGCAAATTTTTTTATGTCAAAGTTAAAGATGCCTTTTCATTTCAAGTTAAGCCACACGAGCGCACACACACACACACACACACACACACCAATATATACAATATATATATATATATATATATATATATATATATATATATATATATATATATGTATATATATACATACATACATACATACTTATATATACATATATAGCAATAAGCAATTCCCCTGAATAGGAATCTAGATTAATTACCAAGTCATTTTGTACTGATGAGTCATGTACAGTTTCTATGGACATCGCATGTCCCATTCCCTACAAAGAAAGCTCGTCAGTTATGACACGATCTCATTAAGCACAATGCTCCGATCTCGTATGCACTGTTCGTTTCCAGGACAAGAAGGTCCTTCCATTTCAGCATCTCAAAATGTAGTTCAATCACCACTTTCTCAAATGGACATTTAACTCATATCACAAACTAGCCCAGATCATCCCGGAACGAGAAGGAACCATTAAAGGCTTGGCATGTCAGTTGTCCACCCTGGGTACAGAAATGCTAGATAAAACAGCAGGAAGTAAAAGAAACCTAAAACAGACCTTAGGAGCATGGTAAAAATACCAAACGGGTCATAACGATGTCTGAAAAGCCAGGCGAAGTGAAGAAGTGAGTGAGTGCAATAAAGGGTTGCATAAATCAGTCGGTAAGGTCGTAAATTTCTCTTGAAATCAAGCATGAAAACACTCTGGGTCAGATGCCCTGTTGGTAATCAGTGATGCAAATACCCCATCTATCTTGCGCGTAATAAATACCGGGGAGGACATATGGTTAGCGAAGAACCGAGTAGGGGAATGAGGAGCACTGGAATCACCAAGAGAAGACTTACCTCTCCTGGAGGTAAGACCCACACCTCCGCCCCCACCCCCGTGGTTTCAATAACAGATGACTCTTTGATATAGAAGTTAAAATCATGGAAGTCGTTGATAACTGAGCGAAAGATTAACATTTTTTACTTTAGGAATCGTAATTAATTGAACAGATTCGCTTTCGTTATAAGAAAACAGTTCCATTTGAAGTAAATATGTACAGTGGATCTTAAAAGAGTTGCAGCGGAGGGAACGGCCAGGAATTACCATAAATGCATGAACTACCTCTAAAAAGAGTGAATGACTCGACAAAAGTGGTATAACTTTCGATAACCAAAGTAACTAAGCGTACCAAGGCAACAGGCCGCTTGAGGAAAGACTCTGTGAAGTCACAGCACCTCTGACGATGTCTCGGTCTTGTTCCTCTAAACATCGTTGCCATCCAGGCTTTACCGAGCTTCGATTTTTTAAATAGGTGTTCAGCTTTCTGTTATTTGGAAAACAGCAAATTAAATATAGTAAGATTTATGTCATTCTTTCCCCAAAACAATCGTGACTAGATGTAAGAACACGTGATGCGATAACAACGATAATACCGGATGACTAAAATATTCTTGAGTTATCCTTTCTTAAGCCAATAGGATCATGTGGAAAATCATATAACATTACATACATAAAACAAGCTGCATAAAGAAGCATATTCTTAACTATCGTATCATGACGAATAAAAAAGAAAGAGAGACAGTGATATGAAAAAACTCCCTTCAGATCAAACCGAGTTATAAAGCTTGTTTAACTAAAAGAGTATCATCAAGTTTCATTACCTTAAACTACTAGAAAGCAACTAGTGCCATTCATTCCATCCACATTAACTCTTGGTATGTCAGGCATAGCGATACTTCTCCCAACAATTTTCTCATTTTCTTATTAATCGGGCAAGTAAGTGATGTCACTTGCACAAGCAACAAATCTGGAAAAAAAAGACATAACCTTCCTAACAGTCACTCCATTCATCATTGCTTTCATATTGCTTGTGAGAGAACATCAATCACTTCCAATGTTAGCCAACACTTTATTTGTCGAGTCTAACATTAACGAGTGTCACGTTTCCCTGACAGCAGAAATTCTTCTGCATAATGATCCTTTAGACGTCAGACTACCAACTCGCATCTCTCTCTCTCTCTCTCTCTCTCTCTCTGACTCTCTGACTGTCGTATTAGCTGGGTCTCTTAACTCTCAGGTGTCGGTATGGCTTGTGATTGCTAAGTATACTCTTTTACCAGACCACTGAGCTTAACAGCCTCCTCTGGCCTGAAGGATTAGACTTATTTACGTGGCTAAGAACCAACTGTCTCTGATTGTTTGTAGTATCGTTCATATTCGTGTTCAGTTTCCACTATAAGAGATTATTTTCAGTATGGACAGCTGCGTATCTTGTAAACATCGAATGTTAAGTCCAAATGCCGTTTCTATTAAAATCGGAATTTTTTCTTATGAACGGCGTAAGCTACTTCCGTTCCAAAAGTCGATTTGTTTCCTTGTTTTCAGCTGATATTTTATCATAGAAATGATTTACAAGATAACTTAGAAGAGGAAGAAAATAATTATATCAAAACAATCTGAACAGTAATGTAATACTGGATACGGCCAAATAACACATCAATTTAAAAGAATATTGCTCTCACGCGTCCACATATATATATAATAAAGCTAAATATATTCGTGATAGTTTTGGAGAATCGAAAGGAATTTTTTTGTATGGTGCTCAGATGCTGATTTTAGAAAAGAACCCCGAATGAATAGAGATTAAGATCAAAACCCCCAGCGCTAAAGCATCGACGTATCCACTTTAGTTTCCCCGAAAACAAAACCAAGGACGTATTAGTCGTCTGCGTACACGTTCAGCTCATTTTCTCCAGTTTCCCCTCAAACAAAAACAAAGGACGTGTTTGCCTCAGGTGTTTAACGTCCAAGCCTGAAAACGATGACTATATAGTCCTTGGCAGTGACGTCAGCTAGCTGGTTCAGTGTGAAATTATCATGTACCTCTTATGTCTCGCAGCGGCTGTGACGAACCTATCGAACGTTTGTGTGTTCTTTAGTCAAGTCAGCAAATCACCGTTTGTGTCTTTAGTAATGAGTAACTCTTGATGATTTATATTAGTCTTCGTAAACGTCTACATGAGATCTAATTTGAATACAGAGCTCACTCTACCGTTGATTTTATATTTCTCTAATATTTATTTAAAAATGTTCAGTGTATTTCCTTGTTCTGTATCACTGTTTTGCATAGCTTTCATGGCACACTACCTAAACTTAATTTTACCACTCGGCATCTTACGTAGGTCATAGCGCAGTTATCGGTAAACAGTGGTTTGTATCTATAGGTATCATGGATTTGAATTAAGGGGTCTTGACAATTAGCTGGAATTTTGTATTCTTATAAAATATCTTATCACATGGGTTTAGCCGGCCAGGAACCATGCTAAGCTCTCTAGTACAAATATAAATTTTTTTTTTTTTCAGGAGTCCAACAGAGTTTTCGGTAGTTCAACTATGTACGCT
This sequence comes from Macrobrachium rosenbergii, assembly GCF_040412425.1. NCBI lineage: Eukaryota > Metazoa > Arthropoda > Malacostraca > Decapoda > Palaemonidae > Macrobrachium > Macrobrachium rosenbergii. Next base: position 19,584,727 of record NC_089793.1, on the reverse strand, counting down.
GTGAAGTTTGTTGCTGCTAAGAAGGTTAGTGTTCAATATCTTTTGTTTAAATCTAATTGCAGCAGGTGATTCTAAATGACTACCTTGTTGAATCTTAACCTTTCAAGCTTTAAAGCCTATTTGGCATAAACAGGTGTTGATTTTAGTTAATTTTCATTGAATCTTGAAGGCAGTTAGATAAGTTATTCAGTGTGTCAGAGCCACTTGCTGGCAGTTATTCGGTGTGTCAGAGCCCCTTGCTGGCTGCTGTTCGGTGTGTCAGAGCCACTTGCTGGCTGCTGTTCAGAGCCACTTGCTGGTTGCTGTTCAGTGTGTCAGAGCCACTTGCTGGCTGCTGTTCAAAGCTACTCGCTGGCTGCTGTTCAGAGCCACTCGCTGGCTGCTGTTCAGAGCCACTCGCTGGCTGCTGTTCAGAGCCACTCGCTGGCTCCTGTTCAGAGCCACTCGCTGGCTGCTGTTCAGAGCCACTTGCTGGCTGTTGTTCAGTGTGTCTGAGCCACTCACTGGCTGTTGTTCAGTGTGTCTGAGCCACTCGCTGGCTGTTGTCTCAGTGTGTCTGAGCCACTCGCTGGCTGTTGTGTTTAGTGGGTCTGAGCCACTCGCTGGCTGTTGTGTTCAGTGGGTCTGAGCCACTCCTTTGGTTCAGTGGTCTTTAGTTGTTCAGTATGTGTGAGCCACTCGCTGGCTGTTGTTCAGTGTGTGTGAGCCACTCTCTGGCTGTTGTTCAGTGTGTCTGGGCCACTCGCTGACTGTTAATTGGTGTCCTTGGGATACTTCGTGGCATTTGTTGTTGTCTTGGGCCACTTATGGGCATTCTAGCATCTTAAACCACTTACTGTTTGTTGTTAGTTTTCTTGTTGCCCCTGTCATTAGGTTGGTGTCTTTTGGCCACATCTTGTCATTAGAATAGTGACTTTGGGCCATTTCTGTTATTACATTTGTCTTTGGACCATTTGCTGGCATTAGGTTTTCTTGGGCTACTTATTAGCATTTGGTTTTCTTAGCAAGTTTTTTTTCTGGGCCATTTGCTGGCATTTGGCGGGTTTCAGTGAGCCACTTTCATGTTTGGCTCCTTTGGCAACTTGGTTTTTTGGCAATTTCTGAAGTTTGCCATTTTTCCAAACCAACCTTTATGGGTGGAGGCCCCTCTCATGTCCTGCTCTGTAGGCCTTAGGGCCTGCAGGCAGGTTCATGGGAGGTTTCAAACAACCAGCTAATAGAAATTTTTTGCAGGTGGTACGTACACTTTTGTTATAAAAATGGTATGCCTTAACTGAATTTGGTAGTTGTTAGTTCCTTTAAATTTAACATTGAAGCTATGTTAATGAAAATCGTAACCTTATTTATTTTCTTTTGAATTGTAGTTATTTAATTAGAACCTCATTGTAATGATTTTCAGTAATTGCGTATTAGTTTTATAGCTTTTGCGTAGGTGAAAGACTTTACCCTAAATGTTGTAAGGATAAATTTCTAAAAATATTTATTTGCTTTAGACGTGAGACTGATTTTCCATAGTTTTATGTATGGTTAATATAATTATTAAATGCTTTTTGCTTTGTTGCTAATTTTAAACATATATATATATATATATATATATATATATATATATATATATATATATAATATATTAATATATATATATATATATATTCAGTAAGCTAAAACGCTTAATATCAATTCACCTCGAAATAATATATTTTCATATATGCTACCGAAGGGAAGGTAGAGCGAATTGATATTAAAGGACGTTTGTAGCCACTGATTGTATATGAATCATAGATGTGATAAAGTCATATATATATATATATATATATATAGTATATATATATATATATATATATATATATATATATATATATATACTGTATATATATATATATATATATATATATATATATTATATATATACTGTATATACAGTATATATATATTATATATGTATATGTATATATGTGTATATATACATACATATACATATTTTTTTGCTAATTATACAACGAAAATAAATTTGTTCTAACTATAGTATTAAGGTAGTAAGCCCTATGCTTATGTTGATATTGATAAGAATAAACTTGTTTGCATTTGTTTGGTGTTCTGGCCATCTTGGCTTATTATCCACTTGTTTGGTACCACTGGCAACATGGCTTACTGGCTTTTGTACAGTATCCCTGGCTACTTTGACGTCTGGTATAGTGGGTACTTGTGGTCACTTTCCCCGCCAAACTAGCGTTAGATAATCCTGGCATCCTTAACCTTTCATTTGCCAGGTTCACTAGCTAATCGACTTTTTGGCATACTCCTACCTTGGCCGATGAGCTAGAGCTCCTTGCTTGCATCCCCTGACCAGTGGCTTACAGTGGTTTGCTCGTGAAGTTTGTCTATATAACTGGTAATTATTGCACATGTTAGCTGAAATTGGTGGTCTTGTGATTCTTGAAAAGGGTAATGTAAGGAACAGTGGATAGTGTAAGACTTTGCTGTGCATCCCACCATTAAGACAAAATGAGGGCGACAGCACCGAGATTCACTACTTTTCAGGGGTTTTTACTACCAATTAGGATTTCCAGTAATTTTTCATTGATAACTGGCAAATGTAGAAGGCAGTGAGGATCCTTGCAACGGGAATTATGTAGTCAAAAACAGTTTTACGAGATATTTGCGAGCAAATGTCTGATTAAAGTATAGGAAAAATCGGAACTAGTAAGAAGTCAAACTCTCCGTTGGTGTTAGATTGGAGGAAATAAATTTGTATAAGCGTATGGTGACTGACTGACTGACTGACCTACTGACTGACTGACTGACTGAGAATCGCTATGCATGAAGGTTTGAGTAAATTTTCCGTTATGGAAAGATTCGGAGATGTTGAATGCAAATGTCAGATATAGCTGCTGTTAAAAACTTTGGATAAAGTACATTATGTAAGATGAGTGAAAAGGTTTAAGAGATATTCAGTGTCTTAGAAAATGAGGTTAAAAGTTCCCCAGTTGAAGTTACAGGGCAATTTGGGCTCGTGGGGAGAATAAGGGAATGGCTAGTAGTTGACATGTTGATGAACATCAGAATCTTATGAAGAGGACGAGACCAAATTTGTATTTGTTGGACCGTGCTGGAGGTGTTGGAACGTAAGAGACTTCGCAGTCAGCGGAATAAAAAAAAAAAAAAAGCATGAAAGTTAATAGGAAAGTAATGCAGTGATGGGGGGGGGGGCGATGGCGGGTGGACACCCATGAAACTGATCATATTTATTATATACCATTGTGTGTTGTTGCACTTAGCCCCTGTTGCTTATTAGCGGAAGATACATTTATATGAGACCGAAAATCGTATGTATATCAAGAAACAGGAAAGTGTCATAGCTTTCACTTCTGTTGGGTCTCATACTTAAATTAAAATCCTAATAATATCAAAAGGACTAGCCCTAATGAGGCTGCATGGTTATTAAGAGTTAAGTTCTCAGCCCTTTTCTGTAAAGGTAAATTATAAAGATCACACTAGAATTCAAGGGTAAAAAAAAAAACTAAAAGCAAAAAATTATCTGTATACGCTGGAACAATTGAGTATCAGGGTGTCAGGGGTGTTAAACTGTACATCATCTTATCACATCTTCCTTGAAATCTCACTTCTCAGAAACATTGTATAACGTACAAATTACCGGTAATCAAGACTGCCTGACGGTAATTACTTCAAATTAGGCAGTAATTAGGTTATGAGTGCAAAAAGTAAGCGGGTAGCCGTTCATTATATACTTGATCTGTCACCAGAGATACGTTGGCTTCGTCGTTCTTAAGCGTATTTTGTATACACATTCTTTTATACTTTATATATTTTGCATTGCAAGAAATAGCTGCATAATTATTTGTATTGCTAATTGAACAGGCCTGCATAGCACTTAAGTTCCCTCTTAATTTTTTTCATTATATAAACTTTGAAATTAAACAGCTTTTTTCATATCTCGGGTATATAGATCTTTAATTCCGCAAGCCATGCATCAGACTGAAGCAAGTTTTTCTTTGCTGGAAGAATTCGTTCCCATGGAAGTATTGTAACAGTTGCCATGTAAGAGCTGATAACACCTAAACGATCATCTGCTTATATATACTGTATATGGTCCGTGTAAGACTTTTACAAATAAATTAGACAATACGAAATTTACTTGAACAGTTATGCGAACACATTATTTCCCTTCTCCAATAAACAAGATGAAAACGTTTATCTCAGTGCTTAGATTTTACATTTAATTATTTTGTTACTGTTTTCCATTCCAGTCAAAACTTTGAAAAACCGGTTGAATTATTTTTCGCTGCAGATACTGATTTTCCTGGAATGGTATGAAAATATCAAAATGCCAAGGTAGCTGGTCTACATTGAATAAGAATATTCTGAGGGCTTAACACTGGCAACTAAATGTTTGAATATTGGATATGATTCGTGCCAGAATCTAATCATTTTTAGGGTTTAAGCTTTTGAACTCAAGAACTAAATTTGAATGTAATTTAAAACTGTAGTAGTATTGAAGAAATGATCTTTAGGACAGCCCTATGAGAGCTGATTTGTTGTAACTGTCTGTTATTGTGATAAGTGCTTCAAGCTTTCCGTAATGCTGATCTTAATTCATTTCCCGATGTAAATTTCAAACTGTACAGAGGAAAATACCGTTGTATCCACTGCATTCATTTGCAAGAAACTGGATTAGTATATTTCTTTGTTAAATAATTCTTACGGTGAAAAGGCCGCAAACTATCCAGTAGGCTTTCACAAAACGTTGTTCATAACTAACAGGAGGAAAGACGAGCAATAAAAATTTGTAAGGATAGCAAGATATAACTCAAAAGAAAGGTTGAAAATTATCCAAAAAAACTACGTTCAGTATGTTTACATTGTTACAAATAATGGTCAGCAAAACTGGAAATAAGGAATGGTAAACAAATGTAGAAAAATGAAAAAGAGAGAATACAAGTGAAAAGGAAAAAGATTTTCATATCATCTCGAGCAACGGCCCTTCCAAAAAAAGTCTGAGATAGCGCCGTAGAGCATTAAAGCCCCGTACACACGACAGACTTTGTCTGGGAGACTTGGTCCGTTGGCAGACAAAATCTATAAACTAAAGTTAGTTGTCCACACGGCCGTGCCTGGACAGTCAAAGTCTGGGTGGAGGTGAGCACATAACGATGATGGAGTAGAGCTCATAGCCAGAAGAACAGCAAGCGACAGGCACACTGCGCCTTACTGATAGATGTGTGAAGAAAAAGTTAAGTATACCTTAGTGTTACCAGAGCACAGAGCTGATTAACAGCTCTCCTAGGACTGGCCCGAAGGATTAGACTTATTTTACGTGGCTAAGAACCAATTGGTTACTTAGCAACGGGACCTACAGCTTATTGTGGAATCCGAACCACATTATAGCGAGAAATGAATTTTTATCACCAGAAATAAAATCCTCTAATTTTTCATTAGCCGGCCGGAGGCTCGAACTCGGGCGTAGCGAGTGCTAGCCCACAACTCTATCGACTCGCCTAACGAAGAATGTGATGTGTGAAGAAGAGGAGAGAACTGGGTAAAAGGGGAATGGCGTAAACGCTGGTTAATAGAAAGGAAAGCTCCGGGAAATCACGAGACTATTTTAAGAGAACCTGCAGAAGGGTCCAATAACGCTTCCAAATTTCAAAACCAATCCCATATTTAGATTACTTCCCATTCTTCCGTAACTACTTACCAAATCGTTGGCAGTACCTCCAATAACAAGCTCAGCACAGTTAAACTTACCATACTACCATGGTTAAACACATGTCACATGAATAGACGATCGGAAACAGCTCTTGCCCGTCTACGAACTGGCCATTCAAACCTCTCTCTCACTCCCACCTGATAAACGGATCCCCTCCAACTTTGTGTCTAACTTGTCGTGTCCCTCTTTACATAATATATCCAATATAATCCTTTCCTGCCCACGGCACAGTCGCAGGCAAAAGAGCCTTGACCAGCCTCTCTTCCCCGTCCACCTCGCCTTCATGATATTCTCACCGAAACAGAACACTTCTCCATAGAACCTGTAATCTGCTTCCTTCAACAAATAAATATTCATTTAATATAACCTACCAACCAATAATTCTTCACCATACTGCATCTATAATCAGCCCGCCAACAGCCATACCACGTTGGAAGCACCGCTTATCGTCTGATCTATAATCAGCTTAACATAGCACCATATGGTCTCCAAGGCCTGTTGCTTGATTGATATTAATTCAGTTCAGTTTAAGACCTTTCATTCTCTACTCCCTAGCATTCCTGTGAGGGAAACGAATAAGATAAGTAATGTGACAGAAATTTTAACAAAGGAAAATTGATGTAAAATAACGAAAATGTATATTAACATAATGCTTGAAGATCAAGGTCAATATGCATCGTTATTTCATATAAGTGACCATGCATACGGATTGAGCATATGTATTATTCAGCATATAATATCCAACATTTAAAATATAAAATTATAAGAAAATATATAATCGCAAGGGGTATCAGGTTATATTTGATTCCAATTATATAAATATATATATAATCATGTTCACGGCCTCTGTATACCAGAGACAATCTTCATGTATTATGCATACAGTAATTAAGCAGTGTAACAAATTTATGCTTTAAATATACAATACCTGTTTCTTACGAAACTAATGCATTAGGTTTTTGCATGAATCTTCGTCACATTGGTATGCCTGGCAACAGTGCACGTTACTCACCCCAGACAAAGTTTCGTGTCTGCTGAAAGCACTCTACTTACACTTCGGCCATGTGTACGGCAAACAGAAGCAGAGAAGTCTGGCAGCTTTTGCCTGCAGACAATGTCTAGTCGTGTGGACTCGGGGCTTTAGATTTGAGAAAAATGTTGTGGTCACCGCTTGGGATAATGCCTTTCAAAACTTAATAGTCACAAATAGCTTAACTCTTCTCATTAATTAATCAGAATATATATATATTTTTTTTAACAATGAATGAGGTCTTCCAATCAAGCGACCACGCAACTCGAGTCATTAAAACTGTTGCGTTAAGAAGTCGTTGCAACACATCTTCCTTGTGCATACTCAGAATTGATCAGAGAAGAAAATCAACACACGGCACCTTTTCGATGTGGAAAAAGGAGTGGTGTATAAAACTGTAATTAATTCCCCACTATACCATCGACGTAGGAAAATTTGTAAAAGGGTTCATTGACTCATTTTCTTGCATGTACGAGTCTTCAATGTTAAGCTCGTTCAAAGATTCAGATTTCTTTGTTATGCCTAGTCAAACATACAGAGTTCGCCCTGTTACAATTCTCAACGATGTTTCTCAGACTACGCACTCAGTTGTGAGCAATGGCCTTCCACGTAGTTAAACAGCTCATTTGCATATGATACAGATTTGCCAAGAGACATACGCTCGTTTCAACAGCTCCGGTCGTAAAACTTCGCCCTAATCATATCACAGGTGCAATTTATCACTGGCCTCATAAACCATCGACAATAACCTCATCGTTCATACAAGAGAGGTTCATCTAGCTCATGTAACAAAACAGTCATGGCGGTCGAATGGACTCGGTCTCGTTATCTGGTTGTGTTTATGAAGGGAGTGATCGCTGATGCTGCAATGGTAGGACTAATATGGAAGCATTGTTTTGTCTTTTTTTTTTATATGGTTGATAGGTATGGGAATTCAGTAGCGATGTGAATGATGAAGTTGACGTTTCTGGACCGTCTGTCCCATTTTCAAAGCTATAGAATTAAAGAAAAATTTAAAAACACTCAGGCTTTAAAAAAAAGATTTTTTTTTGCATAAAACAGAAGTATAAAAGGAAATATGATAAAAAGGAACAACGTTTACCGAGCATTAGTGAAGGTAAAAACTAAGTGACATCCAGGGGCCGTTTGGTTCCATTGGAAACTAACGAGGGGCGCAGAGTTGTTGACCTTGATCTGAGTATTTAACTAGGGAACTAGCTGTTTAATGAAGAGTGATTCTAGTAATGACAGTTGGTTATTCGGAGCTTTGCCTATTATTTAAAAAAAAAATTTAATCGATGTTATATTTACATTTTTTGGCATGATATCTTATTCATGAGAATTGGGGTTTGGTAATTTTACACCCGTTTGATAACATATGCTGCGATGAGTCTAATCTCACCTTCAGCAACCTACAAGTGGATCCCACGTACTTCCCCAGGTCACATCTGGGGCGAATAAACAGATAACTGACTCCCGTGGTCATCAAAGGGTGAAGTCTTTCTTTATATTTAAACAAGCACCCAGTCGTCATTGAGTTACTAGGTATTAAATTAAGTTCAACGGCAGGTAGATATATGTTCTGTTTGTCGCAAGTTTTGGTAAAAAGTATATTGTAAATTAGCGGGACACTTGCATAAAAAGATAGTCTAGGAAAGATAGTAAAAAAAAGGGAATTGTCGTTCTCACCAAACTCACTGCTATATAAAGATTATATATACTAGTATATATATATATATATATATATATATATATATATATATATATATATATATATATATATATATATATATATATATATATATATATCGTCAGCTTACATCAAACTCCTCTCAGTGCAGTATCTTTTCTGTATGTTTACTCGTACACAAATTTCACGAGGCCAGGAAACCTTTCATTTTATCATTACTCAGTTCCAACGAAAGCTTTGTTGTAATTATTAGTACCATATGTATATTGTAGCTCTTCATAACATGTGCAAGAGAAAGAGAAACGGATGATTTCATCTAAAGAAAACGGAATACAAAGGTCTCTGGTTCCAAGGGAAGGTTAGCATGTCATACTGACAAGTTTCCCCTTAAAGGAAAGCGGGAGATAGAGCAAATAGAAGAGATTAAAAAAAATTAAGAACAACGAGGCTTTGAAGGGAAGCGAATGGTCAGGTTGGAACTGCTGGACAACCTTCGTAATCTTTTGCCAATGAAACAGGAAGGGCGTACCTAAGCTGACTTTAATGTAAAGTGGTGGTGGTGATTAAAATCTCATTCAACCTTCGGATGACAGTGAAAGTGTAGCGAAAGTCGGGCTCTAGCAGAAACTTCATGAAAGGACACGAAAGGAAAACTATTTTTAATGATAATGGTTGCAAATGAGACAGTAATAGAGCCGGTCAAACCACAGTGAACGACGCAGATGCATGAAGTGTCTATCAAATTTGCATAATTGCGGGATATTTCTCAGTTTGTTTCACAATCGCCCATTTGACGTTTTGAACTCCTTCAGTAGCCAATTTCTCAGAGCTGTTTATTTGTACGATCAGAGTTGTCTTAATCAAATAGCTGATGAATAAATTTGCTTTTTCTCTTTCCAGGTTTATTTCCAAGTTTTATCTAATGGAAAATAAAAATAAAGTTGAACGAAAGTACAAGGCATATGTCATTCCAAAAGGTATCTAAGAAAAATCAATAAAATTATCTTATTGAGACCATTTTCACCGATGATACGATTCCGGTGATAGCAGACAAAGGTGAAAATTCAAGAGCTGTTTCTTATAGAAATAGCACTCCATTCCAGTCATTCTCCTTTGGCAATATTTCCCAAACATTGCACTTTACCAACGTAAAATGATATTGCTCTCTATCATGGTATTCAAAATGAACTGCATCAACTGAGTGAAATGTTATTTTCCAGATGAATATTATACATTTTCTGTGTTCGAACAGCAAATAATCCTTGCCTTGAACGGTTGATGCAGTTCATTTTGAACACTGTGATAGAGAGCAATATCTGAAGTTGGTAAAGTGCAATGTTTGGGAAATATTACTGAAGGAGAATGACTGGAATGGAGTGCTGTTTCTGTAAGAAACAGGTCTGGAATTTCCACCATCATCTGCTATCACTGGAATCGTATCATCAGTGGCAATGGTTTCAATAAGATCGTTTTATTGAAATTTTTTAAATGCCTCTTAGAATACCATATGCCTTGTGCTTTGGTTTATTTTTTATTTATTTTTTCCATTAGATAAAACAAGGAAGTAAATCTGGAAAGAGAAAAAGGAAAAAAGAGTCTAATTAAACAGCAATTACGGAAGGTTATCAAAAACGTTCTAATCCCTTCACACCGAAATGAAATGAGAAAACGGAATTGAACTACACCTTCCAATAGAATTATTATCCTCAAATTACATTTCAAGAGCCCAGGAATATTTTTTATGACCTGGCCATCGAGCTTTCCATACCGACTACACGCTAAATCTCCCGGAGGCCATAACCTGGTCGTAGACTGCTTTAATCCCTTCCTTTGGGCCCCATATAAATCCTCAGATATTCTCTAACCTCATCTTCGCGTCCTAAATTGTCATTTAGCTCCGCAATGCACCATTAACTACGAACAAAAGAAAATATAGTGCCTTAATCCTTGATGTTTATTCCTTGTAAGAGGAATTTATCTTTCTACACTAAATTAAACAAGGTAAATAATACGAGGGAAAGCCATAAAAGAGTCTCCTCGTAACAGTGGATGGGATTTTAAAAGCGGGTTTAAGAGGTGGCATGGGCTTGAGAACAGGCCACACACGTATAGATTGACATGACTGAATAATATTTAGAAAGAACGGCCTTCGGCTACACATAAAGTAGATTTGGGAATTTCGCCTCAATTGTTCGAAAGTACTGAGTCGATCTTTTGAGGTGGAAAATGTTTTTTGATAATTGATCATTTCCGTAAAATTTCGTATGGAGTAAATGTTTATAGCAAAGAAATAAAAATGTATTAAGAATCAGCCCTGAAGACAAAATGCCAATTGAATAATTAGCATCTTGAACAACAGATTCCAAATTACTTTCCGATTAATGATTTGTGTATGGTTTGATAAGCGCGAGAGTTGATTTCACAGAGTCAGCATCTTGGAGAAGGGATATATATATATATTCAGGTGAATTTGTATACCAAAGTGCATGCAGAGTCTACACAATTTCATATTTTCTCATGCTTTTGTTAATGGGAACTCCTTTGGTAACCTTTTGAATATAACCAAATTACGAATCTGCGGGTAACAGATACAGATCTGCGTGATGAAATAGCAAGTGATTTACTAACGCTTGAATTTTCGATTTTTTTTAATACGCCGTCCAATGAAAGACTTGAACCCGTATGCGGGAAAGAAAAGTTACTCCCTCCCTTGTGTCATTAGGGCTCATATCGGGAAATGAGGTCCGTGCTAACTTGGTCAACGCTAACTCAGTCAATTAAAGTTTGAATCCAAACTGTAGATGAGAATTTCTTCATTAATTTCCTCTTTCGAATTCACGGCCTTCAGTGGAGGCGTATCCAAAACTATTAGAAAATCGAAGTGTTACAATATCATAGTTACTATTACGCCTCTTCAACTTATCAGTTGATCAAAATCTTTCGAAATTCAGTGATAATCCGCCCAAAATACTAATCTTAGAAAAGGGAGGTATATTATCCTGTACGATAGAGAAAACAATAGTATATAGTAGAATTAAAAATTAGGTTTAGATGACGTTTTTGACGAGAAAGCTCATCCACTCGAATAGTGACGTCACAGAATATTGACACTGTGACGTTATTCAAGACAGAAATTAATGACGTTATGAAGTATTAAGTGACGTCACCTACTAGTTCAAAGCAAATTAATGGCGCCGTAAAACAAAAAATAAATAACGACGCTGTCTCCACTTCAGTTGTTATTGTTATTTCTCATAATGACGCATTAGTGAAAATATAGTTCCAGTGACAGCATTTATGAGAGCAAATTAATGGCGTTATGCACTGTACGCGAACTGACATTGCGGGAAAGAGAGAGCCAATGACGTTATTGTCAGAGAGCATATTAACGACCCATGCGGCATCCTATCAGTGACGTCATATATGAGCATAATGATGACGTATGGATCCCACCGTCATTGGCTTCGCTTGAGAGAGCGGAATATCAAAAAATGTCGTAGGCCTCGGGAAAAAAAAATCTTCAGTATTATTTGCAACTTCAGCATAAAGGAAGAACTGACAACCGGCTAAACTACTCTACCTCAGAGGTACGGGGTCTTTCTTATAAGGCAATTATAATAAAAGAAAACTACTATTTTATAATGGCTAGAAACACGGAAAAGTTTCTTGGAGTCATGTTCATCATAAAGGCGTCATGCAACCACAGTGACACAAGCATTTGAGCGGTGCACTGTAGACATTACTCCAACACGCTTGCAGCGTCCCTTCGGCCCCCAGAAACAACCACTATCATCCCTTTAAGTTTACGTGCATCGCTCTCCCTTCCTTCCATCTGGCTATCCAACTTCTTTAACCATTATTTCATAGCTCAGCTGTGGAGTCTTCTCCCACTTTCACATTTAGATCCTTGCACTTAGGTGCTGAATGCTGAAAGTGCCTCAGTGCTAGGTTTTTTAAACCAAAATTTCGCTGCCATTTATTCACAAATATGAAGTTTGTCTTTTCAGTCAGTCAAGGTGTAACCACTAAACCAGACCTTTAAACAAAGACACTCAGGTACTCTTGCAAGCAAGCATCTCACGCTTATTTATGACAAAAGAAAGCGCTTCATGACAGCAGAGGATGATCATCTCGCCTTGCATTTGACGTTCAAAGATTCAAAGTGAATATTACAGACAAGGTCCAGAGATATTGCAGAAAATTACTACAGAAATACGCAGATTTCACGACTTCGGAGTATCGATAAGATTGCGCGGAAAGGAAGCTATAAAAATACACCGATTTCTAAGTATCGACGAGACCTTGCATGAAAAAAGCCATGGAAATAAGACCGGTATTAGTGTATCGATAAGCCGGCACAAGGAAGAGGCTATCGGATTTAATAGCAACAGCCTAAATGCATCGACAAAATACACAAAGGATATGTTCACGTCACTAACAGAACCTGTAGAATTAAATCAAAAATAGCAACAGCACCAACTACGTTTCCTTCGACTCGTTGCGTTTTCTCCTTAATAAAAATTCTATTTCTTACACTACTATGAAGACAGTCCGTGTAGGTAACAAGATATGATCTCACCTGGGCCCCAAAAAAACTAGGGGGAAAAAAAGGAAAGGACTATCAAGATTATTTGCATTCCTTTACTAATCTTTATTGAACGTTATCTTGATAGAATTTTGAATATATATATTTTTTTTGTATTAAAATAATGGGCTGACATTTTCTTTACAAAAACGCTGCTGTTAAACCTTCGTTCTTATTTAGCCACCCACTGATGCCGTATAAAACATACATGAAAAACTAAACGAGGGAAAATAGCGTAGAAATAAAGTAGTAAGTCAGGATTTTTTTTTATCATTTGCATATGTGGATATCATGCTAACCTATGAAGCAAAAGTCGCCTATGCTGTGTTTAGTCTTATCTTAAAAAATAATAACCTTAATTAGCTGACATATAACAATGTAGTTCAGCTTTTTACATACAGTATATAACCACATACAAAAAAAAAAAACCTCCACACCATTGCAAGCTGTAACGCTAAGCAACAAAACACGTTACCGCCGTCTTGCTAAAGCACGCTCCCTTGTACCCCGATGGAAAATATATGCCGAGTTTTTTTTCTTCTTTTTTTTTATGAGTCGAGAGGATTTAAAAAGCGTGCTTATCCGACTTTCAGCGTGTACCATCGGGAGGGCATCTTTACGATCCAGCCAAGCATGTGACAGCTCGAATTCTGAAGGCGTTTTGGGATGGACTCTATGCAGCGCTCTATAAAGTAGTTCTGTGCCGAGCTGGGATCTGCTGGAAAGGCACAATAGGGGGTCTGGTTGACCACGCCCTGGAAGGAAGGGGCGCCATGGTAAAGAAAAGGACGATGAAGATGGATGAGAGAGAGAGAGAGAGAGAGAGAGAGAGAGAGAGAGAGAGAGAGCCGAGGAGCGGTCGAGAGGGAGAGAGGTAAAATACAAGTCAGAGAGACATAAGAAGATTGTAAATAGAGGCTTTAAATATTTTCTTCAGGATTTAAGAGAGAGAGAGAGAGAGATTAATAACTGTTAAGGAGATAGACACCAACTGTAAATATATGTATATTTTTCTCCAATCCTTAGAAAAGAGAGAGAGAGAGAGAGAGAGAGAGAGAGAGAGAGAGAGAGAGAGAGAGAGAGAGAGAGAGAGAGATGAACATTAGAAAATGAGAAACGACGTATAAAAGAAAATTAAAAGAGACAGGAAAAAATATAATAAGTTCGAAATTAATTAGATGAAAGCAGAGCAAAAGCAGAAAAAAAAAGAAACCGTAAGATCACCTAAACAAGATACGCAAATGAAAGCCATCACAGGTCACTGAACATACAAACAAATCATACGAGATTCCCGGACAGGAACTGAGAGGCGGTCTGAGTAAAGAACAAGTCTGTATAAAGAGAAGTAAAACCGTTGCGGCGAGATAAGTCATAGAAGTGAAAGTGCAGTCCGTGTGTGCCAGAAAAAAGAGTGGATAAATTAATTGATATTATGGGAAGGGGGGAAAGTATATCGAGAGACATTATGCGTATCGAAACCTACATCGCACGAAGAGAGTAGGCTTTATTTTACCAAGTGGGATTTCGGGAATTTGTTTCTGCATGCAATTATCAATATTCTTATGTAGCTTCTTCTCTTGTCCAGTTGCACGATTACTTTACCTAACGAGGAAGCTTGCTGATAACATTTTCTGGAGATGATAATAGTAATTAACGAAAAAGTAACTAAGGAGGGTCCCTCTCTTGATTAGAGTCCTGAAAACAGGATAAAGAGTACACACACAAAAAAAAAAAACAAGTAAAATATGCGCCGATGTTTCTTTGGCGAAATCGAGTTTTCTTTACGGCTTATAATAATACTGTGTGAAACTCAACCACGTCCCATGAAATTCATCCGCGGCCCATGAAACTTTTAGCCAAGGCCAAGGCGGTGGCCTGTGTCATTGGCACCTATATCGGTGCCAGGCGCACGATCATGACTAACATTAACCTTAAATGAAATAAAAACTATCTGGCTAGAGGGCTGCAATTTGGTATGTTTGATGATTGGAGGGTGGATGATCAACATACCAATTTGCAGCCATCTAACCTTAGTAGTTTTTGAGATCTGAGGGCGAACAGAAAAAGTGCGGACGAACAGACGAAGCCATCTCGATAGTTTTCATTTACAGAAAACTAAAAAGCGTTACGGATAAAACTTATTACCGTGCACTTGGAAGTTGGTCACTTTAGCTATAAATTTAGAAGTTACGTGCTCATCGCTTGAAACAAAAAGCTTATTTAGTTTTGTCTTTTAATTACATATTTGTTTGTTTATTTTTGGGTCAGAGATTTAAAATTGCCATGGGTATATTTGGTGAGTCAACATAAACAAAACTACATTTCGAAGATATATATACATGAGAGAGAGAGAGAGAGAGAGAGAGAGAGAGAGAGAGAGAGAGAGAGAGAGAGGGGGAAGATCAGTCAGGTTATAGGAAATAAAAAAATGAAAGTTCATAAAGGTAAATCACGTTCTTTTTTTTTGACAAGAAAAAACTCACATTTTATAAATAAAGACTGCTATTTATCACATTTTAATAGCTAAACGTTAAATTGAAACTTTGTAAAACGTAAAAATGCAGCTGATGGAAATAGGAATCATTTACCACTCCTTTTCAACAAAGTCTGGAAATAGTTTGTGACAACTGCTCACAGCTCAAATAAAACTGGAAAAAGTAAAAATATCTTTAAAGCTGAAATGTGGATTTGACATGCAACAGCGTGCGATGGCAAGGACATTCTTCATTAAAGGTATCTGCAAATCTCTCTCTCTCTCTCTCTCTCACTCTCTCTCTCTAATACTCTCTCTCTCTCTCTCTCCACACTCCACACACACACACACACACACACATATATATATATATACATACTTACACACACACACACACACACATATATATATGTATATATATATATATATATATATATATATATATATATATATATATATATATATATATATATATATATATATATATATATATATATATATATATATATATATATATATATATATATATATATATATATATATGATCTGCTCTAATCCCAAAAGCAGATTCTTTATATCTGACCAGTTATATCGACATTCTATGCTAGCCCAATAACTTGCGTAATACAGCAGTGCCGTTACATTAGATAAGGGTTTATATGGAATAGACTAAACCTCACCAGCGTAGGGAGACGACAGGGATTCGATTCCCTGGTGAGCCAGCGCCCTTTGGATGGGTTCGGTTAAATCCCATTGGGTATCTGTTGACCAAAGCAGAGAACTGGGTACTTGGTATTTAGCTGAGTGTAGTAGACCTTAGTCAGGAAAGGAAAATGCATTAGGGAATGCAGTTTTGTCCAACAATACTAGTCGCAAGCTGGAAGAAACTGCCCCTCTGCTGGAAAATAGGCGTCTATATTTCCATACACACACAAACACACACACACACATATATACATATATATATGTGTGTGTGTATGCGTATGTAGGGAAATATATATGCTTATTTTCCGGGCAGTTCCTTCCAGTTTGCGACTAGTATTTTTGGACGAAACTGCAGCCCTAATGCCTTTTTTCCTGACTAAGGTATTACACTCCAGCTAAATACCAATGCCAGTTCTCTGCTTTTGGTCAACAGGGCTCCCGGTAGGATTGAAAGAGAACCTATTCACAGGGTGGTGGCTCGAATCGATAAATCGATATATATATATATATATATATATATATATATAATAATATATTTCTCATACGAATATATATATATACACTATATATATATATATATTTTATATATATATGTGTATATATATATATATATATATATATATCAGATAAATATATATATATATCAAATCAAGAAATTTTCTCAGGCATTGGGCTTTAATCACTTTCTTGAAAAGGTAACAAATCGTTGTGACACTTTTACTAGTAAATTTTGTCCGTGAAGATAGACTGAATTTCTTTGTGTTTTCTTGAGAAAGTTACCAGTCATTAACTGGTAATTTAGATAGTTTCATTTTTACAATTTTACGGGCAAATCGTGTATTGAAATAAAAAAAAATTTAGTCTTAATGGGAAAATCGACCAAGTGATGAAAACTGACGCAATCTGAAACTTGGTTAATTACAGGATGGTAAATTATCATTTACGTAGACATCTGTGTTACGATTATTATTATTATTATTATTATTATTATTATTATTATTATTATTATTATTATTATTATTATTTCGGTAGATGAAACCTGTTCACATGGAACTAGCACACAGGGGCCATTGACTTGAAATTCAAGCTTCCAAAGAATGTTGGTTTCAACTTCCCACCGCTGACCCCACACTGGGGGAGACGCGAACCCGCGACATCTGATTGGGACGTCACGACACTAACCACTATACCAGCGGACCAGAGAAATCGAGTTTCCGGAATAACATTAGATTGCTATATAAAGGAGAGATGTGAAATGATGAAAAAAGAAAAAAAATAATAAACCAGTAACTATTTGACAAAGGACAATAGGCAAATAATTTAAGGATCGAGATAGAGATAAGATTCTCTTAGGTATTTATGAGGTATCTTAAGATTGTGCGGCGTTGTTGTCGTAGTGCGTAACAACCTTTCAGAGTGAAGATTTATCGCCCACAGGTAATACACTCGAGCACTGTTTGTTTGTTTTAGAAAATTTATTTGAATTGCGTGACAGGGTTACCCCTTAGTATTTTATATGGCTGGCGACATGAAGCGTCGTGCTGTACTGTAATTAAAAGTATGATCATTTATTATTACCCTCATTATCATTGCTATGTGATTCTTGCTAAACATTTTGATTTATATTTTGATAAGCGCTAATGATTTATGACTACTCTGTGCTCCGGTTCTTCGTTTCTGGTGCGTAATAAAGCTTAGTAGCTGAAAGATTAGAAGATTTAGTATTCGTTTTGCAGAATTTGACGTCTGATGAATTTTTGGGCAAAAATTTCTTAAGCATGTCAGATCCGACACAATCACAGCGGCGCCTTCGTTTGGATTTAATTTCAGTTTTATACAACGTTTTGTGGGGCTGCCTCTCCGGTTCCTGAGATGTGTGCTAGTATTGCACCAGCCCTGGTTTTTTTGCCATGCCCTTAGTTTAGGGAAGGTTAGAATAGGATAGTTGCAAGTAATTTGGGTGTGGGAAACACAATTAGGCTATTTTCAAGAAAATTCTGTGGTTAGTTTTTAAGATATGGCGTCCCGCTTTTTTCAGGGAAAGGTCCCGACACTCGGTTACATCTCGGGAAAATGCTTCCGGTTCTGCCTTTCCGGTTGCGTGTAGTGTTCAGCCACATTTCCACTTCCTCTTTAACTCCGGCACTCCGGAGTTTGCTTCACCTTTCCCGGAGTCCTCCATCTCCTTTAAGAAGAGCTGGAACCCCTCGCTCTCCGACGTCCTTCATACTTCCTATCGTGATGGTCACTCACTAACCTTTTCTCTCTCCTCCCCTCCTTTCTCCCTTGATTTCCCTTTGCGTCCCCTTGACTTCCCCCCTTCTTTCCCCTTGGCTTTCTCCTCTTCCCCCTTTGATTAGAACTGTTCCTCTCCTGACTTCCCTCCTGCCCAACACCTGAAAGGCTTAAGCTCACTCAGCCTAAACGGTTTACTTCTTGGGCTCCATTATTGCAACGCGGGACCTCAGTATTAATAACAGGCAGCGCAGAAAATCATTAACGGTTTCCTCCGATCTCCATTTGTTTTTTGTAGCACCCTGTTCATCTGTTTCCCCGGAAGTGAGTCAGTAACATCCGAATAATGTATTTTCCTCTCTCTCCCCTCCTTTCATAGTTCATAACATTTATTATGATGCGTGTGATATTTAGCTCCTCTAAAATATTCGGCCGTAGGTCAAAGTCCTCTGCCTTGCTCTGTATTGTGAGGTATATTCTGGGTGCTTTATTCGTTGTTCCTTTTGAAGTCTGATAATTCTTCAATGCTGACGGGAATGAAAAAGCAATTTCATGCTTATTTTGACGTTTTTGCGTTAAAACGTTAAGGTGTAAGCTTCTTTTAAGTTTAATGTATACCAGTTTCGGATATTTTTTTTCCTTGAAAGGGTGTGAAATAGAAAATACTAAATTTTTACCAAGTCTGTGGTTTATACTGTTCTTACTTTGAAGTATCGAAGAGGATTATAAGATATCTCTTCTTAATTATCATTTGGAAGAAAAAGAATGAAATTTCAAGTGGACATGTCCGCTTTCTAGTGTTTTTGTTATGTTTCAGAAGGAACGTTAAGAAAATAGTTTTTATAATCTTGGCGTTTATGGATTCCTCTTGGGATGAAGTTAGAGAAATGCATTCTGTAGTCTTGGCTGGATGAATACTCACCTGCCACTCGCCAGGACACACACTGCTTTTCACAAATCAACCCTTACTGAAGTGTGAAACCGAAACTGCGCAATTTATTGTTTTGACGTTTGATGATACCATAGTACGAAGACAACTTTTTTTTTTTCCATAGTACATTTCATTCTCTCTTATCTATGCTGAGACCTTAGGAAGGGAAGGTTTTTCGAAAGCAGTTATTAAGAGAATAACTTTCGTCTTTCTTGCTCCTGCAAAGCCAGACCTTTGTTTGATATGTTCTCGTTAACTATACAAATGGCAGAGGTGCTTATCTGATTAACCTCAGGTTTTGTACCTGAGGTGAGCGGGTGATACATATAGGTCTGTATTTCGCCTCTCGTCACTGTATTTTGCCACCGATATGCAGGGACTGACGTTGTAAAAGATGGATAAACGAATAGAGAAATAAATAGAAGCATGGATATAGGAACGATGGTTAAACGGGTATAGAGAAATCAACAAATAACTTCATCGAAATTTATCAAGATTCTGCCCGTCCCTTAGTTCTTGGTTAGGTTGTTACAGAAAAAAAAAATCTGATGTGAAACACCTTCATTTACCTTAATAAATATTTTTTTTTATCGACATCCAGCATTCAGATTTATTCTCGAACAGAATAAGGTCGACCAGATACAAGCAGAATTTCGTGTAAATTTATGGAATCCAAGGTTATGCTGAGGGTAGACTGTGCAATTAAAGCTCATATTTAAGAAACAACGTTCGTTCGAATTTTCCTTCGCTCTCCTTTCTTGCTTCATAATCTATTTGTTTCTGCACGTTACAGCATCGTGTGTGACCTTTGGAGTAATAAACAACAAGCATTATCCATAATTAGCATCGTGGCAAATTGCGATGCCTTCTGTTGCCCAAAAGGATTATAGCAATAAAAGAAATTCAGTGATGTTTTAATTAGCATCTGCATGCAAACTGTCTAACTGACAGTTGGGCACCTCACTTTATTGTGTAATAGGCATAATAATCTCATCCGGTTTGTTAATCAATCCGCAAACGTAAGATGAAATGAAAAGAAAGAAATCAAGGTACCTATTAGCGTAAAAGCTAATTAACAGCGTTCTAACAATGCTAAACTGAATCTGACAATTATTTAGCAATTCTGTTTGGCTTTGAATAATCAGTGAAACTTGATAACTCTTATTGGCCGTCGATATCACCTTTCAAGAAGAGGAGAAGAGAGAGAATGTACCAGAGGTCCCTTCAGCTAAAGGAATTTTTCCAGTGAGAAATGAATTAACGTTCTGTGATGACAAACACAGGACCTTCAGAGGTCCGAAAGGATTCTTTTCATTTAAAAATTCGGTATAAAATCCCTGTAACGGCTCACCCCTTGCCGGCAGCCTCAGATCCTTATTACTGATAAGGTCGTAACAATGTGCTGCATATTTTTATCGGGGGTATCGTGTGGAATGCTCAGTGCTCATTACTGGCTTTTGTTTGGCATAATTTTACAACATCGCCACGGGGGATAAGTAACTTTAAATATGTTATTGCCGGATCACATTCATACCTTCTCACGGTTTCGTCGATCAATCAGATAACAGATTTCATATGCTGGGCATGAGAGCAAAAAAGTGTAATAAAAAAACTGTAGAAAGGTGAATATTTTGATATTTCTTGTCCGGCATTCTTAGAGGCATCAACGGGTCTCGCAGAAGAACGAGTGATACCAACTTGAACAGGGTCGTGTGGGGATATCTGGACGAGGGTTTTGCAGATGGGGTGCTCGCACTAAGGCGGGAATAATGGGCCTGGAACATCTCCCGGATCATTTTCAGCTGTTAAAGGAGAGTTTGAGCTGATCTCGACGGGGTGGTGTTAGTGAGGTCTCCTTCAGGGTAGAACTTTGCAACCCGGGCCGGTGAGATATGAATATTCATGATTTCTCGTCCAGCACTTAGACACAAGCAATTCTGGAGGTGTCTGCTTCCAGGGCTTACTCATTTGGAAAACGCCAAGGCTCTTGATTTAGTGTTATGAAGAAATGAACTTTTATTTTTTCAAGATAGAGTTGTATCCTTCAGATTGGAATTTTCTCATAGCTGCCTCGGCGATCTTGGACTCCTTTGATTTAGGCGAAACCTTTTCTGAGCTGTTCGGTTCAGAAGAATTTTTCTTCCACACGGCTGATGATGCAAAGGGTTCGCAGTGCAACACAACTTACCCCTGTCATAAAGAATTTGTAATGAGTGCTCATTTAAACCAGTCTGAGTAGGTTCTTGTGTTACTACTTCGGTAATTCCACCACATTTGGAATTTAACTGTCAGGTGCCTTGAGACAGAGCATGCTAAATGCGGCAGCTGAAATTTCAGTGTTTTCCTTTTCATGTATATTTATCCGCTTAGACTGTGTATTCAGACTAATTTTGTGGATTGCTTGTGAGGAACTGAGAAAACATTATGACATCAATGGATGCCTGGTTCTTCGTAAAGATCTCATGTTCTAATTACCTTTGGTAAAGTTTGGTGTTCTTATACATTCAGACTGTAACAAACGTTAAAAGAGTACTATTAGTTAATATAGTGCTCTCAGGTTGAGTAGACTTAAAAATAATAATGAGTATTAAAAAGCAAATATAGTAATACTACATTATACCTTTACATGCAAATTGTAATACATATACCAAAATGTAAAAGGATATCCTGGACTGCTTTTTTTTTGAGCTACTTGTGAAGGGCGTAGCTTTGAAAGTCTGGCATATGAACAATATGTGATATCATTTGTATTAGGACTGGAAGCGTACGCTTCAAATGTCTGAAGGTTAATTTTACAGATTTATGTTTTCTGAAATAATATAAGTATTTTAACAAAGGTTCGTGCTTTGAGGTCAGTACCTTTGAAGAGTTTATAACCATTATTAGCAGCATCAAGTCTTGGGAGATCTTTGTAAATCAAAAGCATCCAGTAATAGTGAAAATTTAATTTAAATTTATTCAGGATTTGCATATTCCATGTATGGCAATAACTTCACCTCTTTAAAAGGAGCATTGTGGTGTTTACTATTATTCACTTGTACATAGATATGTCTACCTATGTGCGGATGAGTGTGAAATATATTTTGACTGTGGGTTCGTCTTGAAAATCCATTGGTAGTAAATTGAAGTTAGAACCGATAATTAGACGAACAGAAATCATGATTACTTTCGAAATAATAAGTATTCTTAATAATAGTGGAAACTGTATATATATATATATATATATATATATATATATATATATATATATATATATATATATATATATATATATATATATATATATATGTACACACATATGAAAGTAAATGCTAAATAAAATACGTTAGTGAACGAAGTTTAAGAAAATAATAGCTGCAATGTGTGAGCTACAGAGCTAAACAAATGCACATCACTAGGTAATATTATGTAATCTATAAACTTCATCTGCTTCAAATACCAGCCACAATTAGCTGTCTTATCCAAAACCTTTCATTGCGCATCTCTGATCTTTTCCCTGATTTGTCTCATTTCTCCATTCGCATAAAAAAAATTAACAGCTGTTTAGTCAGAACTCACTACATTCTAAGATGCAATTCTTCACCAAACCGTTCACTCTCCTGGACAAACTAATTTATTGTGCACTGTGTTCACGATAAAAAAAAATTAATTTCCAAGCACTCTTAATGCACGACCCTCTATATCATACATCCTTAGCAACCTATACCTCTCTGCTTTATCAGTTCTTTGAAAACATTTTATAACTCCATTCGTGTCATATACGAGGTTTTCCTTCTACTACGTCTCCTACATAACTGTAACATAATACGACTTGAACAGCATGCCTTCTTGATTGTTTAAGCCCACACTGCTCTTTACTCTTCGGTTGTTCTTTTGTTAGGTGTGTTATCCCAGTCAAAACTATATAACCGCTGGACAGGACACCAAGTAGCATTATATCCCTATAATTCTTATGGTTACCACTTTTAGTTTTCTGAAAAAAAAAAACTATTGTGCTGGCTTTGTCTGTCCTTCCGCACTTTTTTCTGTCCGCACTTTTTCTGTCCGCCCTCAGATCTTAAAAACTACTAAGGCTAAAGGGCTGGAAATTGATATGTTGACCATCCACCCTCCAGTCATCAAACATACCAAAATGCAGCTCTCTAGCCTCGGTAGTTTTTGTTTTATTTAAGGTTAAAGTTATCCATAATCGTGCTACGGCAACGATATAGGATAGGCCACCAACGGGCCTTGATTAAAGTTTCATGGGCCGCGGCTCATACAACATTATACCGAGACCATCAAAAGATTGATCTGTTTTCGGGGGCCGTGATTATACGATGTACAGAAAACTCGATTGCCCCGAAGAAACTTCGGCGCATTTTTTACTTGCTTCTTTATGCATTTCAGAAAGAACAAATAATCCTTTTATATATTCCAGCAAATCATTCCCTCCTCCAGACATAGATCATACACCCTTATAGGCATTTATATCTTATATCACCGACAAAACCCTTGAAAGCTCTTCTTTCTTTCATTTTACCTACATCCCAACAAACATTTCCACATGAGCTTCCATTCTCCAAACACGCTTGACTGTCCCGTATAAACAGCAGTGTACACTCTTATATCGATATCACAGCATCGTACTTGTTATCATGACAATGCCAAGCTGCTTTTCTTTACCTCTATTTTCCTAACAAATACTGCATTCGCACCACGTCCCTCCTTCAGACATACTCCGATCAATTGCACTATTTCAGAGCAACTCCCGAATTATTTCCTCAGCTCTCAGCTTATTGCTCTGCTCAATACCTGTTTCCACGGACAAGCTCTAATTTTCATTAATCTCCTCCACTCTCACATCACTGGGACCAGACTTTGTTCTAATATCTGTGCTTAAGAACTCTTCAAAATATAAACCGCATCAACAAAACAAAACAAAAATCAGCAAATATACGTGCAGTAAGGCTGATAATCCCATGCCGATTGCACAGTGTTCACAGGGCGTATGTCCTGGAGTCATCTGGTATTTCATGGTAGTCACCCTTCCAATTACTGACCCTGAGCTCTTTTGCCTAACTTCGCGGACTGGACAGACCCCACGAATATATTAGTGTCCAAACATTTGAGGAATTCCACACCAAGCAGAGCAGCGAGATTGATATTATTTTCGTTTCGCAGCATCCCACAGGAGCGAAAGCAGAGATGCAGTGTGTATGTGTGTGTGTGTGTGTGTATATATATATATATATATATATATATATATATATATATATATATATATATATATATATATATATATATATGTATATATATATATATATGTGTGTGTGTGTGTGTGTGTGTGTGTGTGCAATTAAATTTCTGACTCACATGAGGGTCAAACCCAGGTCTTTCAAATGAAAGACCAGAGCGCTGCCATTTAAAAGACTTGGGTTCGATCCTGATGTGAGTCAAATTTATTTTCTGTTCCACGTAAATTGTGTGTTGATATTTCTATATATATATATATATATATATATATATATATATATATATATATATATATATATATATATATATATATATATATATATATATATATATATATATATATATATATATATATATATATATATATATATATATATATATATATATATATATATATATATATATATATATATATATATATATATATATATATATATATATATATATATGTGTGTGTGTGTGTGTGTGTGTGTGTGTGTGTGTGTGTGTGTGTGTGTGTATACACACACATGGACACTGAAACGATTAAATAAAGCTCAGAAAACTCAAAGGTTTTCTCAGTTCAAGAATTGGGTTTTATTATGTAGGTAAATAATTTGATATTTCTTTATTTTATTTCATTGAATATCTTATTGGCCTTTCCACTTTTACTTTCCGCATTATACGCTACACTTCCCTTTTTGCATGAAACATGAAAACACCCAGTTTTTTTTTTTATATCATATCGTAATAGAGGGCATTCAATGGAAATAGCCTAGTTGATGAAGTTGTTACACGTTTAGATAAGGCCAATTTTTCCGAGAAATTTCATGAATATTTGGTCTAAAAAGGTCAATGAATAATGGCACTATATTGATAAACACTTCACCTTCAAGGAAAAAGAACGTTTATCATGGCTTCGTAAAAATGGCAACGTCATTGGCCCCTAAGACAAGGCTAATATGATTTATGGGCATATCTCCAGGTAATCACAGGTAATTGACGGGTATGCCTACGTGGCGTGAAAACTACCACACAGGAAAAGTCCCAGGGCATAGTATCGAAGGGATGTAATTTTGTAATTATGTCAGGCACACTGGTAACAAATAACAACATGAAATTGGTTACCAAATGGGATTTGATTGACAAAGATTAAGTTTCTGACAAGCCAACAAAATTCTTTTTTTTTTTTTATGAAAGAAAGGGAGGGAAACTGATGAAACGATGTCACCCATTGATCATATAAGCATTCTGTGTACCAAATGGCGGTCTCGTATACGAGAGAGAGAGAGAGAGAGAGAGAGAGAGAGAGAGAGAGAGAGAGAGAGAGAGAGAGAGAGAGAGAGGTGCATCATCATTGATAGAATAGTATAGATCGTTTAAAACAATGAAACAATTTATACACTCCGTCAAACTGGGCTTTCTCCTATTCCATAAATAACGCTTCAAGATTGGCCTCAATTGCTGGAGCTAAAAGGAATCTTGACCGCTCGTAATTATTGTCGTCGTTTGTTCTCGTTTATGGCAGCATCCTCGTAGTCTTATAAACATTTACAATACCCCGATTTCCTCTGGAGGTAAAAAAAAAAAAAAAAAAAAGTCTGTGCTTTTTGTCTTCTGCAGTCTAAAAGCCTGACGAATTTCACGGCGATTACGATCGGGCTAATGATGATGACGTTTATCTCCCTTAACAAAAACCACGTTTTGCGTGTGTCCGTGTGCGCTTTAAGGTATTTGTGTCGGCATTTGTTTGTGTGCAACGGTCGAAGAATTCCTTGCTGATGATAAATACAAGCGATTAATCCAATATGCAGGTACGTAGCACAAATGATTAATCTGTGCAACACAAGACTGGATGAAGAAAATTAAGAAGAGGGGTCTTGTAAGAAAATAGAATACTCGATTCACAGTTCATCTAAATTTTCTATAGTAACAGTTCACGAGAACGTGTGTATTTGTGCGTGCGTGTGTGTGTGTGCGTGTGTGTCTGTTGTATGTATCTAAGAGAGAAAGGGAGGCAGAGACACAGAAATTAACAATAGATGTAATTATAAAATGCACCCAAATCGTCAGGCAAGAGTATCGTAAGCTATACATCTAAAGGTCTAGGTTTCCCCATGGCCCCGTCACGAGTCATATTTTAAAAATGGCTTGTCAATTTTAAGCTGTCTAGTATTTATTTCTTCAGTGATTAATGCATTGTCACTCTAAACCCTTTAAGTATGTCATTAGACTGTACTTTCATCTTGCACTCTTTTTCGCATCTCTGAAATTCGCCATTCCGAAAACCATTGAATATGTGCGTTTTTGCTGGGTGACAGTCTGATTTCTATAATTCAAAGTGAAAGCTAATAATCACAAAAAAAAAAGCAATATACTGCTTTTCAGGTTGTGCTGCATAGAAGTAACCTCATGCAATCTAAAGAACTGTCACTTTCAGTAGGTAAATGTTTTGTTCCGTGGTTATGGATGTTCTTTGAATTTTACGACAAAAGTGATTGATGTGACTGAGTCTTTTAGGTATGTCAGTATCATTAGAAATACCAACCCCAGTTTCACTGGATTCAAAATATGCTAAGGTAACTAACAAGATTCGTGCATTGAGATGTGCTCGAGAAACAAATGTATATCGTATCAAGCTCTAAATATCTGTTACACCATGTGCATATTCATTTGTAATTTTATTATATACATACATACATACGTACTACATGCATATATACATACATAATACATACATATATATATATGTGTGTGTATACATACGTACATACATACATAATCACCCAATTACTCCACCAAGTTACTATACGGCAAGATAAAAAAAATTCAATAAAAACAAACAATTGCTAAATGTTTAGCATTCACATTTGTGTCGCAAACGTAGGAGGAAATATCCCGAGCAAAGTGGGGGTGGGGGTGGGATCCCTCCTTACATAAGTCAACCTCGCTCCGAATTCCTTCCTAATGAGGATCTTGCAACGAACAAACACGAAAGCATGAAATGAAAAAGGGACGAAAAAGTTGCACCGGTGACTTTTCAGTTCACTGCAATAAGCAATAAATCAGCAGCGTGACGTCACCCCCTGTTTTTTGACTCCCGTTCCCATATAAAGGGGGGTTAATGAATTGAGCTTCTTTTCGCTTTGGTTATTCAAGTTTCTTTCGTCATTATTGCTTTGTTCCATTACTCCAACAATAAGGGGTGAGGATATTTCAAGATATGCAAATTGGGCGCATGCTGGACTGAGGTTTTATCTCTTTGCTTATCATGATAATGTTAAAAAAAAAAAAAACCTAGACAAGTAGTCTCTCTCTTTCTTTTAGCTACCTATTTTAATTTTTTCCAGCTTAAGTACCCGGGTGTGCATTAGTCCAAAAGCAGCATTCACTTCTGTTTTATGTTCCCATTTCAACTTATCTTTCTTGATGATGATTTGATGATTCTTTTTATCTTTTTTTTTTCCTCACATAAGCTGAACATAACTTTTTTTCATAAGAAGCTGCAGATTTCCAGATAAAATTTATTCCCAGCAACGACTTGGGTACGAATCTCATTCTTTTCAGACGGCCGCAGTTCCTTCCTCAGGCCTTTAGCAAAAATATCAGCGGGGTTCTTTATATCCCCATCGAATGGTTTTGTATCCTCATTAGGTGGCATCGTGCCAACAGTTAGATGGCCGATACGCCATACGTCCTTTCTAAAACACGGGTTAGCAATGACGCGGCCATCGGGTGGTATAGCGGTGTTCATCAAATGAGCCCTGTGTTCTGAGCACTGTGGTCCTTTTATCTTCACGGTTGAGGGTCCCTGTTTTCAGGTAAAGAGAGAAAGTTGTCTGCTAAGTGATAAAAGCTATGATAATTGTTCCTTGACACGAATTTTATAAGTGGCAGCTTTTACGTCTGGACGATAAGAGGAGTATAGTTTGTTCTAATGCCCACTATCGTCTGCAGCGTTTTGCCCTTATGGGTATCAGTGCCAAGGCTAAGAAACACAGCAGGAATGAACTGGTATTATTATTATTATTGTTATTATTATTATTATTATTATTATTATTATTATTATTATTATTAGCAGAAGAAGAGTTACTATTATGATTAATACTACTGATGGTAGAAATATTAATAACGAGCCTTTTAGCTGTAGCAGTAATAATGAAATGGATGTACACTAATAACGCACTTAAACAAGGACGGTAGATCTTTCAAGGGACACTGAGGTTTTGGAAAGCTGAGACAATACTGTTTTGTGTAATGTTTATCAAGAGTTAGATTACAAGAAAGTTTCTAATTCACCAGTTGAAAAAAACTTGGTAGATCTCTTGAGATATTAGAATTTAAAAGTAAATTCGCAGATCTTAATAAAACGGTAAAAAAAAATCTATCGTAACGATAATACTGGATTTAATGAACCGTTACCAATATGTCACCCTTTTTTTTTTTTTTTTTACTCTACGCAGTTTTCTTTGTGTAAAAATACCTGAGCGAATTGAAACTTTGTTGCAGTCCATCAGTATCCATAATCATTTTGACCCTCAACACAAGGTTTACACACGGGGGAAAAAAAGAGAGAAGAAAAACTGCCAATCTACCCAGTTAGAATTAGCTAGGAACTCAACAGTTTAACAGCTCTTCGAAATTTAGCCACAAAAGGCACTTGGCCGTTATCAAACATATAGACATATATATATATATATTATATATATATATATATATATATATATATATATATATCTGTGCGTATATATATATATATGTATATCTGTATATACGTAAATGTATATATACATATATACATACACACACACACACACACATATATATATATATATATATATATATATATATATATATATATATATATATATATATATATATATATATATATATATATATATATATATATATATATATATATATAAATTACTTCAAACATTTAGATAATTCATGAACATAAATTAACCATCTAAGTGTTTAGCAGATCTGTAAGGTACTTCTTGGAACATTTGGAAAACTTTTATGCCATTCTTTGCTACAAAATCTTTTGAAACACGTACCTCACCTCAGGTAGGCTATATGTTTCGGGAATAAACTGGAAACCAGAATGCTGGAGTCCCATTAAGAGAAATGGAAGAAAAGAAGGAAAAAGTGCAGATCTTAAAATTTCTCCGAGGCGTTTTCCTTTCACAGCACAGTAGGCACAACGGGAATCGTGCTGGACCCGAAGAAAGGATCAAAAATCATACAAAATGTCCAGAGAGGGAGGAAGGCCAATCTCATAAGCACTAGCCAGGCATGACTGAGAGTCCTTGCGTCGCTAATAACAGCCCGGCCAAACTAAGACAGGCCAAAACACGTCGCGGAAAAAATGAATAACACGTACTTGGAATGGGTTGAGATTGCACGGTTTGTTCCTATATTTTATGACAATTTACGTGGTGTTTCTCATTTCGGGCTCATTTTTAATATGGGATTCGTTAGAGTGCATTAGGAAAAGGCCTGAAAAAAACATTTCTTAGGTGTCATTATCGTTCTGTCTTTTTGCTCTGCCGTTCTTTATACAAGTAGGAAGGATTAACCTGGAAATCTTTCAGGTGCAAGATTCAGTTTTGCCTCGGGTATATTTATGGTGGTCACAAATTCACCGTTGAAAAAAGGCCCCGTGGAATTATAATCACTTTTTTTCTTCACTGTAGTACGTTTTCTTCTGCATATTTTGGGAGATTCAGTCTAGTGCAACTTGAGTTCTACAGGGGTCACCTCGGTTATGGGTAAACGATGTATGTGAATGATTATATGCAAATGTTACATGTACATTTATATGTAAAAGCAGCTGTGATGTCATTACTTTTTATTATTAATACCTTAAAAGGGGTAAATAATTATTAGTACTTGTACTGCAGTAAATCCTCTTTTATTGACACAAATATATTGTAAAATGGTAATTGATACAAAATGCGATTTATATCTCCTTACGGTTTCGTATAGTGAGGCCATGATAACTCCTATTGTACCAGAGGACATTAAAGACATTGATAAACCCGAAGTAAGACGAATGTTTTAATTTATAGACATAACTTATACTATTAACACTGAAATGGGACAATTGTTTTTGATCTCTCATCAAATAAAAAAATCATTCATTAACTCACTGCATGGAATAAAGGTTTGATACCAACAAAGGAACTGATATGATGATATTTGTCAACTTGCTTGACATAAGACTTGGTCGTAGGCACAACTACAGTAACAGTGCGTTTCTGTAGCGATCACGCACAATTCCAAAGCTAAGACTTATTCGTAGAAGTCATTTATATCCTGGTCTGCATCCTATTGTACTGAGATGAGATCTTTCACCACATTGTATATAACTGATTATATTGAAATCCAAACCAAATGGTTAACACGCAATCCGAGGCTCTTTTGGTTTAATATCACTCAAGTCAAAGGATTATGACTCATACTTTAACCAAAAGGAAAAGTAGACGTATAACAAAAGATAAAATAAAATAAAGTAGAGCAGTTGGAGCAATAATAAAGGTAAAAATGGCGGTGAATCTCTGGTACGAATAAATAATTTTGCTTTAAAGGGGTTTCCGGTATGGCAATAAAAGCGGTCTCCTGTCTCCCGTTCACTGAAGCGACCAAGCCCTCAGAAGGTCATTTTAGACGGGGCGTGAAACGATAGGCGTACCCACTTGCAAGGGGCGGAATATTACACCTTTGCAACATTAAATCTTGTTTGATTGACTCACTGACTGATTGGTTATCTGCAGTTGCAATATCAAAGGTCATCTTTCATGAAGAATAACCAGGATATGTCTTTAAAAAAATCATCACCGTAGAAGATGTACATTTTCTGTGGAAGGCATACAGGTGTAACTGATGACTAAAGCAGAAAAATGGCATTTGATGTTTCATGCAGGAAACCAACAACCAAAATAATTCAGTCGAACAATTATATCAAACGGTAATGGATGCAATGTTGTTCTGTATACGTGGAAATGTGTTTTACGTGGGAAAGACAAAGCTACATATACTCCTGGAAGCTTTTTCAGGTCCAGACCCGCGAGATAATACTCTGTATTTTGTATGTTCTAACCGTTTTTTAAAGTTTTTCAAAGCTGACATTTACAGGCTTGGCTAACTTAATAAATTTCCACTCATGCATATCCTACTTTTTGTTAATAAAATTTCATACCCCAAAAAAAGATATCGTTTTCGAATTTCTTGGGTCACACTTTTTCAAAATCACGTGTCCTCAAAAAAGAGAAAGTGACTTGAATTAGGAGACTAATAATATACGGAAGTTTCATATTACGAAAATCTCATTATAAATACCTAATTGCAAAGAAATTAAAGATTTTTATGCCTGAATAATTCCTTTTAAATGGAAATCGAGAAATAATACTTCATCTTTACTGCGTCCATAAGATTCCCCACCTGACTGTGAAGCTCGCCTAAGAACGGTTTGCAATAAGGCGGCCAGGTTACATGAATAGAATAAATAAGTGCTTACATCAGTAAACATATAAATATATAGATAAGTAAGTAATCGCGTATGGCAATCTGGGCAGCCTGTTTTACGTTGGAGAAAACACTGTATGTAGAATCCGATTCGCCTCTGGCATCCCATACAGACTTTTTAACTGAGCTTATCTGACAGCTATGTGAACTGCGGTCCAGACTCTCTCAGCACACATTTGTGTATCTTTAATTGTAGAAAATATACGATATTTTACAGTTTTAACAGTATTGCAGTATTACGAGCAGAATTTTATCAAAGTTGACTTGAATTTCCAGTCAAGCCTGAAAGCGTGTACACATTTCTCCTAGCAGTTTCATGTAGAGGCCATTAAGTTAAGTGTACCTTAGTTTTACCAGACCACTGAGCTGATTAACAGCTCTCCTAGGGCAGGCCATTGGTTACTCCCATAGTACCATGAGACATAGAAGCGCCATGCTTATGCATCCTAGGAATTTGCATAACTGCAATGTTGAAATTAAAAAATGGATTTTTGCCAGTTTAATAAACAAACATAATACTTTCGAAATCAAACAGATAAGCTTCATTGTAAAAAAAAAACAGGGTTGGCCTAATGAAAATATAAATGCAATATACATAAATGTTACGCATAAGTACACCACATCTTATTTCGATATTCTGACGACCCTGGTTGTGTTATATGACAGTTTCTCTCATGCATTCCAGTTGCCAAAAAAATGGAAAATAAATTTTGATATGCATAGCTCCTGGTGTCAGTGGAGCTTGCTAGGACTAGCAAAATTAGCAAGTAGAAGAGACCTAGCCTACGAAGCAAATGAGTTTATACAGGCCCAACAAATTTTCGGGAAATTGTCAACTGCCCGTTAAACCGTGAAGGATTCAATTACACGTAATCAACAAAAAGCGTATTGTGACACAGCCTGACACTTTCACTAGAGCAGGGGTTCTCAACCAGGGGGGAAATTTCCCCGGGGGGGGGATTTCAGAGTTTCAAGGGGGGAATTGCGACCACAGATTGGCAGGCTCAAACTGGCTCTAGGACCACACAGACGCAGTGTGCATCGGTCAGCACAACTGAGAGGTCAAGCTGGGCTTTCTCTCTGCTAGCTTGCGTGTTTGTGTTAGTATTTTGTTGCATATCGTTTGGAATGCACCTTTTGCGGCAGACAATTTTGGAAAGGTGGGGGGACAGGAATGACATTCTGACATGTGGTGCAAGGGTGCATGGGCTAAAAAAAGTTTGGGAACCACTGTACTAGGGGATAGCTGCAAATGAACTGAAACCTGGACTGCAGTCACAAAACAGTCCGAACACATGTACTTTGCGTCTCTCCACGATAACTGAAAGCCAAATTTCAAGTAGGCACGTCAGTACATCAGTTCAGGCAGCGGGCACATTGTCAGTCGTATTAACGCCCATACTCGGGGAAAACAGCCTAACTAATAGTTTATCTGGGAGTGTATGGATCCCAATAGACATTGCGCATTAAATCAGTGTCTTTCTAAGCCTATAAGGTCATAGCTAGATGTGTAGAGCCACTTGATTTTGGAATTATGGACTTTTTGTGTGTAAATATCCTGCAAGGCAATATGAAATAAAATAGCTTTTAACTGGGAACTTGAATAATTCATCCTTTACTTATGCTTTTTCATGGTAAGCAATATGATTTTTTTTATTGACAAAGACTTTTATCTTTTATGATCACCGTTACACATAGTAGGGGATATAATCCTCACTGGTACTTGGAAAGTACAACTGAAATTTGGAGATTGATGAAAGCCATTGTCAATATTCATTTCACTGACAAATCTCTGTGGACTTTTATTATTATTAATTATGGAGGGACAGGAAACTAAGGTATTCTAAGGAAAACATTTCTCTTCAGGTTTAGGTGATATATAGTTTTTGAGAGCTTAAATCCCCTGTAAATTATACTTCAGAAATTTCAAACAAGTATTAACCATTATCAACACCATCATTCTCTCTGGTGTATAATGCCTCTAAATATGGTGCCAAATAATTGTTCTAATGGATAAGTAAAGATTTATGTTCGGTAATAACTAACTGGCTGTCAGAATTTAGAAATAATATGCCCTGTGATGGATAGTGGCCTTACACTCTATGTATAATTCTGATTATAACAGTCCTCTAGAAATTAACCTGGCGTTAAAATTGGTAAATGCACATTCATGTTAAAGAAACTGGACAGCTAAGTTAGAATATATTCGTTTATGGTGTATGTGTTAATTGATTTACTAATGATTTTTATAAGTAACATGGCTTCTTGATTCTTGCATATAATTCTGCATCATTATCAAGGTCATTGTCATAATTCCGTATCATTATCAAGGTCATTGTAATGTCATGTTCTATACCATTTATGATATTTAGTTTGAATTTGATATGAGAACGTTTTGATTTCTATAAAAAATTAATTCCAGATTAAGAAAAGTGTTTGAAGATGATAATATCTCCTATTCCATTTATTGCTTGGTTAATTTTCGTCTGATATTACAACCTAGTGGAAAACTGACATAAATTGTCCCGCAGTTATCCATTATCAAGTGTATCGAATCTACCTGATAATATATAGGCGTACGAATTCCCTCAAGAGAAAATGCGATTTTCCAAAAGGAATTCGTGTCAGAAAAAAATAAAACGAAAGAAGCAACAAAAAGTGTCTGGGAAACTGTCCGTTTGGCATTTGGAATACTTGACTGGTGCAGTGAGAGAACCGAAATTCAACTCTTTTTATCAGGAGTATAAAAAGAGACTTAAAAAAAAAAAAATAAAGAGACGGAAGGGAAACTGACGGGAGACAGAAACCAACTGACTGGCCAAAGCGAAGGTTTTTTTTTTTTTTTTAGGGCGAAGAGTGAAAGTCTTCGCTGCAGCCAAAAAGGTTTGATGGCGATGCAGTGTAGGCGATACCTGTGATGAAAGGACCGAATAGCCCGAACTCTACGCCTGATGAAGGCTTTCTGAAAGAGCTATGATAACACGGCTTAGGATGATACGAAGAGGGAACAAGGGGTTAGAGGGATCAGATCATCTCTCTCTCTCTCTCTCTCTCTCTCTCTCTCTCTCTCTCTCTCTCTCTCTCTCTCTCTCTCAGTTCGAAGACTTAAGTTCGTTCGTTTTGTTTTATCTCTCATCTTTTTCGACTGTAGTTTTATTTTCATTTGTACTCTCTCTCTCTCTCTCTCTCTCTCTCAGTTCAAGTGAACTTAAGTTTGCCTCGTTTTGTTTTATCTCTCATATTTTTCGACTGTCATTTTATTTTCATTTGTACTCTCTCTCTCTCTCTCTCTCTCTCTCTCTCTCTCTCTCTCTCTCTCTCTCTCTCTCTCTCTCTCAGTTCGCGGCCTTAAGTTCGCTCGTTTTGTTTTATCTCTCATCTTTTTCGACTGTCATTTTATTTTCATTTGTACTCTCTCTCTCTCTCTCTCTCTCTCTCTCTCTCTCTCTCTCTCTCTCTCTCTCTCTCTCTCTCTCTTGTACACTTACATACACATCATCATCTGTTGCAGCATCACTGATCACATACACATCATCATCTGTTGCAGCATCACTGATCAATACATTACATGGCACACATTTTATTCTATTGGCCTATAATGCATGCATTTATAATTATATACACATAGGCGTGAAAAGATTGCTTTTTATTTTAATTTGGTTGTTGAATAATAATTCTTCCGTGGGTGTTCCAGGGATGGAAGCATTCGATGTTAGCAAGAATAAGAAAAAAGTATACCTTACTTTAACCAGACCACTGAGCTGATTAACAGCTCTCCTAGGGCTGGCCCGAAGGATTAGACTTATTTTACGTGGCTAAGAACCAATCGAACGCGGGCCCAGCAGAGTGCTAGCCGAGAACTATACCGACCCGTCCAACGAGGAACTAGCAAGAATAAGAGATGAGAGAGAGAGAGAGAGAGTCAACGACAGCTCTTGCAGTGGATAAAAAAAAGCTGATGAAATCGTATCCAAGCGTACCTCATACCTAATTATAAAGGATTATTTTCCTCGAATGTTAATTCTAGTTGATAATGGTCGCAGAATAAATTATTTCTCTTTTTTTTTTGTTTTTTATGTAAATAGAACACCTTTTGCCGTTTGTGTATGCCGACATTTGCATTAAACGTATGGTGATAAAGGGAACAAAGGGAATATAAGAGGATATATATATATATATATATATATATATATATATATATATATATACTATATATATATATATATATATACACTATACATATTTATATATATGTATATACAAATATATCTGTATATGTATATATATGTACACACACATACCATTATATATAATATATATATATATATATATATATATATATATATATATATATATATATATATATATACATATATATACATATATATATATATATATATATATATATATATATATATATATATATATATATATATATGTGTGTATATATATAGAAACAGAGAGAGAGAGAGTGAGAGAGAATCTGGAGTTAAAGGAGTTTAGGAAATCAAATAAACATAAAGGTAAACGTACAAATATGCCCACGTAGAGGTATTAAACAGACAAACAAAGTAAGTTAGGCAACGTGTTCATAAACCATAAACAGGAAACAGTAAAAAATGCAGCAAACAAGTGCGTAAACAAATAAGAAACAGCCTTAGCAGCAGCTGCAGCAGCAGGAGCAGCAGAGATGTGTAAGAGGAGATAAAAGCGGCGCAAAAACAGCCTCTCTGTTCAGACGCCGAGATTCCTCGGCAAACTGAAGGATGCTCAGAGCTGTGGGTATCTTGGTGGGTATAATCCCGAAGATGAAAGAGGTGTGCGAAGTTCCAGGGTATGCTTGGCTGTGGCTGTCCGGGAATGCTGTGGGTTCTGAGGGTGTGGGCAATAAGGGTGTGGGTGTTTGGGTGTAGGTGTTAGGGTGTAGTTGAAGGGTGTGGTGAGGTTACTTCGGGTCGCCTATAGTTAGATCCGCCAGTGAGGAACACGGACCACTTTTTGTCCTGCCCTCCGTTCTGTTAGCCGTCTTTGGACATCGGGTAAGACAACAGTAAAAAGAAAAAGAAAAAAAGAACAAGAAAAAAAGGAAGGAAAATAAGAAGAGAAGAAGAGAAAATTAACGTTACTGGCGGCTGTTAACGGAGTTCCTCCCTCGGGCTGATATGGTGCCGTGATTTTGTTATGGTCATGTGATTTTGGCGCTCGTACGGTTAAGGTTTTGCACAGTGATAAATTCTCATTAGTTTTTCGGAAAGGAGAACAGGCGGAGAAAAAAAGTACCCTAAAAATGCAAAAATAAAAGAAAAAAAAATTTCAAAAGGAGAAGAAATTTTCCTTGGGATTTCAAGCGTTTACCTTTTTCTATTTCGTTATTGCTTGTACTCCTTTACAGGTTTTGTATTATTTTATGGTTTAACTAAATAATCTCTCACTGGGGTTGGATATTACATAAAATATCTTTTTTATTGTCTTATGTATAATATCCATTAGCTTTTATAGTATGTGACTTTCTGTTAACAGTTTTAGAATAATTTATGAACAAAGCTATAATGCCGCACGTCTTATTTAAACTGTAGCCTTAAAATAAGGGAAATCATTAAAAAAATTATGTGGATACAGGGGTAATGAGAACAAGAAAAAATTAGCAACCAACAACTTTCAGTACTTAACAAAAGGTGTTGATATGCAATAGAAAAATTATAATTCACAACATTTTCGCGAATATTATAGTTATAATACCATTGCAAGTAAGATATAACTGACCAGAAGGCAACATTGATGCATTTATCCTGATAACAGCTTGAAATCGAAATTATGCTGAAGACACCATCGGTTACGGCCAATGATACGATCAAAAGCAGAGACTAACGCCTCCTCGTGGGCTGAATGAGCAGTAATAAGTTTTGTTGCATGGGCATATCATTTATCAAATTAGGTTCAGCTTTCATGTAGGCACACTCGCGCACGCAAACGACGGTAAATGGATGGTGGCCTTGCTATGCAGTTGCAGAAGTGGGAAATCAACTACTAGAATGTGGACCAATTGCTTAAAAATGCCCAGTGATTGCTATGTTATCGATAGCGCATAGCTTGAAATAGCAATAGGTTAGTCATAAATATAGCAATGACTCCACTTTTACCCGGTGATGTGAAGGTACTTAACTCATATGAGTATACTGAATATTGATCTCTTGAAGACAAAATGACAAAAGGTAAGAGTTATTCTCACTTCAGAATGATCAAGTAATTCTTTATTTCATGCAAAAGGCATTGGGTAACGGAAGCCTCATCCGTCGATGCCCCCGTAGAGGGGTAGGGCCGTCAGTGCACCTCATGTGGTGCACTGTAGGCGTTACTTAAGGTTCTTTGCAGTGTGCCTTCGGCCCCTAGCTGCAACCCCTGTACCTCCTTTCATATTCTCTTTCTTCCATCTTACTTTCCACCCTCTCCTAACAACTGATTCATAGTGCAACGACGAAGTTTTCCTCCTGTTACACTTTTCAAACCTTTTACTGTCAATTTCCATTTAAGCGCTGAATGACCTCATAGGTCCCAGTGCTTGGCCTATGGCCTAAATTCTATATTCAACTCAATTCATTTCATCTGTTGATGCTCATCTGCTTTGAATACTGATTATTTAAAAGGGCGAGGTTACTTGCTACTGCCCAATCTTGTCCCCATAAAAGGGTGTCAGGAGCCTAATCGTAACTTTTTAATCGCTCTCGGTTACATTCCAGCATATGAACCTGGAAATGGTCCACCCTACCATAGTCTGTGATCTTATCCTCTAGGCCAGATGATCGATATACAAAAGCCTCTGTTGTCCCCAGCTGGTTTTTCATTTGTATGTTAACCAGGCAAATATTGCTAGACACCTAATCTCCTCTTGATAACTGATGTGATTTGTGCAAAGCAAGATCGAGTTCGGGACCTTCTTTCCTATCGTTCTGATGTTTAGGTATATTAATGTAACCTATGAAGACTTTTTTTTTTCTTCTTTCGACTTTGAGGTATCGACAGGTTTTGTTAGACAAACTTGCCTCTGATTCTGCTTTATTCCTTCATAAACTAATTTCCGACTTTTTCTCAAACCACTTTAAATTCGGTCCTATTGATGAAGGAACATCTGTTCTCTTACGCCTTAAAAAGTAGACAATAGTACCTCAAAATTGATACTAACAATAACCTCTTCAAATCCCCAAGGAGCGAGTTATTTCTCGGGGTTCTGTTCTCACACTTCTTCTTTTTCTCCTGTTTTATCTGTTTCCCAACCTCCTCTTTCACCTTCCAGCCTCCACAGTTGTCAGTAATCGATCTTATACTGCTTTTTTTTTTTTTTCGTCAACTTTAATTGTAAGAGCACACTGAAGGGAAGTCTACAGTTTAGTCTCATTTAATGAGTACAAGAGTCCTTGTTTGCTTTTGCTGAATATTCCTTGGCCCAGTAATCTTTTTTTTTATTATACAAGTTAGCCGCACACCTTTGTAAACGGTATCACTGTTCGGATCAAAATATCAAAATTGTAAATCCGCTTACAAAGCTGCAATATCTATTTGTTCAGATTTCGTTCATTACTTTTCTCATTGCTCTGAAAGCTTTATGCTACCTTGAGCAATTCATGTTTGCAATTGTAAGGTGCTTCCACTGTTGTCTAATTTTAAGATAGACAGTTCCAATGATCAGTGACCCTGCCCTCATCTCTTTTTTACTTACTTTTCCTGTCTACCGCCAGGGACTTCTACTTCTCTCCATTTTCTCTTGACTCCGCAGCGTTGCAGAATCCCATTAAAAGCAAAGCTTCCCATAGTCCGTCCTGTCAGTCAGATCAGTAACATCTGTCGGGCTGTCACTTCCCACATTCTCTCATGGAAATAAGTAATCCTCAAGCTCCAAGAGTAAGTTCTGTTCCTTACCTTACGAAGGATGAGAATTCCTTTTGGAATTTTCATCCTGATTCCTTGTTATCTAACGGTTACAATAATCCATCTGTTTCTTGTGCCTAACCTAGGTAAGGGTAATAAGTTACCTTTCCAATCCCTAGGCTTTTGAAACAACTTTTGGGCTCGTGGTCTTCTTCAATGGATTAATTATATAACTGCTCGTAGAATAAATGAAAATATCGTAATGAGATTCGCATGCCCATGACTATTAATCTCGTGATGAAAGTGATAACGGCCACAGTTGTGCAGCTGAGGAGAAAATTCGGAAAGCCTTGCAACACCCAATTTCATGTGTGCGTTTTTGTTTTTCCACCACTGCTCTGAAAGCAAGACAGATATTGGTGCAGGTCAGGAACGCACATGAAGGCTGAAACGTCAGTTGCGCTGCTGGGCGAATCGCAACTGTCAATTTCTTGCGTGGCAGGACTTTAATAAAAGATCTAACAAATCCGTCGGATACTAAAGCGAAACTCTTGAGGTTTTTAGGTCCTGTGAGTCCTGAAATATTACTTGAAGGTTAACTGTTAGGAGTACTCAAGCACAATTATGGAACTTACGTTTGATAGTCTTATTGCTGCCTCTCTCTCTCTCTCTCTCTCTCTCGTATTATTTTTCCTTGAACATTTGCAACCACAATATAACCACGTCTGATATTAGCAGTTGTTACGGCCACATCTGAGAAAAACAAATCCTCCTACGAGAGTTCATTCAGAGGCAAAGTAATAAAGCAGACTAAAAGAAAAGAACATTGTACCCCTCCCTTGGACCTGAATAGGCTTTCATGAAAGATTCAGGTAACAAAACTACCTTATAATCTAACGAAGATACTGTGCCATTAGGGGCATAGGAATTTGGGACACACGTAAACTTAAAGTGTTTTCTCCTGTTCCTTTAAATACAATTTTGTCTCTGTTGACCGCAACGGTAAATTAAGCATCATGAAGTTAGGTGACTGTGTTGGGGTGCCGCCAGGGTAGAAAGGTATGGAACTAACGTTCTCATTCTAAAAGTTTATATATATATATATATATATATATATATATATATATATATATATATATATATATATATATATATATATATATATATATATATATATATATATATATATATATATATATATATATACAGTATACATGTGTGTGTATGTATGTTATGTTATGTATATGTGTATGTATGTATATATTTAAGGAGGGAATAATTAAGTTTTGTAAATTTCATGACAACCAACCATAAGGAAAGCAGGAAATGTTTGTGGTATAGGAAGGTAGGAAAAGGAAGTAAACACAGTAAATTGTAAATGCGTAAATAAAAAAAAAGGAAAAAGGAGATTAATTGAGTTGCTGTTGCATGACAGAAGAGCTGATCGTGTTCAGGTATACATGAGGATGTATAATGTATTCAAGGAGAGAAAATGAGAGAAAATAAAGACAAGTGTAAAAAAAAGAGGGGAGAAGGTGAACAAGAACATTAGGGAGAACAAGTTGTTCTCCACGGAAGGAATGCAAAGTGAAAGGTTAATGAACAAACGAATCTTTGAATGAAATTCGTAAATAGAGGGATGCTCTCCGAGGAGAATGGCGTAGTAGTCGACTGAGTGAGCATTTTGAAGGTAACTCGGCAAGAATGAAAAGAGGCACAGCTGAATGACGCAATAGTAGAGAGGAATTAATATGTATTTGAAATGCTTATGGAATTGACTGTTGAGGACATAAGTAGGGCAGTTAGGTGGTTGAAGAATAGAAGGTTACCAGGAGATGACTGGACGGAAAGCGAGATGCTCCAGTATA
Organism: Macrobrachium rosenbergii; assembly: GCF_040412425.1. Classification (NCBI taxonomy): domain Eukaryota; kingdom Metazoa; phylum Arthropoda; class Malacostraca; order Decapoda; family Palaemonidae; genus Macrobrachium; species Macrobrachium rosenbergii. The sequence goes on along the minus strand of NC_089793.1, from coordinate 19,542,878 downwards.
TTGGAGAAAGTGTGACTGAATGGTTAACCGTATTTTGTAACGTAACTCTGGATGA
>NC_089793.1:19490323-19537823 GCF_040412425.1 Macrobrachium rosenbergii | reverse complement strand
CGAGCAAAAACTTGAGGTAATTAAAAATAAATTTTACTTCTTATTTTTATATTTTAAAAGTTTTGTGGCTTTTCTCTTGTCTGTAGTTCCAGAGAGAAAAAAATGCTGCTTAATAGTGGGTTTAACGTAGTTTTCAATAATTCAGAACAAATAAAGTGCCTTAACTACAAATAGGACTAAAAAATAAACTTCTCTTCCTTAGGAAGTTAACAATTTTGAAAATTACGAATTTAATATATCATGATACCAAGAATCAAGGACACTGCAGTTCTGAAGGTAATGTAGGACAGCTGCTGAGGGAAGGATTGGAAAGAATTTAAGGACAGCGGGTTCCAGCCAATGTTAGGTCAACAAGGCCAGCCAATTTAAGCTCAGAAATGTAAACATTGTTGTTTTAAATCATATTATAAAATGATGTTTATATATATATATACATATATATATATGTATATATGTATGTATGTATATGTGTATATATATTTATAAATATATAATATATATACATTATATATATATATATATATATATATATATATATATATATATATATATATATATATATATATATATATATATATATGTGTGTGTGTGTGTGTGTGTGTATGTGTATATATATGTATGTTAAATAATTAGGCATAATATATTCTTGTGTAATCTTAAATCATTGCATAACTGAACTTTAAATCTTTTTCTGATCTTGAATAATTGAGAAGGCTGTTTTAATGAACTTGAATAATAATACATTTTTTGTAACTTGACTTATGTTTGCAAGATTACGTAAGTTTTTGTTAATGATTTTTTGCGTGTGAACATGCTTTCCCTAAGTGGCTTGAATGACAATAGAACGTGTACACCCTAAATAATTAGTCACCGTGCTGCTTTTGAATTGAAATAGTTTTACATTTATTTTTTTTTTTGTTTAATTACACTACTTACCCATTTTCTTGTTACTGTTCAGTAATAATTGTGCTGAAAGGTTGCACAGGCTTTTGTTACAAGCAAGACTTTAATGATTTTGCCTTTTTGATACTGAAAACTGATAATTAATTACTCATGTCTTTCTTGCGGGATTTGATTGGTTGCGCAGTCTTAAGTTGCCAGTTTTTAACAATTACGCTCTTGTTAGTGGACGCTAATCCTATATTTATTCGTTACTAGATCTGAGAAACTACAATTCCTCTATATTAATACTATTGAGTTGAAGAATTACTCACGGCTCTGTTACTGGATTTGAATTCGTGCACTCTCCATTGTTGGTTGATATGAATATTTAAACAGTCCTTTGTTCAAGGGCGTAAATGAATTAACACCTTACAGAATTGCATAGTTTTCTTTTTTTGTAATTTGAACTCATTTATTATCCATTAAGTCAGCAATGAATGTACTATTCTCTACTAATGAATTGAACGAATATTCGCATCTTTGTTATTTACTTTCTTTATTGCAAACTCATTTGGTGCTGTTTTTTAATGAATATGAATTTCTTTGTTGCGATGTTTAACTGAAAGAACAGTAATTCTGAGTAACTAAGAATTACTTATTAGAATTTGTTTTGTTACATAAAGATTTAGTGACTTCATTATTCACTTCTTTTCATGAGACCTAAATATATCCCCCTTCTTTATCCACTTCTTTCCATTATAATCAAGTGATTGCACTTACTTGAAACAGCGGCTGTATAATTAATGATCTCCTGAAAACTACTAATATTTAGTTTGATAACTGAGCTATTGCATTTAATTATAACCTACATGATAATTGTTAACTTCGGTAAAATGTTACCAGAACGGTTAGATCATCCTTTGTTATAATGTATAAATTTATCTTTATCACTAACGGAAGCAAGAAGGATTATTTAGGTTTTTTACGGAGCGATCCTATACATACGTACACACACACACACACATATATATACCTAACTGATTGTATCAAGTCATAGTTATATATATATATATATATATATATATATATATATATGTATGTGTGTGTGTGTATGTATATATATATATATATGTGTGTGTGTGTGTGTGTGTCATATATATATATATATATATATATATATATATACATATATATATATACACCTAACTGATTGTGTATAAGTACATAGTTATATATATAAATATAGTTATATATATATATATATATATATATATATATATATATATATTTATATATATATATATGCATAACAATTTTTGGAATTAATAAATTGCTAGTGAATCTTCAGTGAAGGTACTTAAAATGGCAGTTGCCTGTGCAAGTTTTATATTAGGAGTTCACCTTGATTCAGCAGTTAACTGTAAATGAAAACTTTTTTTCTCAGGGTATATATATATATATATATATATATATATATATATATATATATATATATATATATATATATATATATATATATATGTATGTATGTATGTATGTATATGTGTGTGTGGGTTTTAGCACTTATATAAAGACAGGTAAAACGAATTCTTTAATTATAAATGTGCTTTCTCTATTTCTTTCATTCCATACTGGGCGCCTCATTTGTTATCGGAAATCTCCAATTTCGTCTGTAATTCCAAACTGAAGAAGAAATTATAGCTTTTCCATTAGCAATAAATATAGATACTAAGATATAGACATATTGCACCAGTGAAGCTCTTGCGAATGCATTGACATCATTACAACAAGTTATAATCATTAATTATTCATAAGAGGCTGGCTGATTGCTTGTAAGCATTCATTTAAGGTAATGCACTCGTATAACATCCTGGCATGAGGTAATTACTCGTTTATTTGTGTTTTCAAGCTGTTTGGGCGTTTTAATAACAATCGTTAATAAGACTTTGCCAATTTCTTCCTTTCAAGATAAGGAAATTGCTTATTTACATAACCGGTTAAAGCATAAAAGACATACTAACTCTATCCTGCCCCTTGATCGTACTGGGAACTTTAACTAGAAATTGCGATAAATGCTTTTTTACTGCTACGCAAAAAGTATTGATGGTTATTCTTACTTTCATCAGATTTAGCACAAACATATTTGCATTCGATCTTGACATTAGTTGCCGATTCCGACATTTTCATTTTCTCTCTATCTCTATCCCATTTTCAACTGAAAGGAACATATATATTATACTATATATATATTCTTAGATATACATATATATATCATATGTACAAATATATATATATATATATATATATATATATATATATATATATATATATATATATATATATGTATATATATATATATATATATATATATATATATATATATATATATATATATATATATATATTGTTTTCATATCCACAAAGAAAATTATTATGTTCTAGCATCATAACATCTGGAAGATCTATCTAAACGTCTGATATGTTTCAGGACATTAGAAGTTAATCTCAGTTTACAGGAGAATATCAGACATCTCGAGAACGACTGAGATATTTGTTGTGTAGCAGTGGAGAAATACACTCTGTAGTAAGCTCCTTCCAGATTAATAAATTATGGGGATATGAATTAAGCTTTGGCGTTTTGACGCCATGAAAACCATTTCGACACAATTTTTCCCATTCTCTAATAACTGAAATGGACTAATCTAAATCTAACGGACCCGTTATCGCAAGATCTAAATTTCGATTCAGCTTGCTGTTCACGCAGTCAAAACAGCCACTGTATATGTCTCTCAGCAAGGCAGGTACACCAAGGTATTCCATGGTATGAGGTTGTCTTTGACTCCTAAATCTTCTGTCATCATCAACTTAAAATGTTAATATGTTTTCTGGGTATGTGTGTATTCTTTGCTTTTTCATGAGTGAAGACGATTTCTTAAATGAAAACGAAATGTATGAAATAGCATCGACAAAATAAACAATATCGCATGATACCCCTATAAGATACCCTGTCTAAATATTCTTTCCTACAGTAAATCCCAGTATCATCTATTACGTCTTTTTGAATTCATGAAGTGGTCTGACTTAGCAATATCAATCTGAAAGAATAAGAAAAAAAAAAAAAAAACTAGCCGAAGAGCCTCGTATCGTTTCACTTTTACTAAAGGTTATTATGACAGTTGCAATATACTTCTGTCATTTACATCTCGACATTACCTGATTTTATTTCCGTTCGGTCTCAGGAACTCAGAACTTTTCTATCGTGGGTTACATGGCACAGTAACGATATCTAATCGAAGAATTCAAGACTTTCACCTGGTATAACTTACTATACTATCAGTTATCCTCATAACAACCTTTCACTCTCTCTCTCTCTCTCTCTCTCTCTCTCCTCTCTCTCTCTCTCTCTCTCTCTCTCTCTCTCTCTCTTCCCCTTCGAATCCCAACAAGATCATACATAATCGATGATGTACAAAACAGGATCATGGTCTAATACTTGTTCTTTTTAGGAGAATGAGTATTTAGAGAAAGGCAAGAGTAGATTGGAGTTTGTTTTCGTGAGGGTGTGATGATATTCATTTTTGTTCTGTGTGTTTTAGAATTAATAGATTGGTTATTTGTTATTATTATTATTATTTAGACAAGGAAGCATTTTTATGACATGTATTTCTTTATAATTCTCATTCAGCGTGAATTCATATCCATTTACTGTGTCATATATATATATATATATATATATATATATATATATATATATATATGAGATATATATATATATATATATATATATATATATATATATACACAGTGTGTGTGTTTGTATATATATATATATATATATATATATATATATATATATATATATATACAGTATATATATATACAGACAAATATGGAAATTATACAAATATTGTCACTTCAGACTATCATTCATTCTATCTCGCTTTTACCTACATAAATAGAATACACTAATCATCCATGATAATTATACATTGGTAAAAGAATATATGAAAAAAATATAATCAAGGATCACATTCCTTAAATGCTTATCCGTTTTCAATAAGACTTTGCTTTTGTCGTTTAGAACTCCTTCGTTGCTTGACTGGTTTGCTTGATGAGGCGTGTGTGTGTGCGTGTGCGTCCACGCGCGCGCGCGTATGTGTGCGTGTACGTGTGCATGTCCGAGAGGGCGGGGTCCAGACAAGAGAAAGGAGGCACCGAACTAGAAATTAAAGTCGTATGACCTGGAATCCTCCCGACCCATGATGCTGGGTGACCCTTTTTACCTGTTTTTTTTTTTTATTATTTTCCTTCTTTTTTTTCTTCCAAGTTTACTAACGTGAATTTTTTTTTACAGTGTTTTACTCATATTTATTCTTTACATTTTCTGTCTTATTTTGCAAGTTCTCTCTCTCTCTCTCTCTCTCCTCTCTCTCTCTCTCTCTCTCTCTCTGTTTTTCTTCCTTAACTTGCATTACTTGTGACTTGTTTCAGCCCACCTCTCTCTCTCTCTCTCTCTCTCTCCCCTCCTCTCAGTCTCTCTCTCTGTCTCTCTTAACTTGTCTTACTTTACGGCATCTGGATTTCTCTTTCAATCTCTTTTTGTTCTTTTTAGTCCTAACTTGTATTGCCTTTTTATTCTCTCTCTCTCTCTCTCTCTCTCTCACTCTCTCTCTCTCTCCGCAAGTTTCCTGACCATTCTCGAGGTACTTAATTTTTTTTAGCTAAACTCGCAAATACCGATTCTTGCTACAGCAAAGAGCATATTACTACTAACTGTACTTTCATAATTCCAAGAAAGCAGATTATAAACAATTTACTTGCAAGGTTCTGTCTCGAACCTGTATGCAAATGAAGTGTTCAGTGTTCCCATTTTACAGAGGAATTTGCAGTTTTTATAGCTCCTTTTTACGCATGCGCTCTCTTGCGCTTTCTGTCCCCATTTCATTAGAAGACAGTTACAATGAAGCTGTGACGAAAGAACATTATAATCAGCCAGTCCGTCATTGCCCTTTATCCAGGATTGATATCAGTCTAGCATTCAGCATGACGCAACAAAAGATTGTTATCTGCAACCCGTTAATGTGATGCAGCGAAAGATAAATATCAACTAATCAGACAGCCTGCTACATATGAAAGAGGTTATGTAACACACCAAAGAACCTTTATCAAGTAATCTGTGTGTTACACCCAATAGAAGGTTGTTATCAATAGATAAGTACTGGTGTAACAAGGGATAATTATCAATCATTGAGTCCAAATGACTAAACAAAGTATCAGTACATTCCAAAAAGTAAATGTAAGCAACCAGTCAGTTAACGTGTCGCTGTCAGGGACTAGTATCCACTAGCCAGTCCATGTGACGAAACAAGGGATTGTTATCTACTAGTCAGTCAGTGGAATATTATCAGGCATCAGTCATTGTGACACTAAAACGGATTAGTATTAATCAATCAGCCAGTTTCATACTGACGACACTCTCTTAGGCTGTTGGGTTGGGAAATGATAAATTTGAATCATTCGTTATGCTATTATGGGCGACAGATATGGGAAAAGAATCTGGTGCATGTCACACTCTTCTTTACAAAAATGCAGATGTGGAAAATAACTCTCCTCTCCTCTCTCTCTCTCTCTCTCTCTCTCTCTCTCTCTATATATATATATCTCTCTCTATATATATATATATATATATATATATATATACTCTATATATATACATATATACATATATATATATATATATATATATATATATATATATATATATAATATCGTTTAACCTACAAATGTAATTTTGATACTAAAATGTACTCAACCTCTCTCTGACGAGAGTGATGTTTTAGTGAAATCTGGTCGTTTCACTTCTAGTTTTATCAGTATTTACTCAAATGTATTATCTACAAGAGTGGAATAAATCCGTTTGCCACTTCGACAGTTAGAACTGGACTGGCTTCCCTGATAGAGATTGACCTCTCGGCATCGATGAACTGTTTCTTTATTTCATTTCAGAAATCCGCATCGAAAGGTCTTTCCAGCTCAAAATATATAAAACAAAATTAAAAACAAGTGAAATATGAAATGTTTCGCACAAGTGAATTGAATATATATATATATATATATATATATATATATATATATATATATATATTCAACTATATACTATATATATAAAATATTTATCACTTCTCATGTTTTTTAAGTTTGTTTTTTGCTATATTTTGAGCTGAAAAGACTCGATGCGGATTTCGGAAATGAAATAAAGAAATAGTTCATCGATGCCAGGATTCGAATCTGTGTCAGGAAGGTCAGCAGCAGTCCAGCTCTAACTGTCACGAAGGCAAACGATTTATTCCAGCCTCTTTAGATAACCGCATTTGGCCAATCACGATAAAACTAAGTAAAACGGACCTGATTTCACTAAGCATCACGACGTCAGAGAGAGGCCGAGTCCATTTTAGTACAAAATTACATATATCTGACTTCACTGGACGTAACAAAGTGTCGTGGGTTAAGTGTTGGACTGCTGACTTTGTGGCCCAAGATCGTATTGTGGCATGGATGGACTGCTTCTCCGTGTCATTCCGAAAATTCTGTTTTGAGATTTTCAGCGCAAAAGAAATGCAGTGTATATATATATATATATATATATATATATATATATATATATATATATATATATATATATATATATATATATATATATATATATGTGTGTGTGTGTGTGTGTGTGTGTGTGTGTGTGTGTGTCTGTATTATATGTATATATACATGTGTATGAACATATAATGGATATCAGCCAGGGTATCATTTTTAGTTTTTGAGACATATTCCAGTCTCATCTTCAGGGATGTAAAATGATGCAAAAATATACAAAGTAAAAATAGACTCAGTAAGGACTAAAGTACAAATAATGTTTGCAAACGCTAAAATTATAAAACACGTAAATATATAAAAAATGAAAATTAGGAAACAGATGAAAATGAAAACTTAAAAAGCAGAAGAACCAGTACCAATTCTGTTAGAGCAAAAAAGTGAGTTGGAATGTATATGTGTGTGGGTAATTTTCAATATTTGCGTAAGTCGGCGATCAGTAATTTCAGAATTCCCGCAGGGGGTTAGTGCCGTCAATGCACCTTACACGGTGCACTGTAGGCATTATTGAACGTTCTCCGCAGCGTCTCTTCTGCCTTAGCTGGAACCCCTCTCACTCCTTTTACTATACCTCCTTTCGAATTCCCTTTCTTCCACCTTAATTCCCACCCTCTCCTAACAAATATTTCTTAGTGCAACTGCGAGGTTATCCTCCTGTTACGCCTTTAAAACCTTGCTATTTTCAATTTCTCTTTCAGTGCTGTATGGCCTCACTGGCCCCCTGGTGGTATAAATTTTATTCTGTAGTTTCAGTAACTGCAGAATATTCTGAAACATACTTTCTGAGAAGAATATCCTTACCAACAAATAATTATTTTTATAAGAAAAATCATCCAAGAAGAGTAGTGAATGTTTATTTACTTGTGATTAGTGGTTACTTCAAAATAATATAAAGGTTTTCAAATACTCGTCTACATACCTGGCAGCTGTGCGCGAATCAATATTGTATTCCCTTCTTGGTGGAGGGAAGTTCACGCAAAAACATGAAAGAATTGTCTTATATTTATTTTAATATTTGATGATTAATGCAATATAATTATAGCTTTGACAAAATCATTCTACGCGGCTAATTTTATTTTGGAGAATTAAACAAATTCTCAACGCTTTTAGCTTTTTTCCTTCTTATTCACAAGAGCCTTTTAATTTCACAAGAAAAAATAGGTTATTTCAAAGATCGCTAAAAACGCCTCTTTATAAAATCATGAAGCCTTTTGAAGTGTCGGCACCACCCATAATTTGGATACCCCTTAAACATTTAGCTTGTCAGTATTGGGCTCAGGTACATGAACGAATAATGTCTTAGAAACTCTACGACCGAAAATTGAGTTTAAAGGGCCAGTTTTGTTAATAATTGAAGAACGGTGTGATTATCCTATTTAGCAATTTGTCTTTTGATGCATATCCAGAATTAGAGGCATATAACAGCAACCCGAGAATTCGCCCAATTACAGTTAATTGTCTTACTTATCTCTTAAATACAGGCCTTCTTCATCACCGTAAGAGAGACAGCATAGCATTAACGCAGTAAACATTGTGTTTACTTGGACGATGTAAAGAAAAAAGATAAAAACGAGAATGAATTTTAAAGTGGAAAGGACAAGTAAATGAAAATTATGCCAGATAAAATCTTCAGCTCGATAAATAGCATGCAAAGTAATTTATTCTTGTGGAACCCAAAGCAATGTGGGCTCGAATTCTTTCATAGGATTATTATTATTATTATTATTATTATTATTATTATTATTATTATTATTATTATTGTTGTTGTTGTTGTTGTTATTGTTGTTGTTGTTGTTTTCATGAATTCTTGTTAAATTGACTAATAAACAGTGTTAATAAATCAAATTAGAAAAGATGAGTAAAATTGAATAAGTGTAATGAATAAAAATTAATTCACTCTTGCAGCTTCAACCTAAAAAGCCTGAGGGATTTTTGTTGGTATTTGTTGGTATCTAAAGACTGTAGTCTTATAAATATAGATCAAAAAACTCAATCCGAGAGATTTGAACAGGATGGAATTTCGTCACTCAGACGTTCATTAACTTCTCAATAGAGAGAGAGACTGAATGACCTCCTGCATCCCAATCCTTACGAGGAAGATGAATAAGGCGAAGAAAATATAAATGAAAGTAATGAGAAGTACAAAGGTTCAGTGAGAGTTCTTACTCGAAAGGGAGCAAGTAAATGTATCCAGACGAGTATATTTAGATCTCAATCTGTTTCAAGAATGTTCATGACACTGTCAAAAGGAGTGTTTGCTTTTGCCGCTTAATGGGTCCGCATTAGTCAATTAGCGACGGGAAGGTAATCACGAGCCTATGATTAGTGACCCGGTGTTAATTACCCCTTGTAAAAAGCAGCGCTGCCTACTTTCTTCAGCTGTGAAACATTGCCTAGCTGAAAGATCTCTGGATCTGAAATTCTAGACCCAGTTTGTTCCAAGTAAAGATGAAAGATCTCAGATATTTAGCTGTGCTTTGCAAATGATTCATTACCCTTCATGTCATACTTACTGGATGATTGATGATTCCATTATAATAGGATTTATGAATGATACCTTTATGCAGAAGCGCATTATGACTTACACAACGAAACTAAAATCCTGGTGAATGGATAAAATCATCTATCTTCCTATCTGGGTATATATATATATATATATATATATATATATATATATATATATATATATATATATATATATATATATATATATGTATATATATATATTTATTTATTTATTTATTTAATTATATATATAATATGTATATATATATATCTATATATATATATATATATATATATATATATATATATATATATATATATGTATATACACACACACACATATATATATACACATATACATATATATATAATATATATATATATATATATATATATATATATATATATATATATATATATATTAGTTGTTGCTTACAAGACGTTTTTTTAAAGATGAATTCAGAGCAACTAAAGCAACATTACTAAATAACCCCCATCACCTGAAGTCTCAGTAACTGAGAGTTTCCTATTTAATGCCATATGCTGAAGAGAGTTGTCCTCGTCTATTCTAGTCATCCAAAGACACCAAGCAGCTCTGGTATTTATTGCTTCCAATCCATAATAATATGTATCAACCAGTCTTCTTTGCTTTTATTTATTTTATAGCTTCTTGCATACATTCGTTTTCAATTTTCTCATACATTTACCTTGAACGTCTTTTTTCATTGTATTAAGCTTGGCGTTTCTATCACCAATCGACTCCGTAACATGTATAAATTTCATCTATTTCACATTCTATTTACGAGTATTTTCCTTAGGTAAGAAATTCTGCCATTATGTGCTTTGTTATTTTTCTAAATATAATCTCGTAATTCTAGAATGTCCTTTGTACTTAAATACTAATATCTATAGGCACTTCTATTATCGATTTCGTAGCTTTTTTGAGGCCCAGCATGATAAATGCAATTTTTCCTCTTATTGTTGAACTTTGACCACACAGTTATTTCATTAGCAGAACAGGACTCACTCTCACTATTTACACCTACGATATACTCCCTCGTGCGAGTCTTCTGCGCACTTGTTCACTTTCTCAATCAAAACAAAGACGTTCGGAATCGTTACAAAAAAGGCGACTAGAATTTCTCTTATGCATTCTTTCGCAGCCCTCCTCACACAGATCCATATCTAACATATCCCGGTTACGGCGTTCAACTACGCTCTCACCACCATAACGCAGCATCTCGCTAGTTATCTCTCCTAATCATGATCTCTCCTTTCCTCAGTTTTTTCCTCTCGTGTTTTATTGCCCTCCTTACACCTGCAGGACTCCACTTCTACGACCGCTCTCACATACATAGTAGCCACTTCGAATCTAGCAATATTTATTCTCAATTTGTTCTATTGTTACCTTTCAAATGCACGTTCAGCGAGTATGATTTCATGTGTGCATAAAATTGCATACATGTGTGTGTGTGTATGTTTGCGTAACGATGCAGGGACCCCTCCCTCCACCTTCGAAGGCGCAATCTTCCAAGGGGGAGCTTGGCTGAGTGGAGCAGCGCTTAACTTACTTATGGTAGCTCCGAGGATTACACCTTACCACCACCCGCCAGTCCACCCAGCTATAAAAGGGTACCAGAGAGAGAGTGAGAGAGACAGACAAAGAGAAAATATTCAGAAAAGAAATGTCCTCAGTCTTTGTCGTAATACAGCTGATGTTTTGAGATGCAGCCTGAAGTAGGCAGTCGGTTTGTGCCTGATTAATAAAATCTAAGTAAAAGGATTCTGGTTTGTGAAAACCAAGACCGGAGAAGTAGAGGAAAAAATAAAATCCTGTTTGAGGATTATGGTACGATTACGTTACGCTCGTGACAATAACTATTACCAATAATGACAGTTGTACAGCCCCTGGAGGACTTGGGACACCAGGTAGCACCGAAGGACCATATTGCCGGATTGAGTCCTGTGCAGACTCGCCGTCAGCGTGATTGTTTTGGGGGAGTGGGCGAGGCGGTGCTCGCCCGTGTAATGAAGCCAGGTACCATTATCGGGTCCTGTGAGTAGTGGTTGAATACGCCCCATTCCTTAGGGTCCGCATTAACAGTGCTTGCTTCTGCTTTAGGCAGCATTTCTTTCACCCCAATATGTTTGGTTCTACGTCTCTATTCGTCCAAGTAATAGATGTTCTTTACCAGCCCTAATTTACGCTTTTCTGCTTTTACATACGTCCTTATTTTAAAGTTCAGAATCTCAAAACGCTTCCAGATCGCTCAAAACGATTTTAACCTACATTCAAAGAAAGAAGACAGACCAGCTAACAACACTCAGCGACGCGCAGTCAATTCGACAATGACTGTGCCTTCCAGAAATAAATTCAAGTCATTGCCACGCAGCGGAGAGGTCAAAGGTTATCAAAATGCGGATCACACCATGTTGATTGCAGGTCGTCAAAGCTTCATTAAGATGAGAAACGAACACGGTGTGTCGACAGACACATCGCCAGTGGACGGATGGATACAGACACACACACTGATAAACACACCAGTCGTGCGCATAATGCACAGGGGATGAAGGCACAGTGCGCACACGAAGTGACAAAGAGTAAAAGTTTTCTTCGCCTTTAAATGTTATGTGATGGTTCTCTCAATGATGTTCGTCAAGAACAAAAACTAAAAACTCGGAGGCATTGTTCTGAATTTCTCATTATAAAAACAGACAAATAAATAAACCTGTACAAAGGTATGTTCCAGGACGAGGAGAAAATTGTCATTGGATTTTCCTAGTCCTTGTAAAGGGAATTTTACGCGAGAAAGCAGTTGTAAGAATCACTAACAAGTCTTCGGCTGTTATCCCTTTCATTTCACCTTTCACCAGGTGGTTATCGAAAGGTGTCTTGGACCATTAGGAGAAACGGGTCTGTCTAATTCATTTCTATCCTGAATTCTCTCTCTCCTCTCCTCTGCTCTCTCTTAATCTCTGGTAATCCTCTCTCTCCCAGCTTAACCCACTTACATACTTACTTGCCTACTTACATTATTTATCAGATGATGTTTACAAATTTGATACGGTCGCATAAAAATATAAACATGACGACTAACATCTCCCGTTTTGTTCGTTTACCGAGTTTTTATTACAACCATGCTTTATGTAGTACTTGTATTATTACATTGAATAATATAATAATACACATACTATATTGAATAATATAATAATACAAATCTTGTCAATAATAAATTGAACGTCTGGCAGTAACCTACCTTTTTAGAAAATAATTTACGGATTAATCTAACAATAATTTCCACATATCATTGGAAAATAACACAGATTTTCATGAGGCGGGAGAAGCTATAATAATAAGGTTAGATACCAAATTTTAGACATGCGGCTCATGAATTAATCATAACCAATTTGTAAGCATCACACCATTAAATATGTGATGGCGTGAGGGGAATGGCGTACCCGGCTGCACAACCTAATCCACGTTCGAATCTAAATTAGTATTCAGTGTTCTGAGTGAGTGATATATCTAAAAATGTTCGAAAATCGGGAAGCTTGGAATTCAGTGAAAGCTGGACTTTATATTAGCACGTATCTGGGGAATGGGACTAGAAAATTTCTCATATATCAAATGCCGACTAATGGAGTCAAAGTTCTGAGTAACTAAATTATGTATGCTGATGAAAAAAATTATTGTAATGTAATCCAAATTACCTTCATATCGGATTGTGAAAAACTGATCACAATTCATCTTATCAAATCTTACTGTGTAGTGTTCTCTCTAGTAACTTCCATTCCCCTAAAATTTTCTCGTATACTGCAGCTTCTGAAAACTTGTATTAATTTCAACCTCTACTATTTCACCATGGTTTAGGTCTTGTCACAGTTCACCGTTACTTTTTAAGATATTTTGCAATTCGCCCGTACCCTTTGGCGTACTTTATTTACCAAAATAATTATTGCCTTTGCACTCCTCAGGTTTCTCAAGAAATTATGTGGTACCACGCTGACAAGTCTCAGTAATGTCATAATAATTCTTTATTAATACATTGTCTGTAGCTATCTTTCAATTAACCTTCACCTTTATTTTGTTTTTTAAGAAGTTGACGTCGGTATGTATAATTAGTATGTGAATATATGATACAGAAAAAATATTTCTTCTCTAAACCCGCTTATTCATTACTCTGCATAGCCGTGGATTAATGGTATGCATGAATGTAATGCGGTAAAGAAAGTATTTATATCAGGATAGAATTTCCTTGAGGAGAGCATCTTTAACCACCATGGTCAAAGAAAATACAGTATGCTTTAACTGGTCGTTCTTAAAATCAAGCGTTCCTAGCGATCCTTCTCCACGCATGCGTTCTCTGTTCGATTTTAATGCGAATTCCCTATCAAAACTTCGTACGATTTCTGTCACAAGGTAATTAAATCAAGTATTTTAGATGTCCGATATCATCTCAGCCAAAACTTACTATTGTCTATGCTTTCACCATAACTTGAGTTCAAACATTCAAAAAAGAATTTCTTCCTATTACTGAGCAAGCCGATCTGCAATCGCGGTGGGAGGCAATAGATTAGCCAAGAAGCCACATCACCGTTTACATTCTAACAGGATTAGATCAAACAGTTCCAGTTAAAGAGATTAGAAACCTATTGTGCTGGAAGTACAGCCGAGGGATTAATCCACAGACATCTTTCATATTTTTTCTTTCATTTTTTATACTTTGCAGATCAAGTACAATTTCAAAAGCGGATGGCGTAACCTCCAGCCCCCCAGAGGGCCTTCGAAAGAGAAAGAGGTGACAGCATACCTTGTACACTCAGTACTTCTTTTGAAGTCAACAACGCCATGGGAACAATACTGCCTAAAATGTTTTGGCTTAATAGTTCTCATATATATATATATATATATATATATATATATATATATATATATATATATATATATATATATATATATATATATATATATATATATATACTATACTGTATATATATACATTATTGTTTTGTATGTATATATACATACTATACATGCAGTATATAGATATTAATAAACTATGTATATATAAATAGATATGCATATATATGTATGTATACTGTATATGTGTATATACACAAATGCACACATATATATCTATTTATCTGTATGTATATATATATATATATATATATATATATCTACTGTATATCTATACATATATGTATATATATACATATATATAAATATATAAAACGTTCAGAAGGATTTTATATGTCAAATGAGTATGAGAGTTTACTTGTGAAGTTAATCAGGGAAACTAGATTGGAAATAGTTCAGTATGAAATTGTTATGTCATGTTTAAAATCTGCTCTTGTGATTCTAATTCCTTCTTCATTGGATGGCCAACAATAGGAATCACAGTAAGAATGGATGAACATAAATATTCTGGTGGAACAAGACAAACATCAAATACACTCTTCAAGCATTTACAAAATCATTCATGCGTAATAGACTGGGCTAAGTCATCCAGTAGTGCAATTCACAAAGACATAATGATAACATTAGCTACGGAAGATTCACCTTAGAACCTGTAATACATATGTGTATGAAATTAAATCAGTGAGACACTGTAAATTGTCGGTAGTTTTTAAAGATATATATATATATATATATATATATATATATATATATACTGTATATATATATATATATATATATATATATATATATATATATATATATATATATATATATATGCATACACCATCCATACATACAGCAAAGGTATCTTTAAAAACTACAAACAATTTACAATCGATCTCACTGAACCATTTCATACACATACGTATTACAGGATCTAAGGTGAATCTTCCGTGGCTAATGTTATAATTATATATATATGAGAGTGTGTGTGTGTTGAGTGAAGAAGCTGTCTATTTAAAATTTTTATATAGGTGTTCCACTTCCGGGTGTTCTTCGCCTTTTCGTTGCTCAAAATAATGAATCAATTGTGATTATTCAATTTAACTGAATTGTTTTGTTCATATATACATAAATGTATATATATATATATATATATATATATATATATATATATATATATATATATATTATATATATATATTCTGAAAATATAACTGGTTTGGTGAGATTGAATCTTCTCTGCTTGCCAAACGCAAACGTCTCTCGTCTGGGTCTTTTGACCTTATTCTCTCCAAAACGACTTTCTATCTCTGTTGTTCGATAAATAAGAAGGCGTATGTATTAATATTTTCATATTTTGCAGTAAGAATGATTGTAGTCTTGAAAGACCTAATTTACCGGGGTAAAAATGATTTGCATATTATTATTATTATTATTATTATTATTATTATTATTATTATTATTATTATTATTATTATTATTTTTATTATTATCGTGGTTTTTGCTGTTGTGTTGCTAATATTAATATGCTTGCAATCTTGTATAATCATAAATTTCTTGGTGTCGTTCAGATTTTGTTTACGCTATTTTTAATCCAGAAATTTCATTAGTTAATTATTTCTTAATTACTAAAACGTTCCTGCAACCTTTCAATCGCAGAGATTTCAACAGCATACTAGAAAATTATCTTTAAGTCCCCACTTTTCGTATTTTTCTTCAGACAAAGCGAAGAGGGCAGCGTATGTAGCTCTTGTTATGGTGTCATAGCCTTTAATAATGATAATACTTATCATTATCATTATTAATGTTATTGAGCTTTTCCATATACAGACTATTTTCGTTGTACCTATGAAATCAGAAGTAAAATTCCACATAACTAATTTTCTACCATTTTCGTAATCATTATAGCTTTATTTATAGAGGAGACTTCAACACAGCGTAAGAAAGTTATCTTTAGATCCTCGCTAACAATTTCTTTTTTGGTTGGGGGGAGAGGGGGGGAGTTCCAGCGGGGTTGGTGACTGGGCTTCACTTTATGACTATACTGTAAATCTAAACAACAGAAGGAAAAAAATTATGATCTATATCATTTATGAACGAAGTTGGTTCTACCGTTGAAAATAGTACATAATATAATACCTTAATATGTACTTATTACTACAGAGATCATTGTTGATGAGTCCTATCATTTTAGATATTTTTATATCAATGCAAGATTTTATATTTAATTTCCTGTTGATTTCTTAGTTTTTATTTCATAATTAAATTACATAATAGCGTCATATACTAAATATCTTGCTTATTTTTTTCTGTTTTAGTGAGCAATTGTTTCCTTAGTTAGCATAAAACTGAAAAATGTATTACCACTTGTTTGAGAGACCACTCGAACTTGAATGAACATCCCTTCTCTGTTCATGTTCTCTTCGTGTTCCTTTTTCTCTTTAGACCAAGCACTGAATAACCCAAAATATTATATATTTTTCTAATTATTACATGTCAGGACGAATGATTTCAAGTTAGCTTAGCAGTCACGTCTCAGTAAACTTAATTGCAACATATATATTTAGCAGAATTACGACAAAATCCCTTTAGATACCAACCTTCATAATTCATTTTGGTATTCGAGTAGTGCACCAGCATACCCGCAGAATGCAAAAATAATTACCAAATTATGAACTGAGTGCCTTAAAATCGCAATGGATTGCATCTGGAAGCCAACATTTGTGACCACAAAATCCTCGTGTCCTGCTGAGGGCACAATTGAAAGCAAACACCGCTCAGATGTACCCGTATTATTCATGTTTATTGGTCTTAATGCTGTGTCATCTATCAGTATTTGTATGTAAGTTAATATTAGACACTAGAAACCGCTTGTGCGAAGGCGAAATCACAAACTCGTATATATTTTTGAGGTCAAAATTCATATGGAAAAAACTTTAGACTGAAAATATGTATACAATTTTTAGAATTTCTGTGATAAACATCTCATGATCATAGATGTAATATTATCTGACATTGGTACGGAGTTATGTAGCACATGCAACATCAAAAGAATTTTTTGCGAACGATGGGACAAGGGCATGTCACTAGTTACTCGAGAGGATGAGGAAACCAAGAAGTGAAAGTGAAGTAGGCGAAATGATGACAGAGCAGACAGATCCCTTTGATTTGGCTTCTCATAAGGAAACGTCACTTCCATCTGGATTAAGCTCGGGCGAGACACTAGGAGAATAAATCGACGTGAAAATAATTCGACATTCATGAAACTGTCATGCTGTTCTCGTCGTATTGAATTATATTTTTATGTGAATAACGTTGTGAGAGACTATAAAAAATCTGGTGTTCTTAAGGTCCTGAAAAAAAATAATAGGAAATAGAGAAAAATTGTTAACACTGACGAAGAATAAAGTGGCGAGGTAACCTTTCGATTAGTATCACATAACTATACTGCAAGCTTACCAACATAGTTGACGTTAATGACTCTAACTATGGACACAAACCCTCACACACGTGCAAATATATATTATTTATTTATGCCATGAAGGTTCTTAGAGAAGAAACTGAGTCATGAGGCAAAGGGAGAAGGGGTAAATCGAGATTAGTCCCTCTATTGCAATATCACAAGACAATATTTTATGACCTCAGGTTTTAGAGGTGATAGCTGAATCATCAGGAGCTATAAAATGCACGTTTCTAGCTCAAAACTTGGCACCTCTTTTTCTGTTGCTCACTCGAGGTTTTTTTGCTGAAGCCTGTATGACTGGATGTTTGAAGGTTTATTTCGTGATATTTGCCCAGGTAAAGTTTGGTAACTAATAAAACGTAGGACATCCATAGTTCTGCCGTAGATTGTGAATACGTGCACTATACAATGCATCCCGTTTCAAGTACATTACTTATTCAAACCAACAAGCATTATATGGAAAGATAAAGCTTTTTATCTTGCTATATCTTCTACCCAGATTCTTTTGTGTAACGTATTTATAAAAAAAGACCATCTAAGATTTCTTAAATTTCAGCAAACGATGGGTTTAGTTTTTTAAGTGACAATTGCTTAACGAATCTATGATATATATATGTACACACACACACACACACACACACACACACACATATATATATATAAATATATATATATATATATATATATATATATATATATATATATATATATATATATATATATATATACACACCACACACACATTTATTCCATGAATAGCGTGAAATAATTCCAGCAAAATATTCCTTCCATCAGCTTTTGTTTTACTGTAAACTTGAGGGTAACTTCTCATCTCCTTCCGTAGAGACAGACCGGTTTCTTATGATGATAAAAGAACACCTCGTTCTGAAAATCTTCACATGATACTGGCACATTCAAGATAGAATGCTTTATTTATTTTCTAATTCGATTGTAGATTACAGGAGCGAGCTCTTGTATTCACATGAATTGCCTTTACTTTAAGAAATGCTTTGAACGACCTTAAAGCATAATTAAAATAAAAAATACATGACAAATAACGAGAGAGAGAGAGAGAGAGAGAGAGAGAGAGAGAGAGAGAGAGAGAGAGAGAGCTTCTTACTAAGGGAAAAGAGGCGTAGCTGACAGAGCATTATAATAAATTGGGCTATTGTTAGGGGCCCAGTTCTGTCAGCATTTTGTTAGATTGCAGATTCTTGTAACTTGTTTACAACGAACACTTTCGGAGAAATGGGCCAGATACAAGTCACGAACAAGGAGATACAAGTCTGACACACGAATACATCTTAGACGAAGTGTAATCGTGCCATCTACACCAGATTCACTCGGATAAAAAAGTGAAACGGTAAGGTGTTTATTATAATTGATTGCGTATTCTTGTATTGTCGGACATGACAGAAACATGGGATCATTTCAGAGTGTTAGATAAGGAAATTTTTTTACACTGACGTGGCTTGTGTTAGTGTGTGTGTGTGTATATGTATATATATATATATATATATATATATATATATATATATATATATATATATATATATATATATATATATATATATATATATATATATGTGTGTGTGTGTGTGTGTGTGTGTGTGTGTGTATAAAAGCATTGCCTTAGTGGCATCAGCAAATTTCTTGCAGTTATCTTCGTACCGTCTGAGTTTTTTCTGACTCTCGCTCGTCAATTTCTGGTGAAAAATACGCAGACTTCCTTCTTCCATTTATTGCTTTTAACGAAAATTGTTTAAGAGGAAAACTATGTTTATAAAAGTATATATATATATATATATATATATATATATATATATATATATATATATATATATATATATATATATATGTGTGTGTGTGTGTGTGTGTGTGTGTGTGTGTGTGTGTGTGTGTGTGTGTGTGTGTGCATTGCTTGGGGTGCTGGCATCGGAGGCGTACGACCATCTAATTTACTTTCAAATATTTATGGGTGAGATCGCTAGCCCCTGCCCTTTTCTCGACCGCAGCAGATGCAATGTACTGATGGCTGGTAGGCCAGGAGTAATCCACTGACCTAGCAAGCCTAATTAAGTTTTCTGTACTTAATTGCATACACACGCACCCATATATATATATATATATATATATATATATATATATATATATATATATATATATTATATATATTAATAATTTTATTTAAATGCTAGATTTTGCATCACACATCTAAGGAAACCACGAGGAGAAACTGAAAATTTCCTCCTAAGTTGAATCCAAAATTGCTCTTAGATCAGTCTCTGATTCGTTAAAACTAAAACTCAGGAGCTGTGTGTCTTTCAGCAAGACTCGACTAGACTAGAGGCAGACGCTCTGCTATTGAGACTTTTTTAAATACAGCTCTCTTTATATTCTGTTAATGAAGTATAAAATCTACTGTCAGCTGTCTGTTATCCTTTTAGAAGTTAGAGCATAATCTACATAATTTCTCGCATTTTGCTAAAATCTTTATTCCCGATAACTTTTTATTTTGGTTCCAACTAATTCTCTTAATCAAACGGTTCATCATAGATTTAATAACTCTATCTTACATTTTTTAAATCGCTGTAAATTTGACGTTACTACCTTCTAAACTAGAAATGAGATTAACTGCTCAGATTTTTTTTTTACTAAACCATAACTCGTTACATACATAAGGAACTAAATTATAATTTCGAAAACGAAATAGTATTAATTTTATGTTTATATATTTTCCTTGAACCCAGACCCCCAAACATTTGTGCTCTAGTTACCAGTTACTTTCTAGTTTGCAAATTGGTAACATAATCTACCACCAACTTGTCTTTCGCCAATTAATTTCAACTAAAATTTATGATTTTCCTCTTTATCTCTATCTTAGAGGTTCCGATAACTTTATAAGTTTAGTCCTTACTATCATTACTATGCAGATGAGGAAATCGAAACCTTGGAGGAGACGCTGCGCGTCTACACGGATTGAAAGTTACACCATCTTGCATCCTGTCCTTTCTTCATACGTAATCATTTTCTCCGAGACCCTCTTTTACGTGTTCTCTTCAAAACTTTCATCATCAAGTACTACCGAAGTCAGAATTGCTATCGTGCTGGACTCAGAACGTGAGACGAAGAACCATTTGCTGAATTGAGTACCCTCATACGGAATAAAGGAGCACATATTTATGTATGTACGTATGTGTATATATATATATATATATATATATATATATATATATATATATATATATATATATATATATATATATATATATAAATGGATGAATGTATGTGTATGTGTGTGTCTGTATGTTCCAGCACAACTCTGAAATGCATTGAGCAATATCAGTCAAACTTGGTATGACTTACTATCTGGGAAAGAATACTGTGGAAGTAAGACAACACTAGCACCAAAGGGCACCTTGAAACGGGGCTGGTTCTGCCTGTAAACTTAGTGGCTAAATAAACTTTACGGTTTTATTATACCTCATTTCAATATACATATGACTTACTATCTGGAAAAGAATACTGTTAGGGGGTTAAGACAACACTGGCACCAAAGGGGGTGATGGGTGGGAAGGG
Organism: Macrobrachium rosenbergii; assembly: GCF_040412425.1. Classification (NCBI taxonomy): domain Eukaryota; kingdom Metazoa; phylum Arthropoda; class Malacostraca; order Decapoda; family Palaemonidae; genus Macrobrachium; species Macrobrachium rosenbergii. The sequence continues at coordinate 19,515,840 of NC_089793.1, read as the reverse complement.
AGTGACATGTAAAAATAACCGAAAACGACGGATATTAGTGTCTAATCCATAGTTTTCGAGGTCGCTGAGATGAATAGTAACACTCCCGATGCCCTGTAAGTCCAAGTTCAGCCCCTATAGGAATAGGTGGGTGAAAGAGGTGAAATATAAAATGTCAAAATGTTGGGCAATGTAATTGAAGCAACTATCTTAACAGGAAAGGAGAGAGAGAGAGAGAGAGAGAGAGAGAGAGAGAGAGAGAGAGAGAGAGAGAGAGAGAGAGAGAGGAGGTGTTAGGGAGGAGACAGGAGAGAGAGGAGAGAGAGAGTAGAGGCCTGTTAGGAAGGAGAAAGAGGGAAAGAGTGAGGGAGAGAGTTTATCGGTTGTCATTCAGAGTTTTACAGGGCAGTGCCGGGTTGGTCAGCTAGTGTGTGTGTGTATATATATATATATATATATATATATATATATATATATATATATATATATATATATATATATATATATATATATATAATATTCCAAGAGAGAGAAGATGATCGAAGATGGTGTGTATGCAGTAGTTAGTAATATTTTGTTATTATATATATATATATATATATATATATATATATATATATATATATATATATATATATATATATATATATATATATATATATATATCATATCCATATACATGGCTATATATATTCATACATGTATCCAAACTGCATAAGCAATCACTGTATTTCTAAATTATAATTAATAGGTGCAGAGTGCAATGAAATACAATAGTGCGTAAAACACAACATCAGTAGCAATTATCAATAGGAAACTGAAATTTATTAGGCCGTTTTTCAAATCACTGTTTCAGATAGCATTTATGCGAAGTGCTTTACGACCTACGAATGAGCAACCTCCTTATTAAGGATGTATAAATAAAATGAAATTACAACACATACATTTTCAAAGTGGAATTTATGGTCACATTTTCTATTAGGCATTTCATTATCTGATTCTTTCTACGAGCTTTGCTGAACGTTCCTGGTAGGTCAGCAAAAAAACAACTGGGTGCCTGGAAAGAAATAAACAAATAAAGTAAATGAATGAATTAGTTAATAAATAGGTATGAAGTTAAATAGAACTAATTAGAAGAGTAAAAACTAAAAATAGCAAACAACAAAGTGGTTCAAGATAGTATATCTATTCAAAGAAATACAAAAATAATAAATGTTCGAAAATCGTAAAGACGAGCTGAATACGAATAAAAGAATCTCCCATTTGTTTTATCTAGATAAAATCTGTTGCTTCTTCTCAGTATATATATCACCATTCCTTTACTAGGGATTGGAAGCTACGTATTTAATTCAGGGCTATTTCCACTGCAATGTACGAGGAAGATAGGACTTCATTCCATCTAGAATATTATAGTGGTAATTAATTTCGACCCATGTGAAAATTAAACTTTCCTGATTAATTAAGAATAAATTTACTAATGTCAAACTGAACAAAGGTTCACGCTAACTGCTGAACATCAAAAAGTAACTGTGACAATAAAATATTAAGTTTATGATTTATTGATCAGATTAGCAGTTAGAATAACAAGGAAATCATGGAAACAGTACTTGGCAAAAATAATATGAAAATGAATGACAATTACACAATTATAAACATACTGAAAAAGAAGGTCACAATGGAAACTAGTAACACATCACGATAGCCTGTGCGCGCGCATACACACACACACACGCACACACACACGCACATAGACTTCTTATAAGACTTAACTTATTCCCGTGGGACCTGATAAGACTTAATGGGGTTAATAATAAAAAGAATAGCTGTTCAATCACGTTTTTAACAAGTACTAAATCATCTTCCCAGCGTACTTCCTACTTTAGTACAAAAAACAAATCATTGAATTGGTACCACGAAATGATGTACGCATCACTGAACAAGTTTATCTGAAAGGATAAATTGTAAACGTACTGAATGACCTAGGTTAAATAGAAACGACCCGGTAACTGAAAATTCGTGGCTTTTCGACTAAAAAAATAAAACAAGACAAAACATATCCTGGGTCACTTCTCAGTGTCATTCTAACTTTCTTGAAGCATGGTTGATTTTGTTCTCTCCAATAATATTTACCATACCTTATTTGTGCTGGGCTTTTTCATTTAAAGTGAAATGTATTGCTTTAAGTAGACCAGGTCAGATGCCAACCTGAATAGGTGCTACTAATCGAAAGAAAGATTGCAAGAGTCCAGAGGAAAAATTCCTCATATAAATAAACATTTGACCATACATTTGGGTTCCATCGAGTTGTAGGTGCCCAGTGTACTTCAAAATTACTATGCTGAATCTGCTTTATATACGTTGCAAGTTCTTCACTCATCTCCCTTATTAAAGCTTTGCATTGGTCTTTTCTATTCTTGTTTGTAACACTGCACATTACCGTTTTTTATCTTTTGCTTTTCTATTCGACAGAACAATGATAACCTCTTGATCTCCTACCCGACAGCTGAAATGCTCCATATATGTATATGAAACAGAGAGAGAGAGAGAGAGAGAGAGAGAGAGACTTTCCCGTTTTTTGTTATGGTCTTACTATGTTTTAAACATTATCTGTTCTTTGCTTCTCGTCTTCATTTCGTTCCGGTCAGCTTATCGACCTTATTTATCACCCAGTTGATTTATTCTCTACCTTCTATCTCATCTAGCAAGAGATGTGCTGGGGCGTAAAAGCAGAATTAGTTCTGCATGTAAGATTGTATAATGGATTGGAATACTACAAAAAAAATGACAAAAAATAGAAAGTACGTAACGGTCTATAATGAATGAGAATGAGGTATTTGTTGATTTTTGTTTCCTTCTGCAGCATATCTTTCTTAATAAAGGAATTGGTTCCAGTTTGTCCAGTTTGGATGAGGAAGGAGGATTTCCCTAATTTAACTTTAACACTATGCATCTGTTATATATATATATATATATATATATATATATATATATATATATATATATATATATATTATATATATATATATATATATATATATATATATATACTGTATATATATATTTATATATATTTATATATATATATATATATATATATATATATATATATATATATATATGTATATACATTTATATTTATATATGTATATTATTATATATATATATATATATATATATATATATATATTTATATATATATATATATATATATATATATATATATATATATATATGTATTATATATATATTTTATATATATATAATGTGTATATACATTTATATTTATATATGTATATTATATATATATATATATATATATATATATATATATATATATATATATATATGTAATGTGTATATACATTTTATATTTATATATGTATATTATATATATATATAAATATATATATATATATATATATATATATATATATATATATATATATAATTTTATAATTTTTCCTATACCAGCAACGTGTAGACAGATTTAATCCTCCTCCCCAATGGGTTTGAGGTTAAGTATATATCATAAACAGGTAATATTGCTTGAAGGCAGATGTTAACAATATCGTTCTCCTTGGGACACTTGAACCGCCGACAGGTAAACCACCAGGACAACGCTTTATCCAGTTGACCATTGGATAAAGAGTAATCAGATAGGCAACTGCATTATTCTTAGAAACATACCTAGGACCCTTATAAAAAAAAATGCTGTTATTCCTCTCCTCCGTACCTCAAGAATACTGCTTATATCTAGACAAATCTTTTTCATGGACAACGGATTCAACCCAACCATCACTATTTATAGTGAAGATTGTTCAAGAAAATCGACTTCAGAATAAATAACATGATTTTACCCTCCTTTGTTACAAACATTTCCTAAACGTCATTTTGGTTCTATTGCATCCCACTGGAATTGAAAAACACCTCTTAATATCAAGTCATATCATGGAGTTAAACCAAAACGCAGAATATACTTTAGAGACAGAAATGAATTATAGCTACAGATATAGGAACTCGTTCTTCATGTTAAAACAAACTTTAATTTCCTGTTTCGATCAAGTAATTGAATACTGAGCAGACAATAATGTCCGAGCATTGCGCTGTTGACTGTGGAATATTGATTATAAAGAGAGGCAATACTTCAAATCAATTGTCTGCTTGATATGAGCCATTCAGGTGGAACGGATCCATTCAGTCACATAAATCGCTTTTATAGCACAATATTTCTGATGCTAAACTGGCAAATGTTATCATCATTTATTTATGAGATCTGCTACTTTTGGAGGAGCATTGTTTTACTACTACTACTACAACCACTACTACTATTACTCTAATATAATAATAATAATAATAATAATAATAATAATAATAATAATAATAATAATAATAATAATATAATTGTTTTATGCGAGTGCAGTTGTAGTTACTGCTTGTATTTCTTAAACATGTCTGAGAGAGAGAGAGAGAGAGAGAGAGAGAGAGAGAGAGAGAGAGAGAGAGAGAGAGAGAGAGAGAGAGAGAGAGATTCATAATCCGTTGGAATTTTAGTGTTAGAGATGTTCCATGCCATAAGGCCCTTGTAATTCTTCAGTCATATTATTTAAGTGGTACTAATATAAAATACCGTTGAATAAGTAGCCTACATGTGATATCATGGTGATGTATGAACGATATCCATGACTCAACCAGACTTTTTTTTTTTTTTTTTTTTGCAAAATAACTCGTATGACAGATGTGACTTACTATAAAATAACCAGATTCATCAGTTTCATTCTTATTGAACCTATAATGTCTGTGCTTTCGTACCCATGGGATCTCGTTCTTTACTGCAGTGTAGCTTTAATTTTATTTATTTCACTCTACCTCTTCAATTTCATTTGTACATTTGCACTATGTCGTTTCCTTTATTCCGATTTTAATTATTTTATTGTTCTTATTTACAGTTACACGTTACACCTTATCATGGACATAGGTCAGTCATTAAAAAGAAATTTAATGTATCAGTAATTAAAATAACATTTTTATTGAAAGGCCAGTGCCCTCGTTATTTCAAATAAAAAAAAAAGTCTTCCACCTCTGTCATTGAAGTCTAAGAAAACTCATGTCTGTCCTAAACGCAGATGGAAGAGGAGGTTTTTAGGTAATGTTAAGTGTTTCTTTAAGGTAGAAAGTTGAGTGAATTCATGGCGAGGAAGAGGAATTTGTCAGAAAAAGTAGGAAAGAAATGTAGACAAAAAGAAATGGGAGAGAAGCTTTAGAGAGGAAATGGTAATACCAAAATATCAAAGCAAGTGATCAATCTATTTTTTTTTTATTTTTCATTTTATTCACTCTTGAATTTTTATAAATCATATAGTTCGTTTTATTTTAGTTTCAAATATCTCGGATAGGTAGTTATTCATGTATGAGTCGTGATAGTTAAGGGGAGAGAGAGACTGATGAGCAGTGAGAGACTGAAATAAATTACATCATCAGTCGTTATAAAACCCACAGAATCATGTCTTAGCAATAGTGAAATAAATAGCATGACTTACAAGATATTTAAGAAAGCAAAATGTCTTGTAGAAAAACAGGATAAGTAAATAGTATGCTCTAATTTCCTTAGGGTTCATTAGAATGAAAGGCTTTCAAGGGTGATGTAAAGGAAGAGCTGAGATTAAATTCAAAGGAAAAAGCAACATATAAATCTATCTTATTACATCTGTTCGTCAATGTATTAATTTGCAGTGTTTCAGCTGCAGCCAAGATTTGAAACCCAAAACAATACATTGTTTGTATTGAAATTTATAACCTAGATTCGCATGATGGCAAAGATTGTCATAAGCTCGAATGATGTCTGATCAGTTCCAAATTTTAGGAAACTAAAAATAAACGATGGTTCCTAATTCCGTTCAAATAAAGTGGACATTTTTTTTTTACCTCGCTTTAAAAAGAATAAATACAGACAAAGGAATGAAATGTCACTGAATCGTTTCTTACTCTTTATTTCCGGATTTAGTCTTCCTCGTTTCTTTCTCCCTCAAATCGTATCCCTGTATCCCCTCTCAGGGACGATTTCTTGAGGAATGCAGTGGGTCGTCTGGAAGTAATCATGCGTAATGTGGCCCTTATAGCGGTCACTCAAAGGCCAGTAATCACCTTGATTATTAGACCAGTCGTAAATCATGCCGGCGTAAACCCGTTCCCTCATTACCGTGGATATAAGTTATTTTACTACCTGTTCGCCATTCTTTCATGATTTATTGCCGTTCTAACTATTGTTCTTTGTTCCGTGTGCGAACACTTTTCCATGGCAAAACATTATAAATATTGTTAATAATGCTATAATTTAATTTTTCTTTACTTTCTTGTATGCATTATATCTTTTTAAACCACACATGCCCATGGGACACATAGCAAAACAGAAATTTTGAATATATATATATATATATATATGTATATATATATATATATATATATATATATATATATATATAAATAGAAATATATTACAAATAAGAAAAAAATGAAATTGTATACAAAATAAGAAAAGGTAAAATTGTAAACTGGATCGAATGAGAATGAGAGAGAGAGAGAGAGAGAGAGAGAGAGAGAGAGAGAGAGAGAGAGAAGAGAGAGAGAGAGTATCCTTACAACTCCCAAAAGTGTATGTTTGATCTTGCAACAATATTCTTTTTCGTCATATGACCTTTGCTTCTCTCCCTTAGCAAAAGCTTTTTCGGTTTTTTACCTGTTATATTAATTCCACCCGTTGAAATATTTTTTCCTTCTTCTTCTTCTTTCTCTTTCTCTCTCTCTCTCTCTCTCTCTCTCTCACGTATAAGTGAGCTCTGTCTCAGCTAAAATTGAAGAATTCTGTTTAGTCACATTTTGATTAAAAAAATATATATATATATGTATAAGTGCACATATACATACTACATATATATATATATATATATATATATATATATATATATATATATATATATATCATGTCAAAGAAATTTCAAGAGAGCCTTAGATTTACTTCATTTTCCACTCCTTTGTCGTAATTTCACATATCTGCTCGAAATCTAAATTCAGATATAGAGAGAGAGAGAGAGAGAGAGAGAGAGAGAGAGAGAGAGAGAGAGAGAGAGAGAGTCCGAGAGAGAGAGAGAGAGTAATGATGGCGTGAAAGAGTGACTGAAATGCACAATTATTTATATGATTTTATTTTATAAGAATTAGAAAATCATTGGTACAATTAACCTAGAAACTATTTTTTGTTATTTTTGCTTTTTACTCCGGGGAGAATAATCACGCAGACTAATTTAGAACAAAGAAAAAGCTGAATTACATTGGATTTTACAAGTGCACTGCAAGAGCATATGATCAGGAAAACTTGTCTATTAGAGAAGCATGTTATTATATTATCTGTTCTCAGTATGACAGATGACTTCTTCCAGAATTTACAGGAAGCCTTAATTGCATTATTGTCAAGAACCATTCTTAAGATTGCGTCATGTAATATTCATTGCTAATCATTACATTTTATGCATAATCATTATCATTTTATACATATATATGTCATATATATATATATATACTATATATATATATACTATCCATATATATATATACATATATATACATATATATACAATATATTATATATATATATATATATATATATATATATATATATATATATATATATATATATGTATATATATATATATATATATATATATATATATATATATATATATATATATATATATATATATATATATATATATTATTCTTCTGTTTTTACTATATCGATTTTCATTCAAAGAGTGGCACAAAAAATTTTCCCATCTACTTTCCCTGTACCTTTAACATTTTCTCAGTTGCTAATTAATCATGTTCTGTTTGAAAACTGTTCTGTTCAACTTGACGTACATTGAATTTTTTCATTTGTAACATTTTGCAGAAGTTATTCTTATTCTTTTGGCGTTCACGGTTTATGCTGTGGTTAAGAACTATTTAGATAAGGGAAACCTTTAATCTTTATAATAATCTTGATCAAATCTCTCTCTTCAACGGCCATTCTGTAAAAAGAGTACCGTTACGTATTTTCCATCGGAGACATCTACGAATTATGGCAAAGCAAGGAGATCGTTTAATGAAATTGCGGTACATGTCTGGCCTTTTTAATCAAGCGGCAGAGAAAACATGCAAGTTGGTGCCATTTTTACTCAAGATTAAATTGTTGTGGTTAAATTTTACACTTTTTAATTCAGGGACAAAAGACTTTTACAATGGGAAATACATTACGTCCCCCCCTACTCCCCGCAACCTTCCCAAACTTAAAAGGACCTTGCATAAATGAATTATAATTATAATTATCAATGGACAGAAAACTAGTGTTTTAAGTAGCAAATCTTAGTTGGGTACTTACATGAGTAAAAACATAAAATACGCAACAATCCATACAACGCCGGGTTTAAAGTAAAAAATACCTTAAAGCATAATAAAATTCAAAAGGCTAGAACAAGAATTAAGTATCGAATTATATTCTGATAATTAGCAAACGATAAACAATAGTCTCCCTTGTCAGAATTGGCTGTAAACTCTTTCTTACAATTAGTTCAGTTCATCTTAGTAATAATCAAGTTTTAAATCTGTCGGTATTTTCAGTTAAGGAGCAAGAAAATACAGGAATAAGTTGTACTTACAATCTTTGAGTTGTATTTTATAGCTTAGTCACTAGGAAAATGAGCATAAGATGTTGTTTAACATGTCCCATTGCTCAGCGTTGTGGGAAGGTCGTCAACAAAGAATTAAGGCCCACAAAGATTTTACCCAGAGGAAAACAAATGCCATAATTTGTTACGATACTTATAGTAAAGGTCCTTCGGAAAAGGAATTTTCGCTTAATAACAAAAGCAAAGCAGTAAATTCAAAGCAACTCTGGCTCTAAGATGGATTTTTACTTTAATATAGGCATAACAAAGGACAGGTCAGAAGGACCCAGACCTTTACTTTAGGCAAATAGGAGTATGTTACACCGAAAATTTCTGAGACGTTTGTGCTTAGATTGCAGTTTTTTTTTGTTAACTGCTAAAAATCAAGATAAATATGATGCAATTTTGTGTCAGGTTTAAGAAGAAGAAACTTTTAAGGCATAAGGATAAGCTCTCTTTCATTAGGGACCTGGGATGAATTTATCTTTTTCTATTGAAGTTTGGGGCAGGTGTTAGCTTGTTTTGGAACCAAAGTACAGATTTTATCTAAATGGGCATTAAATGGGTGCTTTTCACTAAATATGGAATGTTTTATGTGTTTGAAGCGGATATGATGATTTATATGGTCCTGTAGGTTATAAGGGTTAACATAACAAATATCCCTCACCCCTCAAACATCCCTCAAACATTACTCTCTCCTCTCTCTCTCTCTCTCTCTCTCTCTCTCTCTCTCTCTCTCTCTCTCTCTCTCTCAAAAATGCATAGTAACGGAGGTAGAGAATTGTGTAATGATAACAAACACAGATAAATAGGTGTCCTTTAATTTTGCTCATATTCCTAGAAACGGGGCACAAGTCAACTGTTTTTCATTACTAAACTTCATCTTCATTATGGTGAAGTTTATTTTCGTCCGTATCATTATTGCTTTAAAATTTCACCCTCACTAGATGAAGTTTATGGTTTTCGTTTTTTATTATTACTGTCATTTTTATTATTAATTTGGAATTTCACTTAGCTATAACTTATTATTTCTAATCCGTATTATTTTTATTGTCAATCATACTTTCATCGGATTCTAATTATATCTGGCAGAAAGGTATATCATAATCCCCTAATTATTTGTCAGAAGTGATCATGCTCAGAGAAAAAAAATCGACAAATAAATTAAACCAGATCTCACTGTGTAACTAATAAAAATAGTAAATAGATTTGCACTTTCAAACTAGCCTATCTCCGGTCATATTCGTTCGTTTCATTAGTGATGTTGGCACCTATGATGAAATGAAATTAATATCAGGGTTATCTGAAACGTCTGAAAGTAGTGAAACACACAAGTAATGTCCTGTGAGATAATCAGCATATTTTCTGCTAAAGCGAAGTTTAACAGGCAAGTTTGTATCTAGTCTTTGTTATTCTTATATACTTTATAATTCTCTCCAACCCTAATTTTCGTTTAATATCTATGCCATATGGCAGTTGGGTATTGCATGGTCCCCTACCCATCAACCTATCTTAAAGTTCACAAGGTCATATTTATGATACATTCAGGCGTCATCTTAACATTATTTCACTTGCCTATCGAATAATAAAATGTCACCTCAAAGCCTTAGGGAAATATCCAAAATGTTTATTATTTATGAAAAATAAAAAAACATTCAAACGGAAAGTGAGTACGCTCTACCAATGAATAAAGTCCACGTCAGTTTTAAAGATTATTAGAGACTGACCTGAGATGGTTCTAAAATTTATTCACAACGGGTGAGATTTGAAAAGTGTGTCAGATGAATAACTGTCGAATTCATTGGAGTTTTATTGGAAATTTCACATTTTTCATGTAATAAAGAGTAATTACAAATGAGATAATCTGCATATTCTCCGGAATGGTGACGTTTACCAAATGTCTTGGAAAATAGGATAGGTATTATTATTATTATTATTATTATTATTATTATTATTATTATTATTATTATTATTATTATTATTATTATTATTATATAAAAGTAAACACTAGTGCAAGCATTCATACTAGGGCCCAGTCTTTTTTTTCAATTATAGGCTATTTGCCAATGATAGATGAATACATTCAGGAATCGCATGACCAACAAAAAAAGATGCAAACTATATGCCTAAGGAATTTCATATTTAGTTTTAGAGATTATATCACCACAACCTGGGTAGCAATTACATACCCTGCTTCACAAAAGAGCATTAAACCCTGGTACGTATGCTAGCACACATTCTGTGTCTAATGAAACACGCTAACAATGGCGCGCTAAAGCTGGCGGTCTAACATTTTTTTATTTTTATTTTGACTAACTGTTTGAACCTGGATACACGCTAACTCTTTTGGATTGTTTGAAAAAATAGAAAGAAATAAAAGATAATATGTTTTACATCAAGTTTAATGCTCTTTCTACGTTCCTGACGCAAATTGTAAATACTGGTGAAAAAAAGGACACACGAAGATAAAGTTTCATGTGCATTCAAAACCGTGGTTAGATATTTATTGTAACTCATCATTTAACATGGATGATAATGAACATGATTTGGCAGTCAACTAATATTCTTTCTAAAAAAAAAAATCATTCATTGGATCATATGGTAATTACGGTTCTGTTTAGACGCCCGCTTAAACATTTCACGAGATCTGTATCTTCATTCATGACATCGAATATCTCTAATTCAGGGCATCGTGAATCCAAATATAAGAAATGATGATACCTTTAATGTTTGTACGCAAGATTTATGGAGCCACGATCTACATATCCGCACGTGAAACGGCAGAGAAGAATCAAATAATAATTCGAACTGATGCGGAAAGAGGAATATTATACCGAATGATCATCCAAGCGTAGAGTTGGAAAAGCAAAAAGAACGAGAGAGAATAGAATAAGACAAAGGCTCTCATTTCAGGGAAAAGGATTTCGAGGCTGATTCAGGCGCGATGGGCCAAAAAATCTCTCTCTTTGTTCAAAATTATTTTTCAGGTGGAAATCATAAGAAACTGGATAACCGGGAAGGTCCAATTCAAGGCTGAGTAAAGAAAGATGCCGTAACGTTGAAAATACATTTTATGAAATGTATCCTCATATTCTGTGGGATCTGAGTTTTATGTGCTTTATGAAGTTATAGTTTCAGTCTTAAAACAATATTATACAAATATATATATATATATATATATATATATATATATATATATATATATATATATATATATATATATATAATTTATATATATATTATATATGTATACATATATACATGTATACTACTACAATATATGTATATATATATATATATATATATATATATATATATATATATATATTTGTATAACATTGTTTAAGAATGAGACTAGTAACTTTGTAAAGCACCTTAAAAGCCAGATCCCACAAAATATGAAGATACATTTCACAAAATAGTGGAGGTACTATTCACAATATAATTCTTTTCAGTTCGCCCTTTTGTTGTTTTTATACTTGTGTTTCCTTCTTTGCTGAATATACGTAGAAAGTTTTTAACATAAATTATATGTATAATTTATATACACGTGTATATGTATACATATACACATATACATATACACATAAATATATCACACACGTGCATATATATATATATATATATATATATATATATATATATATATATATATATATATATATATATATATATATATATATATATATATATATCATATTTATAAATGGGAATGAAAAGAAAAGAAGAAGAAGATGTGTGATATATATATATATATATATATATATATATATATATTTACTTATAAATGTGGGTGTGTGTGATCGTATGGATACTTGCAACAACACGCCTCCTCAACATACCGTCCTGCTAACAACATGGCTGAGACACGACTAAACTCGCTAGTTCTTGTATGGTCAGCTGTAGCGAAAGATCAGGCTCCTTTGGCGTCTCGTGACCACCAGTAGCTGCAGGCAGAGGACTTGCTACCTCATCCCGTTATACCGACTGGATTATAAACTTAAATACAACACCTCAGGGTAAAATCCCTCTGAAAGTAAAAAGGTGTCCAAAAAAAAGGAGCTTTATTTCAGAGTGTGGATTTTCAAAAACAAGAATTTTCCGAAGTATACTCGTGGGAGAGAGATGGTGTGGAAGAGATTTTTATTTTATTTTTTATAAAATAAATGGAAGAAGAGAAAGGTGATGATTCTAACACTTACGCGAGGAGTGACTGAAGTTTTAATTGGAGAGGAAGTATGAAGAGTGTGGTCATAAAAGTTCATTCAGACAAGTGAGGGCGAGAAAGAAAAGAGAATAGCATAAAGTAAGAATATGTATGAAAAACTGGCTAGCGTTAAACATCGAGGTGGAAAGGAAAAATCATTTAAAATTCAAGTACTGGGTTATTAACGTTTATAAGTTATTGTATAAGAAAGAGGAGGAGTGGGTGAAGGATAATGTTATTATGGGTTAAGTAATAAGATAAACAAGTTTTTTGAGCTAAAGGTACTGAACAGAAGATATGTAAAGGTATATAATAGTTTGAATAAATTAATTTAGGAGAAACTGATAACGAGAGAAAAGTGAGATGTGAATACATACATACATACATACATACGTACATACTTATTTGTTTACTTATTACTTACATACACACATATATATAGAGTAAATTGTATTCATATATATATATATATATATATATATATATATATTATATATACATATATATATATATATATATATATATAAATGTATATATATGCATATAGTATATATATATATATATATATATATATATATATAGTTATATATATATATATATATATATATATATATATATATATATATATATATATATATATATATATATATATATATATATATATATATATATATATATATATAAATCCCCTGACAGTGAATTGTGATGGGTGTAATGTTTAGAGAGAAAAGATAATGGACAAATGAACTCCAGTATAAAAGACAGTAATGAAAAAAGGCTATCTGTAGAGACTGCCGTCGTGTGTACAGTAGAATCGGGTGTTTTGGCGAGTTTCCGATTGTGGAGGATAGAAGCAAAGGAACAAAGGTTTATGTGCAGTACTTTGACCTAGAGGAAGCTAAATATAGAGCTGATAGAAATTATCAAAGGTGTTGTTGAGGGCATATGGCGAGTAGGTGGTTGCTGAGACTGATTAGATGAAAGTTAAGCTTTTGTTTGGAATTTGCAGATGGGAGAGCGTCTGGTTTGGTGTAAAAGTGATGTGCAGACGAGGTTGTGTTTTGTCACTGTTTTCATAGGTATCCTTATGGATAAAGTGATAAAAAAGTAAACTGATATGAAAGAAAATGACGTTGGACGTCTATGGAATAAGAAATTGCGACTTACATTGAGTATAGATTGGCTAATTTTCACAAAACAGCATTCAGTAATGATATTAAAGAGAAGATTCAGCGATTGGAGGAAAAGTTCAACGCTTTGTAAGAGAAGTGGGTGGTATCAGGAATTACACCAGTAGGGTAAATGGAAGTTGGAAAATGAAGCACAGAATGTTAGTACTAATGGCGGTAGTATTTAAAATAAACACTAATGATAATGACAAAGAGTATGGCGAAAGCAGAGGTGGATCAGCGTGTGTGACCTAAGAAAGAGAAAAGGGTCGCTGCAACGGTGGAAGCAAAGGTTAAATTGTATGGCACACTTAGACCTCCATTATGTGAGTGAAGTGTACACGGTGACCACAAATGAAATAAAAATGGTGGAAGCTGCTGAAAATTTGTTGTTTTGAAGTTCCTGTGGCGTAAGAATGGTCCAGAAGAGATACTACGAAGATAAAGGCAGAAAGGTTAGCATAGGTCAGAGACAAATTAGGTGTTTGAGGTGATTTATGTGCAGAGAAAGGAGAGAGTATATTTCAGAAGTGATGGGAGGAGAGAAAAGAGGGCAGTAGAGAGAGAGGTGATGGAACCGAAAGGCTTTAATAACAAGGAAAAATAATAATGCTTGCAAGATAGATATGAGTGAAGATTTTTCAGCTGGACGAAGGAGTATGGGGCTGTCACCTGCAGCTAAACTTTTGGCTTTTTGAGGGCTAATGAATGACTTTTTTTCTTATTTTATTCATATATTTAGGACTGCGTCTCGCTTATTGTTTTGAAGGAACTGTATGTATGGCCTAGCATGAAGTTAGGGACAAAAGTTAAAAACACTGTATCAGGATAATGAGATAAGAGATATTCTAACTGTAGTAGATTTCGCCCCCTTATGCAGCAAATACTTAATTATATTTTTTCTATCCATAACGATTTTTTGTTCCAAAATGTAACAGTGATTCAGATGCTTCACGTTTACCTCTGTTGCTTGAACTTTTGTTTGATGCGATAATGTAAGATTATTGTTTTCTGTTGCCCGGTTTTCACGCAAATAAACAATAGCCTAGATTCGTACACTATATACTGTCTTAATAAGACTTTCGGATAAAAAAAAAAACTAGTAGAACAGAAGGAAAAAAGGATAAATCGCTACAAAGAGGTCGTGTTACACAACTGAGGATTAAAAATTAACGGTACACAAATATACAAATATCGTACAGAGAAGAATTCTCGGTCTTGCTTTGCCACTGAAATGAGACACCCCTCTTAACGGCCCAGTTTCTCAAGTGAGTTTGAGAACCTTTTAATCCAAATCCATTATTGGACAAAGAATCCACAGGCGTTTTCAATTAACCTTTCCCAAAAAGGCCAACAGCGTATCGTGGCGAAAGGTCCCACGCGTTTTTAGAACTAATAAACATAATCCACTACTGTAGACTTTCTGCTCCCGCCATAAATACGTCAAATCTATGACCATTCCCAGCACTCAATTGAGATTCCGCTCCATTAAACACTAAGACTCTTTTTGCGTTTTTGCTTCACAGCTTCAATCGGAAAACGCTTGCGAAGAGAAAGCAGTGCTTTCAGTTATGACGCTTGCCAGAGGACTCCACCCATTCAAGCGCCAATCAATTGATGGCACGGAACAGGAGAGCAGCGTTGGAAGTGAGAGAATGAAAAAGTGAACTCCTTTACAGTCATAGGCTACAAGAGGGCGGGGCGCCTTTAAGAGAATCACTCTTACAAATACGGAAAGATGGCTAATGTATCGCACAGAAACATCTGAAGTAGCAGAGGTTGGAAATCTAAGTCTCAATTGATAATTTGGCAATTATCAGTTGAAATTCTTATTTTGGCTGGAACTAAAAGGATGGACGATTGGTGAACTTCGGAAAATAATGAATACCCCTAAAATAAGTTTCATATTTAGGTAATATAATTTTGGACATAAAACTAAATATCCCATATCGAAGTTGTAATACTAGGAAAGTTGCTATCCTCAGAAATGTGTGCGTCCTTACAACGTTATTGATCTAGTTACAAAATAAAGGCAATCGATGATTTTAATAGAGTAAGAAACATAAATATCTTCCGGTAATCAATCATCTTATGAAAATCTATATGTACATTGTACAAGTCTTTATTTTATTTTATTTTATTTGTATTATTTTTTTTTTTTTTTGGTCCTGTTGTGAAATAAACGTTATTTTCAAAACCCACTGGTCTTACGTTCTGGGTGTGGCAGTTATCCATTCGAAATATCGTTTAAATATGCTGGCTCACAAACTCTAATGAAACAGTTTGTTTTGTTCTTCGGTTGGGTCAATCTTGATAGCAAGAGGATAAATGTTTGAGGTCATCAAGACTCACTCAGATCTGAAGTGCTTGAAAGGGAATACTTTCAAATGACCGTACTGGACCGACCTATTACAGATCCTGATTATCAGTTGAGGTACTGGTTTTCTTTATCTCCGATCTCAGTAGCTTCTCAGCCGTGTTCTCCTCTTGAAAGGCTAAAATCGCCCTTTACATGTGGAAGGTCTTAGTTATATATGATCTTCAGGTATCATCAAATAAACACAATGTGTCGATTATGAATTACTTATAAGGAGGGAGGTTAACAATGGTCCTTCAACATATGCTTTTACTCCCTGTTCATTCTTCAGTTGCTGTTAATTATAGCAGCGACGACAATCATCACCCTTGTTGGGATATGTTCGGAATCAACATATTTTGCATTATCGGATTGGTAATGCGTCCAAACCACCCCCTTTTTTTTTTTGCGTTGTTTATTATAACTATTAGATGCTGCCAACGCTAATGTTCCCAAAGCGATTCAGAGACCGACACTATTTTGATACTTAATCAGATGTATCTCTTGACAAAGACAAAATTATTCTGCTTCTGATTTTTTTCGGAGTAATAACCATGTTTATATACCAATTACTTGAAGTAAGAAAGCGTTTTCATTGAAAAGACTTACTATTGTTCTGTCAGTAAGTGGCAGAAACAAACTCGAACTACTTATTCTGAAATACTGTATTTACTTGTTCAAGAATGAGATTGCAATCCAAGAAGGATTTACATTATATACCAAAGAGATTACGAATTTCAAGTCATATGTTATAAGATTACGTAAGCATACGTTACTGAAATAACCAAAAAATATTAAGGTCCTTTACGCATTTGCCAATTGTTATACCACGGCATTGTGCTTCTTGTTCAAGAATGAAAGTGCAATCCAAGAAGGATTTACATTATTGACCAAAGGGATTACGAGTTTCAATTCATATGTTATAAGATTACGTAAGCATGCGTTATTGAAATAACCAAAAAATATTAAGGTCCTTTACGCATTTGCTAATTGTTATATCATGAACATTGTGCTTCAGAAGGAACTAATGAGCTGCCGTAGGTGTCGTTCAATATTTGGATCAGAATTACTTGCTCGTTTGGTAGATGTGCTCCTGTGTTACAAACTACGTTTATTTCCAACTCGATGGTGTAATAAGTGATATTATTATCGCTGCTGACAATGGTAGTGTAACGTAACAGAGCTACTGGAATGGTTTGCTATGAACAAGGAAGACACAAACATAGGAAGGAGGAGAGAGCGAAGAGAGATTAGAGCATTTAGGCTTCTATGAGAAAGAGAGAGACGAGGAAGCCAGATTTGTGTCCTGGTCACCGTGAATGCCCAACCTGGGGTCAATTGGGGTGAAAAGTGGCAATAAAAACCTGAAGAGTAAAATCTGTAACGAAGCGAAGGGTGGAAGAAAGAGAAATAGAAAGTGGTCCCGAATAGGCGAACAGTAAAAGTTTCATTTTAGAATAACCAGAGAATAGAAGGGAGGAGAATGTGGTCATATCTACTAGCCTTATTGGATGGCAGCCTTTAAAGATCACTAAATATCAAACTGCTTTCTCCCGTCCAAAAAATGAGGCGCTTGACTCGCATACAATTCACGGCAGTTCATTGATTGCGAAGAATGTTCGCGCCAAACAAAGTATTGTACGAGGCTCGTTTATAACTGGTTCGCTCATTCATGTGTGCCACGATCAAGGGAACGTTAGTGCCCCACGTTATGAGATTGCGTAATCATTTTAACCTTGTTCTTAGACTGTAAGGAAAATTAATGTGTTTTGGCGAATGCATTATTGCTGGACATCTACAAATGAAGTAAAAAATGTTTTATGAACGCGAAGGTGTTCTTCAAGAGAACACCCCATAACTTGGGAAAGGTGTCTCTAAATTACGCATGATAGAATGCGGTTTTTAGATTATTATTGCAACCAAATTTGCATACACTTTTATCAAACCACTTATGCAATGTGCACTTTCGTCTAACAAGGCAAAGTAATTCAACCAAAAAGTAAAATCGAATGGTAATTGGACAATAACTGCTTGGTCAGAGTGGTCTGCGATACATGCGAATGTTAAATGCAAAAGTCGATGATAATGAATTTTGAGACCAAGAAATGTGAAAGGAAAATGACATATTGAACTAACAAAGAACTTCAGGTCATTTGCCCGGTAAGCCGACTTGGCATTCCCGTAATGCATCACAGTGATGTTATTTGAGTGGACTTTTAAATGATAGCTGTTAGTCTTGATATATTGCACAATTCACCATTGGACAAAAACCGAAAATTAGAGTGAACGTGTGTGCAATAAAAGGCGCACTCCACACACACACACACACACACACACACACATACATATATATATATATATATATATATATATATATATATATATATATAATATATATATATATATATATAGATATATATAGATATAATATATATATATATATATATATATATATATATATATATATATATATATATATATATACATATATATATATATATATATATATATATATATATATATATATATATATATATAATTTATTAAAGAAAAATTTTTATATAGACCCATCCAGTGTAAAATCACTGCATTTAACACCTGAGATGCCATAGTACACCCTAACAATAATACGATCAGACAAAAATGATAAATACAAAAAAAGCTGTGGAGCGCGAATATTTTTCTTTGTTTTTTTTTTTTTTTCATTTAATTTTCCGTTTTCAAGTGGAACCTGAATAAATTTTGATGCCATTGACTCATTTTACCTCTATTCCATTTGAAAATAATTAATCTTAAAGAAAGGTCTCTTTATATTCCAAACAACAAGACATTTTGCAGAGCCCAGTTAGGGATACATTTTCCATCTCCACCCCCCCCCTTTTTTTTATTCAGAAACCAAAAGAGAGATCAATTCAATTTTTTAAATAATAAAAGAACAACGATTTCAATTTAATACACAAAATACACCACAAGCTCAGAAGAAGTAATTTAACCTAACGGACTTCGGAACAAGTATTTCCCACATTCTTCTCTTTTCCACCTGACCAAAATAGTTGCACAGTAACTTGAGGCAGGTGCTACCATGCATTGTGGTCCCTGCCCGGACAGTTATTTATCATGCAGTGAGGGGCAAAGGCCATCACGCACTTTCCTTCTACCTTAGGTGCAAAACAGGTAATACCTGCGACTCCTTAAATGTAGTTTCTGTTTACTTAAAACAAAAATCCAGAACTATTTTTTTTGTACCGTATGGAATGCAGTGAATCAGTAATTATATTTTCTCTTTACTTTAAAAAAAAGTCCAGAACTTTTTCTTTTGTACCGTATGGAATACAGTGAATCAGCAGTTATATTTTCTCTTACTTTAAAAAAGATCCAGAACTATATATTTTTTGTACCGTATGGAATACAGTGAATGAGTAATTATATTTTCTCTTTACTTTAAAAAATCCAGAACTTTTATTTTTTTGTACCGCATGGACTACAGTGAATCAGTAATTATATTTTCTGTTTACTTTTAAAAAAATCCAAACTTTTTTTTTTACCGTATGGAATACAGTGAATCAGTAATTATATTTTATCTTTACTTAAAAAAAACAGAACTTTTTTTTTGTACCGTATGGAATACAGTGAATCAGTAATTATATTTTCTTTTTACTTTGAAAAAATCCAAACTATTTTTTTGTACTGTATGGAACGCATTGAATCAGTAATTATATTTTATCTTTACTTTAAAAAATCCAGAACTATTTATTTTTTGTACCGTATGGAATACAGTGAATCAGTAATTATACTTAATATAAGTAAATGAAAATGTTGGTGCGCAATATAAAAGTTATGTGACTTTAAAGTAGTATACACAGATCTACTTATAGATGTATTGTTCCACAAGTAAACGAATATTATTTTCTCACTGTCATGGTTGCTCGGTTAAACGTTTTACATATAGTTTATGTTCGTTAATTCTTCGGTTTATCAATACAGCAAAAAAAAAAAAAAAAAAAAAAAGAGTATGTACAGATAGCATCAAGTGTGTCATAATTAAACCTTTTTCAGTGATTCTATACAAAACTTCTAAAGCCTCATCTTATGCATTTGAGAAGTTTTGAGAAAAATAGAACAGATTCACTCAAAACAAGTGAGAACACACAAACACGCACACTCATGCGCGTGCTCACTCCCACAGACATATTTGCATACATACAGCCATATATATATATATATATATATATATATATATATATATATATATATATATATATATATATATATACATATATACATACATACATACATACATATATATATATATATATATATATATATATATATATATATACACATATATACATACATACATACATATATATATATATATAATGTGTGAGTGCATGTGTGAAATTCTGTAACACAAACGTGACCCTGTTAAATTCATAAATATTTAGCCATAAATATCACTTAATATCGAATCCACTACATCTCGGTATCTCGGGAATAATTCACATCCCAGGAGAACTGGCAGAAGCGTCTGCCCCAGCCAGGATTCGAGCCTGTGCCTCTAGATTAGACCTGGGACAGATGTACCTTTCAGTCATAATTCCCCTTGGGTGTAAGTTATTCCCAGAGTATAAGAAATTTCAAGTGAAGTAACATTTGCGGCTTTACACGTTCACAAACTCAAACACACACACACACACACACGCGCATATATATGTATATATATATATATATATATATATATATATATATATATATATATATATATATATATATATATATATATATATATATATATATATATATATATATTATATACAGTATATATATGTGTTTGTGTGTATATATATATATATATACATATATATATATATATATATATATATATATATATATATATATATATATATACATATATATTAAACTGCAAATAACCCATTAATATCGGATTAAATTGGCTTTGGAAATAACTTACTGTACACGCTGACCAATATTCGAACGAATGCCTTGTTAGCTTGACAAATGTGTGACAGTGACGTTACCCATCATATCAATTAAGATAATCAAATGGAAAATCCTTTTGTTATCCACTTATCAGTCCACCATGGTATAGGCTCGAATCCTGATCAGGGTAGATTCGCATACCATTTATAATAACCTTTGTGTCTCAGGAATTCCGTAGGCCAAGTTAATGCACTATTGATTGGCTATTTGTGACTTAATTTTTTACATGTATAAGAAAATGTCAAGTAGGAAAACGACAAATTAGACACACACACACACACACACACACACACATATATATATATATATATATATATATATATATATATATATATATATATATATATATATAATTATATGTAAACATTCGATTTCGTAGAAATTTTTATTTCCATTTTTCAGTCATCCGATTTGTGAATAACGGCCAATAAAAGCCAAGCTAACTCACAGACGATGCCTAACGTTTGACCTAGGTTATCACTTGATCTTGATACTTACCGAAGCGCCCTTAAATCAGTGATCAAGTACCCTGGAATTTTTCCGTCAAAGTACCCGTTCATACCCCTAATAAAGCCCCAGTTGTCCAGACCCACAAACGCCATCATTATTTCCTAAATTCAGTTTAGCTGATACTTAGTGATCAAACTACTCCAATTATTCGCAGTATGAGATTTGCATTACAGGCATGAAGTTTAGCGTCTGTTGAAGTTACAGATTACAAACCTAAAGATTGCGAGGGTAAATGGTTTCTATTCATGTTACCGTAACTTGGGTTATTTTTTGGAAAGGCTGATATATATTATGAGGGTTCTATAAGAAGGCTGAAGGACAATACAGAAAGAATGAAAAGCTAACCCTTTTTAAACAAAGATTTTTAGTAACTCCATATAACTGCTGATTTCAGAGTTTTCAAGATGCAAAAACAAATCAAAAGACTTTAAGTATTCTAGGTGTAGCCTATTATGCTCCTCTGTGTATATCAGAAATGACGTCGATACGTGAAACCAAATTTAATTAGATTTAATTTTCTATTTTATTGGTAAGTATGTTCTACCATTATTATTATTATTATTATTATTATTATTATTATTATTATTATTATTATTATTATTATTATTATTATTATTCAGGAGGTGAACCCTATTCATATGGAACAAGCCCACAGGGGCCATTGGCTTGAAATTTAAACTTCCAAAGAATATGGTGTTCATCAGGAAGAAGTGAGACAAGGTAAAGGGAAATACAAAAAGGCTATGAAAGGCTGAAGTCACACTTTCCTTCATTTACATTGATGGTTTTTCACATCACTTTTACAAGCTTAGTCTTAACATATTCCCATAAGGTTTACCTTCGAAAAGCCTGAATAATGATTAATCCTATGGGATTAAAATCTTCTGGCCCGTTTCTTGAAAATTCCCGTGTCCCCAGTGACCTGAGCAGTCACATATACACTTGCAGTTAGTCGACACTGGTGGATTGGAAGCAAGCGTGAATCCGAACATGGATCCAGTCACCTGACCTTAAAGATTTGCTAAGAACCGGAGGACTGACACCTGTAGCCATGAAAGGGGACAAGTGTGTATGAATACTCACAGAATATATATATATATATATATATATATATATATATATATATATATATATATATATATATATATATATATATATATATATATATATATATATATATATATATATATATATATATTAGTATACACACATACATAATACACACACATGTATATATATACATATAATATTATATATGTATGTGTATATGTGTGTGTTGTGTGTGGATGTATATTATATAATTATATTATATATATTATATATATATATATATATATATATATATATATATATATATATGTGTGTGTGTGTGTGTGTGTATATATATATATATATATATATATATATATATATATATATATATATATATATATATATATATATAATGATAACAGAAAAGTACTTTGTAATGCTAAAAACCCAGTAGATGTATAAATTTCCCACGACGGTTTCCTCCCTCGTTTATCTGTGATATCAGGTTAATGTGAAACCCGTGCCAAGAGAGGAGTAAAAACAATCGCTGCCTCTTGACAGACGCAACGAACCAAAAAGTCTAAGGCCAGAGCTGTCATTCCCAATTTATTTAACCTTTGAGATCCATCAAATGCGGATCTCCGTGAAGCCGCTCTTGTTTTGAAATCCAGCCGAAGGAGACGCCATGCATGAACAAATCAAGTCGGTGATCTCGATTTGATTATAGCCCCTGCGGTTGTATAAAACGAACATAACTAGATGTAATATCAAGCTTGCTTTCGTTCTAAATACCTCAGGGGACAAAAAATATCATGGGATCTCGTAAGCTAATGAGGGCTCGTTTTTTCATCCGAAGAACTGTGAGCCAGGTGGAGCCATGATTCTTTTTTTCCTTTTTTTTAATAGGAAGAACCCTCTAGCCTTGGTTGCTATTCAACGAATAGTTATTCCACCATAAAGTGCAATGAGCGTAAGGCGTCCCCCACTTAACAACGGTTAAATATTATTTTCCGGATTATTTGTGCAATCATGCTGTCCAGCTCCCTGCTCTAAACAATGCCTCATTGAGGAACGGTAGCTGCGCGGGAAGAGCGAAGCGTCCGTCTTCATATTACCGAGTTTTCATCTCGCTGATTACAGGTGTAAGTCCGGTGGGTCGTAGATCGAATACGGCGCAGCTGAAAGATGTAGCCGGATGAGGATTTGGTAGATGATGGAGACCTTTACCCCAAGCTCCGGAATAATTCAGGTGTAGCGGATTAAAGTTTCAGAATTTTGTCTAGATTTCTAATTGAAAATAAAGCATTCATGACATTTTGATACGGTTGTGAATACTGCATGTGTACTTTACCGATATATATATACTTTTTATTTCTGTTTCCAGGCAGCAGCAACCTATTGAAAACTAAAGGAGTAATTGGTGATTCTTTCATTTAGGTTGCACACCTCAAAAAATCAGTGCCTCTAAAACAAAACAAAAAAAAAGAAAAAACTAAAGAAGTTAAAATGACGTAAGGCGATTGAAAATCATTGGCTTAGATGATAATATGGCTTATTTTATCTAATATTATATATTCAGTTGCACCATATGTACACTATATTAGTGTCTTAAAATGCAGGCACTAGTTTATTGGAAATTTATTTTGTGGGCTTTTATCCCTAATTTGACGCATGCGAGTACTATAAAAAAAAATTAAACTTGAACACTATTCTTCACAACACGAATAACTATTATAATTATTGTGGTGTTTCAAAAATAACCAACACCCTTGTAATTAAGGTGGTGCGACTGCATATACTTTTATGAATATCTGACTTTTATTCATTAATAATTATATTAATGTAACTAATTCAATACCAATAAAAAAAACTGGAAAATATGAAAATTCTACGAAAACAAAGTAAATTTTCTTACACAGGTGGGAGTTCGCTTATATTTTTACGAGACTGACTTGCTACTGTATTTGTTCTTTATTCAATATACTTCTTCATCCACTCATTAAGGTATTATGGGATATTCTGCTCTTCCACCCGCAGTTTATTATTATTATTATTATTATTATTATTATTATTATTATTATTATTATTATTATTATTATTATTATTATTCTGGGTAAGCCTGAAGTGTATGTATTTGATCCGTCGACTTAGATTCAACCTTATGCCAGCACGGGCTCTTGCCCGCAGGCAGTCAGTAGGTGCAATGACATGTTAAAAGGAATGAGAGTCCTGGTGTGGAATACTGAACTCAGGCAAACCATCCAAGACGGGAGAGATGCTAGTTAGAAATCTTGAAAACAATTTTTCATTAAAAAAAAAAGGGGGGAGGGGGCTGAATGTAAAAAAAAAGAGACATAAAAAGTTTAAATGATAAAAGTAACCATATATTAACATGCGATGTCACAAAGTCAAAACAGTGGTGCATGTCTCTTTGAATCAGAGTTGCACCACATCTTAATTAGAGGCAAATTATAAGGAATTTACTGAATACCTGGACATTCCAATGCGCCAGTGGGGAAATCATTTTCTAATCCAGGAATGAGACACTAGCGTGAGAAACATGCTAC
>NC_089793.1:19482823-19485323 GCF_040412425.1 Macrobrachium rosenbergii | reverse complement strand
TGAAGGATTTGTTGTTCCCTTGAGACTAAGATAGCTGGGATTGAATGTTGATAGTTCACTGGGGTCAAAATAGATGAGTCTGAAGGATTTGCAACTCCCTTGAAACAGTGATGGTTTTAAGTTCTCTGAATGCTAAATAACACTGTTTGAAGAATTCGCCATTTCCTTGAGGCCAAGATAGCTGGGTTTGTGGTAATTGCCCTGGAGGAAAAGATAATTGGGTCTGGGTGATTTACAATTCCTTTGAAGCTTGGATTTCAGGGTTTGAGGGGTCCTCAGTTCCCCTGAGGACAAGATAGTCGTCTTGTAGGGATTTGCAGCTAGGTTCGAGGGAACTGTAGTTTCCTTGATGTCAAGATAGTTGGGATTTGAGTGATTTACAGTAGTCTCGAGAGCAAAATAACTGTTTATATTAAATGTCACGATGATGTGATAAATATTCATGAATAGTTACATGTTCCAAACGTACCAATCGGCTGTCATGTTGGGGGTGGGTTGATGCCGACGCTCAGTCAAATGCCTGCGCTTGACGGGTTTATGTACAACAGTCAGTATTAACTTATACCTCT
This sequence comes from Macrobrachium rosenbergii, assembly GCF_040412425.1. Taxonomy (NCBI): domain Eukaryota; kingdom Metazoa; phylum Arthropoda; class Malacostraca; order Decapoda; family Palaemonidae; genus Macrobrachium; species Macrobrachium rosenbergii. The sequence goes on along the minus strand of NC_089793.1, from coordinate 19,484,754 downwards.
CTTGGGAGCTGAGTGTTTAGCACATCGACTGAAAGTCGTTGATGGGTATTGTCGGGTGTTCGAGTCTCTCAGGTATTCCCCTTCGGTGATATTCCCGAAGTAGAGTGAATTGGATATTAAACGACATTTGTAGCTTATTGTTTGTTTATAAATGTCTCGATGATGTGATAAATCTTCATGAATAGCTCTGTGTTCCAAACATAACAGTCGACTGTCATGTCGGGGGTGGGTTGATGCCGACGCGCAGTACAAATACCTGCACTCGACGGAGGTATGTACGGCATAGTCGTCGGTAATAACTAATACCCTCTTGACAGTTGAGTGGATAGCATGTCGACTGGAAGGCGTTGATGGGCACCGCTCGTCGGGCGTCGAATCTCCTAGGTACCGAAACATTTATCAGTTATAATTCCTCTTCAGCGATATTCTGAAGCAGAGCGAATTGATATTAAACGACATTTGTAGCTTAATGTTTGTGCAGTATATAAATGTCACGGTGATGTGATAAATATTCATATATATATACAGTACAATAATAATAACACACACACACACACACACACACACACACACACACACATACACACACATATATATATATATATATATATATATATATATATATATATATATATATATATATATATATATATAGTGTTCAGTTTGTATTACTGTATACTGAACGGTGTTCCCTACCTTAGGCAAGCCCAAGATTTTAATGCACCATTGTGCTTTAATCCAAATATTATCTACGAAAATGATGAGCCACTTTTATAGAGAGAGAGGGGGAGAGAGAGAGAGAGAGAGAGAGAGAGAGAGAGAGAGAGAGAGAGAGAGAGAGAGAGAGCAAATTTATATGCTCAGTATGTGTTCACACTTCCTGGAAGTCAACACAATGAGATCAGATAGCCAATCCGATCAACTTATTGTGCATTCAAAGTATAATGAATGCGGGTTCGTTTTATGGAATCAATCACAAAAAGCTATTTAGAATTTAGCAGCTAGTTATAAGAATGGTCAAATGTTTTAGAAAATACACATTTAAAATCAGCCAGTTTTCACAAAAGGAAAGGGATATGATTTAGTCGGTTCGTAAATAATAGGCAAAGCATAAAAACGCCTGACGAGACAAAGTAGAATATATTCACCTTACACATTTTGTCAAAATAACGAAAATATTAAACAATTTAGCAAGTAATCAATAGACATGCAACATTTAGTCTGTCAGTTAGGAAGCACAACATATTCAGCGAGCCAGTTATCTCATACTGAATAAAATAATAGGAAAAAAGTATTAAAACATATGTTACTGGCTAATCAGCAAGGAGCCAACACTATTTTTTAAAAGAATCTTCTCTCCTTTCCGCTTAGCTTATTCTCAACCGAGCCTCAACTTTCGGGCACATCAAAGTGGTCCTCACCGACCCTCGTTATTGAGGGCTATGCGTGTATCAAATTTATATATATAAACCCCGCTGCGATCTATGCAAATCATAATAAACTCACATGGGCACCACATCCCCCGAATTTCATGGGTGCCCAACTCGCTTTATTTCAGAAAATAAATTGGGCGTTTGAGTATCCTTTATGTAAGTTACTGCAGCCACGACAGTTCCCGAACCACCCGCGGATGGAGTGGTTATGCAAATTGCTATAGATGGGAGTCTTCACGCGACCATACAGGTAACAATGGCAATAAGGGATTGAGTTATAAGACTACTGAATGGGGAGGGTTTCCATAGAAGGTGTGTAGGAGACAGAAAAAAGAAGTAGTGAGAGAAGAACTCTTATAAAAGGAGAGGAGAGGAGAGGAGAGGAGAGACCCTAATTTAGAGATAGTTGGTCGATAAACAGATTTCGAGGAAGAGGATTGTAACACTACTGGAAATAGAATTATTTATACAGCATGCCGAATTTCTTGAGAGAGGACA
>NC_089793.1:19475323-19477823 GCF_040412425.1 Macrobrachium rosenbergii | reverse complement strand
GCAATAATCATTATTGTTCAGTTATGCTTTGCCTTTCCCCAATTCAGTTAACTAGTTAATTTTTTGCTTTTGCTATATTAATTTTAATTTTTAATCAATTGCACTCAAACACACAAACACATATATACATAGTTAACACAGATTTGCACAAAAACACACACACACATGTATACATACATACATACATACATAAATACATATATATATATATATATATATATATATATATATATATATATATATATATATATATATATATATATATATATATATATATCATGGTTGACAATCTTCCAGTGTCATAACTGATGGGAGCGATATACAGGGAAACATGTCACTTAACTTCTAAACAAACATTTCATATCAAAATATACATACCGCTATTGTACGGTATATTTAGGTCATGCAACACCCCTCCCACAACATATGGTCACCTTATGTCATATCAAATATTTTACAGTCATCTTTATGAACATTTGATAAATGATTTTTACAGCAACTATTACTCGCCATGATGCGCCCAGTCTGTTCCTTTTTTTTTATGTAAATCAAAAACAAGCAAGGAAAGCGCCGCCAAAACTCACCAGTCGCAGACATCTCAACTTCTGAGATCAAGGACAAGAATGTGCCGAAAGCTTTTAAGATAATGTATGCTCAAGATGCAAATGACTTTACTACCAACGCCGCATGTTCCCCCGCCGGATCACTCACAAGCGGAGCATCGTGCACTGACCATAAGCACCCCCAGCACATTAAAACTCCCATCGTCCATCCAGTTCGTAAATCATCGCGGCTTGGATTTTTGCCTCATAAAAGCAAGCTGGGAATGCGTCAGGGGCATTAGGACGTGAATTGTGAAAGGGAATCTTCTTACGTCCACGTTTATAACAGACAGGATCATTTAACACGTTCTCACTCCCGAGTTCATTATAATGAACTCTGTCCATGTTCATTTTTTCCCCTGGGAATCTGTGGTGGTGGCAAATAGCACTTCGTGTTTGCTGGATGTAAAATGAAACGGCTGAGATTCATGCTCAGAAGCCTAAAATGACATCTCAGTTTCCATTTGATGACGTCACGCAGAGACCTGATTTTTAACACGAGAGAGCATAACATGTTTGCTGTCTCCAGCAGTAACACATAAAAGCATTTTACTAGCTATTTTCTCATTTGTAAAATGCTAGTAAAATTTTGAAGAACTTGGGCTCTGGAAAACACGAGAATGGTGTTGACCTTCTCTCTCTGGAATTTCGAATATGGTTCTCTGAACACATAACCCAAGAAAGAAAAGGGGAAAGAATTTTGAAAATCAGCAAAGCAATCTAACCTCTTCGATACCTAAAAGACGGTATAATTATTGGCGATTTCTCGCGTGTAAAATGGCATGCTTACAGCAATTGATGGTGCAAAAATGCCGCGAGATGTTGCTTCAGCCAAGGAAAGTAAAAAATAACTTTCTCAGAACTAGTAATTCATTGTTATTTTTCTCTTATTGTAAAAGCAACAGTAATCACGAAAGCAACTTAGATATTGATTATCTTTCATAATACCCCTGTGATAAGATCATAAAATAATCAGTCACACAGCCATCGGAAAGGTCAAGGTGTGAAGACTGAGTCACTGGGCAAACCTAAAGGAACTCTGTCTAGGCTGGATCTGGTCTAGTCCAGAGGTCTACACCAGAACTCTTATTCTCTTTAGCACCTTATCACATTTTACAGACTGCCTTTCAGTGAGGGCTTAATGCAAACCAACCAGTTAACCAACTAAAGGCTCTTGAAGGCAAGTATTCAAGATTTTTCATTGAAATCACTTCATACAATTTATACCAAGAACTGAATTCACTATTGACGTAGACACAAAGCAATGAACAACGAACCTGGCCATTTCTCAGCAACGAGATCATGAGCTCAAAAAAGTCGGAGATCTAATTTTTAACACCTCTTGTTGGAAATGTACTGGCGACAGGTTTCTCAACAGATTGCAAGTACGATTATCAGTGTCTCGCCCACTGCAGATAACGCAGCCAATTACTGCTTACAAATCCACGTAAGTAACTGGCTCAAAGATTTATACATGTAGGCACGTACAGTTAACATTCCCCACCCTCAGTAGAGGAGAGATTTCGGGAGGTGGCAACGCGTGGTGTTGCAAGGATGGTCCGCTGTGCCTTTTTTGTCCCCACACAGGAAAAGTAGCTCCCGTATTTAAGGGAGCTTTTTGTCCCGCACCGAGAGGACGCGCACCTGTGGACCTGGCTGATAAATGAAATGCCAAGATCAACAGGATGTATATATGTATTTACAATCTAGATAAATAAATAGCAGAGTTCTTCAAAAAGGCTTCCGCGCATGTTTAGGTAAGTGAATTCAAATTCGTTTAACATTTGCCACAGGATACTGCTATTTTCCTCAAGCAACTTGGTCCTTTAATTTGCCGAAGAAAAAATAGTCAGCGAGGTCAGAGAATTCAAATAAATATCGATTGTTAAACAAAATTC
>NC_089793.1:19467823-19470323 GCF_040412425.1 Macrobrachium rosenbergii | reverse complement strand
ACTTTATTTTTGCAGGCGAAAGGTTTCATCTCACTTATATTACACACAATGCAAATGTTGTGGAAATAAAGACTGATTATAAATAAGTGAGGAGTAAATAATAATTAGACGAATATATTATGAAAAGTTTTAGCTTTCATTGTTGATGTGTTCACTTTTTACATTCATCAGAAATCTTAATTTTTAAATGCCCTTTAGTATCAGTCTAGCTGTTATATTAAATGATTATCTAGATTTTTGCAAACAACATAAAAAATTAGCTTCAAGACTGAATAGACAATGTATTTTCTCTATTTTAGTTACATCCATCTGACTTAGCATGTTGAAATGCAATATTCAGCCAAGCTAGCAAGTTGGAGTCAGTTCTCTTTTTTTATCAAGGACTCATAAAAGCCAATTTTCTGAACGTAGGCGTATTTATACTTTTCAAATGTAAATGTTAATACATGTTCTTAATGTAGTTCTAAAGTAAGTCCAACTGGACAGGCTTCTGCCGACTGAACAGCCTTCTCAGATAATTTTTTTTTCTTATTATTTATTACTTTTATTTGTTGGACGCAAGTTTGAATTAAGAGAAACTTAAAATGTCACGCATTCGTCATCATCTGTTTCAGTCTTTTTTTCGAAAATTAACTAGACGTGCTAAAACAGCCTTTTCATAATTTACAATAAAATTCGAATAAACAAAATATTTCCATAAAAAGTATCGTGAATTTTCGTAAAACTTTCGTACTTAATCCAAAGTGTGTGTGTGTGTGTGTGTGTACGATGAAAAACTCTTTTAGTTCTTTTCCCCTTTTCACTTTTTTATTTGTTCTAATCTTCTACCCCGCCCTTGAACACGAATCCTCCTCCGTAGGGGGTGGACTATTAACCAAACTCTCTCAAGGTTACGAGCATCGCTCTTGCATCAGATGATCCGCTGACGTAGATCATTTCCTATTAGGAGAGAGGTTCCAGGCGGTCGTTTCTTTCTGCCTAATCGTTTATTCGTATCCTCCTTTATTTCCTGTGTTTTTGCATCCTGTATCCCAAGCCATTTGTGTGTGCGTTTGTGTACATATAAAAGCATTGTGGTGGGGGGGTTTAAAAGGTAGACTCTTTCTTAGACGTGATCATAACTTCATAGTAAAAGAGCTCCGGAGGACAAAAAAAAAAAAAAAAGGAAAATTGTAATTTTCATTCGAAGAGTTTTTCAGTCACGCACGAAAAAAGATCTATTTACCACTAGAAGATATAGATACAGTTGACATATCTATGAAATTTCTCCGTACAACCGTACAACCTTGAGACTGAAATCAACAACGAAAGAAGGATCCTGAACTCCAACGGAATTCCCGTAACCGCTTTTCATCCGAACGTGATCTATTTAGAAGAGTCACGCCCTTCCACTGAACCCTCAAAGAAAACGGGGAATGGCGTAGGAGGAGCAGGGAATTCACGACAACGAAAGGATTGTTTGCTGATGACTCAGGCAAGGAGGTGAAAACCCCTTGAGAAAGACATACATTTTATAACCTTCAACAGTCCGATCTGGGGGATCCAGCGACAGAGTACGCCCCGGAAATCAGGGTCCTCTGGTCCGTGGTTTTTTGGCACGAACTGTCTGCATCCTGAACATAGCTGGGGAAGGAATGAATGCCTCAACGAAGGCTGAGGGATGCTTTGACCATTGATATACTCTTTTTTTATTTGTTTATTTTGTTTTGTATTAGTATACCTTTGAAACCGTCGATGAATTGTAATTAACTTTATTGATTTAATCATTTTAAAAGCACACGCATGAATTCGCACACACATATAATTATATATATATAGCATATATATATATATATATATATATATATATATATATATATATATATATACTGTATATATATATATACACATACATACATGCATACATACATAATGCATACATGAATATACTGTACATCTTACGTCATACATTCCTTTCGGAGTTGGTGGCCCCAGAATGGTATTAAGGTTGCTACCCCCACCCTTTCTCTTTTCCCCCAAAAGTCAGTACCCATTTACAGGTGAGTAGTGTCTAGGCAAGATGTGGTCTAGGGAGCGATCCATCCTAAGACCTAGCATACGATAAACAAAACCTTTAAATGCATATTTTTGCGTGTTTATGAAACTGATAATAAAAGAACATGATTTCAAACAAACACAGACTGACTTTCTTCATGACGCAAATAATCAAGTACTGAAAGTAAAACGAGTGTTTGGAGGTCCTAAAAATTTTTTTTTTTTTTGCTTGCAGTTCCGTAAATAAGCAAAACATCTACGCAAGGTCACAAAATTACAGCCTTCTGACGATAGTGTTCATGGAATCATACTTTATATATTTGGTCAATACAAGACAGGAGGACAAAGGAAAAACCTGCAAGACAATATGCCCAAAGCTGCGTATTATACAAGTACCGTTTTGATTTATAAAAAAATATCAGTCGAGAACAGTGAGGGGCTATATATATATATATATATATATATA
>NC_089793.1:19460323-19462823 GCF_040412425.1 Macrobrachium rosenbergii | reverse complement strand
GGGATACAGTTTCCCCACAGAACGCACAAACACACACACACACCGTATATATATATATCTATATATATATATATATATATATATATATATATATATATATATATATATAATATATATAATTATATAATTTTGACCCACGGAAGTGGAGAAAGATAAAAACAGAGCATAAATGTATTACACATGTATTATAGTTTTACGGTATAAATAATGATGAATATATAATACAGAATGCAATTTTTAAACGAACTGCGCTGTCAGTGAAAAGTCACATGTAATTTATGAAATATTGCAAATTGAATTTAATACAAAAGTGGTTACAGTCAGCAAAATCATGCTCAGATATCCGAAGTACATGAAGGGAAACAGGGAAAAATATCCGAGAATTTTTATTATTTTGTGTGTGTGTGTGTGTGTGTGTGTGTGAGTTGCAGGCATCCTTTTTCCATCTCTCTTGTGAAGGGTCACTCTAAAAAAAATCCTACTATTATGATATACTGCACCCTCCAATCAGGGTCATTAACTTGAATTTATCAAAATTACTCGGCCATAAAGAGTATTTATGAACTGTATTTACCAGCGATCATCTCATATCGCCATCCGTAATGAATTACTAAAATGTTTTATCATAGCTGATAGAGATAATAACTTTGAGTTAATTACTCGTTTTGATGTTTGGCCGAAAATTGGAAAAATAATATATTTAAAAGAAATTACATACTAATGAAATTGTATATCTAAATTGTGAGTATGTATATGTATATATATGTATATATATATATATATATATATATATATATATATATATATATATTGTATATCTAAATTATATATATATATATATATATATATATATATATATATATATATATATATATATATATATATATATATATACAACTTAGATATACAATTTCATTAAAGATGTACCTTCTTTTAAATGTATTATTTTTCTAATTTTCGGCCAAACATCAAAATAAGTAATTAACTCATAAACATACAAACACAAACACACACACACATATATATGTGTGTATGTATGTATGTATGTATGTATATATGCCTTTGTCTGTGTAATATGCAAATATTTTTTAACCATATATGTATGAATTCGTGTACTGTACGCATTTCTATATATATACTCAACTGATAATGAAAGAGTAAAAACGTAGAATCAACAGTGAAGGCTGCAGCGACCTCGTCAGAGCGAGGGCGAAAAAAAAAAAAAAAAGATACGAGATAGACATCCCAGATAACGCACGCTCAAAGTGACAATCACAGTAACATAACACCAGTTGTTATGTGTTACCTCGGGGGTGATAACCATAGGACATTGCGTTACATCTCGTAGAGCCATGTTACGGAGATGGATCAGCGATATAAAAATATTAGACAGAGCTAAAAGAAAAGGACGCGTGGCATATTTACGAAATCGAATCTCTCTTACCTCTCACTACTACGTTCCGTTAAACCGACCGTCGATTCTTACAAAATATATTTCTGCTTACATTGCTTTTATTTGTCTTAGTTTGTTCGTACTGACTGCATTTAGTATTTCACCTGGACAAACTGGTTTGTTATAAAGACAATAGCTATCTCGTATTACTTTCACTTACGTTGACTTCGTACAGAAAAACTTGGTAATCATCAGTTATGTTGACTTAGTACAGAAAAGCTTGGTAGTCATATTTTCTCCTTGCTAAACTATATGACTTTCATCCTGCTTTAGAGTAGCAAGGACTCAAAGCATGGGCGGATAGTCGTAAGGTTATGACTCAGATTGTTAACAGGAATTTCATAGCTATGATTCCACTTCCTTTTATACGGTACTGATATGCAGTAGCTAGGATTCCTTTTCTCACAAGGAACTGAAATGCAGTAGTTATCATTTCTCAACCTCTTACTGTCTACTGAAATGCAACAGCTAGGGTTCAGCTATCTTCCTGAGGATACTGTAATAAAATAGCTAAGATGAATCGTAGTTATTGCTTTTCTGTACTTTGTAAGAGGGAGATGAATCGTAACTATTACTTTTCTGTACCTTGTAAGAGGGAGATGAACCGTAACTATTACTTTTCAGTATCTTGTAAGAGGAAGATGAACCGTAACTATTGTTTTTCTGTACCTTGTAAGAGGGAAATGAGTCCTGTAAGAGCTATATTGTTTTTCAGTTGTAAGAGAGACGAATCACTTGCTGTGTTTTTCACAAGGAGATGAATCGTAAGTAACTAAGAAGAGATGAATCATGCTATTGTTTTCAATGTCTTTGACTGAATCCTTAGTAACCTGTAAGAGGAGAGATGAACTATTGTTTTCAAGAAGGAGATGAATCGTAGCTATTGTGTAACCTGAGAGTTTTTTTAAAACCGTAACTATTGAATTTTTCAGTAACCTGTAAGAGGGAGATAGATAGAAGAGATGAATCAGCTATTGTTTTCAGTAACCTGTAAGAGGAGATGAATTGTTTCAGTAGCTATTGTTTTCAGTAACCTGTAAGAGGAGA
>NC_089793.1:19437823-19457823 GCF_040412425.1 Macrobrachium rosenbergii | reverse complement strand
TTCTTCATTAACGAAGTTCCAGTATTTAAATGCTGTATTTCTCGGCCCAAAACCCTGGAAACAATCAATGATTTATTTACAATTTTTTTTTTTTTACGAGTAATGGGGTGAGAGTCTCGATACATATTTAATTTTCATTTCTGGGGTGTTGGGGGTGTGGGGGGAAGGGGAGGGAGTCAAGATTTATATGTCCGGATGATTAATGAACTTTTGACGTCAGTTCTCAAAGCTTGCTAATAATCATATTGCACAATTTCTCTCCGATTCACTTTCGTTTTCATTTATTACGTTTATTTATGTGCTCCTTTTCTCGTAACTGTCAGATTAATTTATTTTTAATTTGCATTCCAGTAATTGTCCGTAATTTTCAGTGGAGTTTTAGTATGGTGTCTGATTTAAGGATATTATTGGCATATTAGTTGTATTTTTTTTAATCTACATTATCATCAAGTGTTGCATTATAATGGCTAAGGTTCAAAAAGACGTAATTCCGTTTTTATCTCGTCAGTACTCATGTTATTTTGAAATAAACTGGCAGTTTCTTTTACTTACAAGGATCGCGTTGCATACTTGTTTTAGTGTTCTGCATAAAATTCCTAAGTACCAGGATTTGAAAAATGATTTATGAAGCTTTAACTAGATGCTGTTTTCGTGATATTCCACTGATTTTTTAGTTCTCTGTAAAAGGCAACTAATGAGACGTCTTTTTCTGTCCGTCGGCACTGTTTCTGTCCGTCCCCAGATCTTAAAAACTATTGAGGCTAGAGGGCTGCAAATTGATATGTTAATCATCCACCCTCCGCTCATCAAACATACCAAATTGCAACCCTCTAGCCTCAGTAGATATCATTTTATTTAAGGTTAAAGTTAGCCAAAATCGTACTTCTGGCACCAACTATAGACACCAACAACATAGGCCACCATCGGACCGTGGCTGAGCTTCATGGGCCGCGGCTAAGAGTTTCATGGGCCGTGGCTGAGGCCACAACCTGATCGTGGCTGAGTTTCATGGGCTGCGGCTGAAAATTTCATGCAGCATTATACGCTGTACAGAAAACTCGATTCTTCGGCGCATTTTTTTTACTTGTTCAGACTTGAATGTAGTTCCGGATTCAATGAGAAGACCTTTCTCACCTTTACAGAGGAAGAAATCTCTCTAGTTCCTTCAGTGCTGCCATTGAGGACTGTAAACCTTAAACAAACAAACTGTAGAAATAGAAAGAGCAATACAGCAGTCAGCGGAAATATTTTTTCGTTGTAATTCATCTGTATCTGGGTCATTCGCATTCTTTTGCTACTCTTTGTCAGCATTTTTGTTTTTACCTTTCGCTATGATTGAGCAACTTCTAGTTTTCTTTCTTTTATAAAATAAACCTTTTTTCAAAATCTTTGCGAGGAAAGGGAAAAATTCGAGCTGTTTTATTTCATTTAATACAGGTTTCCTCTAAATTCATGTACAATATGCTTTATCTATTCGTGTGTTTTGAATTATCGTGTATTTCTGGCCTTATATCACTACTGGCAACCCCACCCCCCTCTCTCTCTCTCTCTCTCTCTCTCTCTCTCTCTCTCTCTCTCTCTCTCTCTCTCTCTCCTTCAAGTGGCCTCATTTTCTGCTGTTTCGATATTCTTATCTGTAATCTTATTCTCCATTTATGTTGAATAGAGACGGTAATTTTTGCTGCATACAAATATAGATTGGACAAGTGAATGAATATCTTCATCAGATACCCAAATAAACTAAACCAAATATTGTACGAAAGTATTTCGTATAGACTAATATATTTTGCTGTTATCATAATTACATACACATTATCTTGTAAAATGTGACCAGCATTATATATATATATATATATATATATATATATATATATATATATATATATATATATATATATATATGTGTGTGTGTGTGTGTGTGTGTGTGTGTGTGTATATATATATATATATATATATATATATATATATATATATATATATATATATATATATATATATATATATATATATACTCATTATATAGTTGGAGAATAAATGAATTTTTGTCTTCTATTTCGCATGGAACTAACTAGTACGCATACACACACACACACACACACACACACACACATATATATATATATATATACTGTATATATATACATACATAAATACATACTGTACGTACATACATACATAGTGTGTGTGTGCATGTGTGTTCGGTACTCATCTAGCTGAATATGCAGAAATATGCATCCCTGCAAGCACATAAAATAAGCACACAAGCGATAACGAGGTCACACGTTTGCTAAACCTCTACTTTGATGTCAGTACGAACAATATCAGAACGGATCTACCCTAAACACGTAAGACGTTCTTTTATAACGGCATTATCGAGGCGGGATCTCATTTCAAGGTCAATAAAAGAGGTCATGAAATAGTCTCTTGCATAAGATAACCATCGAGGCTTCATAATCGGTAAGGTTTTCCCTTCATCTTTACACTTGGGTTGTGTTGGAAAGCTTTTTCTTTTCTTTTTTTTTTAAAGCAAAAATTTTTTTTCTTTTTTGTTTTTACTTGAAGGCCCCACAATCTGATAAGCGGATCTATCACGAGATTCCTTTAATTTAAAGCTATGAGTCTTGCTTTTTTTACCAATGCTTTCCGTCGAATCACATAATAATTTCGCAGGAAAATAATTTATAAGTATTACTATTATTATTATCGTTGAAGCTACTTCATTTCACCATTCGACGAATTGCGCCAGATGAATTTTCATTTTGATGTACTCATTGATTTTGGGATTGCACTATTTTTTCTTATTGTGGATATTGTTGTGATAAACTGCATCTATTGTTCATTGCCATCTTGATCCTTTATCTATTTTAACAAATGCTTTTTGGGGGATATTTTTCCAGTCGATCACCCTGATACTATACGAAACGAGTTGCTTTAGAGCAACTGACCTCTGGTACTCTGACCTTGCAAATTATTCGTGCATCGGGTCAAAAGTCTACCAGGCTTGTCGAATCAGCATGAGGCCGACATTTTATGGCTCTGCGATACGAGAAAGTGAAGGTGGAATTATTTGTAAATCAGGTCTTTAATAATACACTTTCGTTTTTCTCTCAAAATTTATTCTTTTTTTCTTTATACTGGCTGTTTTGTTTATGAAATGGTGACGTGAACGTTCTTTGCAGTACGGGCGAAGTTTATGTTAGATTGTTGATAATTCGTATCGGCTGGTCGAGCTCTCATGATCAGTGATGGTGGCGCTTGAATCAACTTGTTTGTGACGAATTTCAGTTCCTTCATATTCACCGATGAAGGGAAATTAGAGGAAAACCAACAAAATTTACTTGAAAAAGGAAAAACGGAAAATTGTTATTAATGAGCTAAAATTTTCTAAAGAAATGCAGGTGTTGCCCGTATGCATATACGATGTGGTCGTTCAATAATGCACACAGGTGGTTTAAAAAAAAAAAAGTGTTGAAAAGCAAAATCATCGTCACAGAGTGAAAATACAACCACTTTTAAATGTTTATGTTAGTGCATACCCAAAACTGATAAAAAAAAATTTACCATATGACCGAGCAGAAAAGGTCAGGACCGCAGGTCTTGTTATGTTACACTTTGGAAAATGAAACAGGTCAACAAAGATATTCTTTCTCGTGTCACCTCCTTGCGTGTACACTGGGTGATAACGATATCATATTTATTACGCAACTTCGCATGGAAATATGGCGTAAATGAACAAGTATTATTTTGAAGGCGAAATAAACAACGAAAAAAATGAGACTAGATAATCGGCTCTCTCTTAAGGAGGAGGAGGAGGAGGAGGAAGAAGAAGAAGAAGAAGATTTTTTAAAAAAGACCTAGTACCCAAAACGAAAACTCACAACACAGTTTTACGTAGCCGTAAGTAAGATAGGGTTCATATAGAAACTTTTTTACTTGCCATTCACTAACAGGATATAACCTATAGAATATGTTATGTTTGTATGTAATCAATAAAGAAATATCAATTTAGTGTTCTTGAGAGCTTTTCTCTACATTCCCAAAAATAATCCATAAACAACTTGGATAGTATTTATTTCTCAGATGCTGGTCTCAATACTGGGACGAATACTTGTAAAATCGCGAATCCGAACTTTATTTCGGAACTGTTATACTCCTATTTAATCTCAGATCCTATAGGCAAATTTGTGCTATGTGATAGAATGTAATACAAAAATTGCTCATCGTTTCTTAATGAAATATCAAAATCTTCTACGAACAGAAAAAATATAGTTTTTTTCTCAAAAAAAAACTATATTTCTCATACGCAGCAGTTTTCTTCCTTAACAGATGAGACGCCATTCAAAATTATGAAAGTTTTAGCAAGTGAATGATTCCTCCCTTCTATTTGAACTCTCTCTCTCTCTCTCTCTCTCTCTCTCTCTCTCTCTCTCTCTCTCTCTCTCTCTCTCTCTCTCTCTCTCTCTCGCCGCAGCGGTAAGAAAGCTCAGCTCAAAAGTGAAGGACTTTTGTTCGATTATCGAACATAAGAACGAACGAATAGGCGCTTTCCCTAAACCTCTGTCGACATAGGCAGTGGATTATACACTTCGCCGTTAGTCGACTTGTGAGTCTCTTTTGGAGGGGAAAGTGAGAAAGAAAGAAACAACACTGAATGTAAACGTCTGTTGCTCATCAAAACGGAAGAGATTAAAGTTCTTATAGAATGCCTTATCAATCAAAAGTGAGTTTGACCTATGACAGGGAATGATATGATCACGGCAATCGTTAATGTAGGAAAAAAATTGAAAAACATGTGTTTGGAGATATAATGAAATACTGTATAAAAAGATTTACCAAATCATCTTGTTCGTTTTCATCACCTATATCCTGTATGTTTTGTTTTCTATTTGTCTGATTACCAACATCTTTTCTTAATTATCTACATACTTGCTCGATAAATTCCCATCATATTTCTTCTAATATCGATGCGTAAACAGACTTCAAAGTTGCCCGGAAGATCAGCTACGTAGATACGTTCCCTATTAGTATTTGTTTTTTCCCTCATAGGAGTTAATGTACAAAGGTCAAAATATTCGACCCCGCCTGAAGCCGAGCAGGCCCTGGGTCAATCGATCACTTGAAGATCAACAATCCTGACCTTACTCTGAGGAAGAATGACCTTTGGGACCATCGATCCTCTCGCGATCGATCAGACATCTTCACCTTACTTGGGAAGTCGGACCTTCCGGGCCATCTGGGTGAAAATAAGAAATTAAGGCCAAATTAACAAGGCGATGCAGTCAAGCTGACAGCGCCATTATCTTCCCAATGATTTATACGCTGTATTTGAATGTCGTGTTTCTTTAATTTACCTTTTTTTATGAATTTAAAAACAAGAGGAAAAATTAAGACAAGTAAAATCTACTTCGGCGCAATCGAGTTTTCTATATTAGCCGCGGCCCATGAAACTTTCAGCCTGTCCTAAAGCGTTGCCAGACACACGATCATGGCTAACTTTAACCGTGAATAAAATAAAAACTACAGAGGCTACAGGGCTGCAATTTGGTATGTTTGATGATTGGAGGGTGGTTGATCAACATATCAATTTGCAGCCCTCTAGCCTCACTAGTTTTTAAGACCTAAGGGCGGACACAAAAAGTGCTGACGGACAGACAAATAGCCATCTCAACAGTTGTCTTTTACAGAAAACTAAAATTAAACATGAATGAACGAAGAGGAGAGAAAAGGAGACATTCTTTTATAAGGGGAATCAAGTGTCCAGATATTATAAATACGAGTTATCTCTCCAGGTATACAGTGGTCACAGGCATAAATTTTATGGCAATATCACGAAATATAATTTCACAGGTTTTGTGTTGCTCACTATAACATTACATTGAGCTCATTTACTTATTAGTTTCACAGAATTTTCAAAAGAAGAATATTTGGAGCCTGAGGCTATTCGTTTAACCTACAATCGGTAACTTGCTTAAGAAAATCCTTTTACCCATCATAAATATATAAAAAAACTAGTACTTAAATAATGAAGAGCATTACATAATAATAGAAATATACGTTAAGCGAAGGTAACCACTTGCCCGATAAGATTCTGGTGGAGATAAGTCAATTATGAATGTTTCTGTTTTGCCAAAGATCGTGTCTGCATAACTTTTGGCCTCTTATAAACATGCAAATGGAAGCAATACTAGCACTCAGGTGTTTATCTCTTTATGCACATTTAGGCAAAAATGAAACCGTTTAAACTAAAATAAATAAATTGATTTTTACAGGATTCATCCACTGAGAGGTAGTGCAGTAAATCTCAACTGTGCTCAGTAACCAACACCCATTTTTTGAATTTTATTTCAGGCAAGACTTTTTCGATAACTCTTGTTAACCTCAAAAGGTGATATATATATATATATATATATATATATATATATATATATATATATATATATATATATATATTTATATATATATATATATATATATATATATATATATATATATATAATATGTATATATATATATATATACATATACATACATACATATACATATAAATATATATACATACATATATATACATATCTATATATATGTATGTATATATATACATATATATATATATATATATATATATATATATATATATATATATATATATATATATATATGTATGTATGTATGTATAATATATATATATATACACACACCACCCCGTCTCGGAATATCGTTTGTTTTCCCCATTTATCTTATGATTCAGTAATATAAAAACAACAATTGTCCGCTTATTTTGCCAGAGCGTGCAGAGGGAAAATACGCAGAATCTTATGCACTTATTATTATACATACACGCGCATATATATATGTATTATAAGTATAAAGATTCTCTGCCATTTTCCTCTGCACTCTGTAATAAGCAGACAGTGTGTTTTTATATCACCGCAATATAAAAGGAATAGGGAAAACAAACAATATTCCGTTTTCCTAGGAAGGAGTGAAGATAAATCCTTCAGTACATATGTTAAAGCAGCTGTTCGCGTGCAAGCTTTTTATTTAACAAATAGAGTACCCATTCCATGTGCACTGATCTTTTGATTTTCGGCATGATGAGAATCCTGCTTGACAATCAAAATTTTTATTTTTTGCAAGCATTATCTAGATATTTGGAATGAATAAAATGTATTTGACGTATGTCTTATTTACTCTCTCTCTCTCTCTCTCTCTCTCTCTCTCTCTCTCTCTCTCTCTCTCTCTCTCTCTTCCATTCTACAACCTTCTCCATCATCTTTAAAAGGAAATCCGAAAGGGTGTGGTACAACCTTGGGTCCTTCGGCTGACCCACCTGAGACTCAGGAACTGATCCGGAGCTCTTAAAAGAATGCGAACTGTGAATGCACTTAGTAGCAGGTATTGTCACTCTGTTAATGGGCATGAAAGGATATGCCCTTAGCGGGTACTGTCACAGTCATGTGTTTAAAAGCAGAAACCTGTTCGGTGAACTGAGTTGAGAGAGAGGGTATAATTGGTACGCGTGAAAAAGAGACCACCGTGTGCTTTTTATTTAATGATCTGCCAATTCTTACATGGTTTGTCAATTACGATTTAAATATACAGTGTTAATTTGTCACTTATGGCGACAGGAGTTGGGTAGGTCATCGCTTTCCGGTCTCACGTGGGGCCTTTACGATTTCTTATTTAGACATGTACACCTGGCGGTCACGACCTTTCTTGTTTGTTACTAATACCTATATGGACTTCCTTAGTCATCTGCTCCCTTTTTGACGAAAGTGCTGCATTTTATACAGCAAAGCATATTTCTTTGACTGACAATCTGAAATGCATTTCCGGTTTCAGCATTTCTTATAATGACGTGAGCTGAAGGGCTTATTGCCTACAGTAATTCCTTCTGTATTTGTCATATCTAATAATTTTGTTACATAATTCACCATATGTTATTATTACTTGTGCTACTTGGTTTGTCTTTCATTTTTTATAATAAAATCGTGCTTCAACTCTTTTTTTTTTTTACATATACATTCCATGGACTACTGTTTTATCGCTTTTCATTCCGAAAATTCTTCACATAAATCCCGTCTGACTTTCTGTTTTGATATATAAGTGTTATATGTATATATATGTATATATATATATATATTTTTTTTTATTTATTTATTTATTAATTTTGCCATATTGACGTGCAGTACCTGTTCCGTATCTTCCTATGCCAACATGGTCTGACAGGTTGATCACATTTCATTCTAAGATACCTTCGTGGCGTATCTCATTTTATGTGTGAAATACAAAGCAATTTTCTTGGGTGTGCACTTTCCGTAAAGTAGTCCGGAAAACTTATCTTGTATGTATGTATTGCTCAATAGTTTCACAGCAAGTTGCCTGATTAGTTATTTTTCATTCTCACTTGCCATACCTCATTTATCAGTTATTCTGTGCATATTGTTTGATCCCCACCCATACGGGAATGCAATTGTCATATTTGAATTTTGTACTCCATAGCACTCGACATGCTTTAGCACTAAAGCCGGGATATGTTTTATCTGTCTGCTATTGTTCTAATTTTAATAATTTTTGTATCCCTGCCGCTTTTGATAATATTTATTGTTTTTTAGAATAGCAACATTACGGTATACTGGTCTTATGTACCAGGTAAGAAAGTAATTAAAAAATTCAAAATCCTATCAGACTATCAATACTAGTTTATGAAATTTAGTATCTCTCTCTCTCTGTCTCTCTCTCTCTCTCTCTCTCTCTCTCTCTCTCTCTCTCTCTCTCTCTCTCTCTGTGGCAGACCTGAAGACCCTATCATCACGGCATCAGTGTAATCCTGAGAGCGAGCCGTGTTGGCCCCAAGTCTAGTGAACGAAATGGAGCAGAGAACTTCTTATCATTCGGCCAGGTAACCATTTACAAGAGCAGGGAGCTACTAACGGAGTCCAATAAGGGATGAAATCATATGGAGTGTCAGTCAAAAAATAACAGCTTCTTGTAAAACGTCGAGGTAGGACTCGGGGCCTGGGTGGGTGGGGTGGGGTATTCCAGAAGGGGGAAGGGGAGAGAATTGGATTGGAAGCCCTGTAACCGACCTCTGTAATGCGCTAAGAAGGTGGTCATGTAACTGGTGTGCTACCACTAGAGCAATGACATTAGCTGCAGATGGAAAGCGAAATTCGTGGTTTGTTAGGTAGGCGATGCTATCTGGAGCGCATGCGCTCCTACGGGGAAAATGTTTATGACGTCTGTGATGCAATAGGAATACAATGTGCACCGCGAACATTTCTTCTCATTATCAAGATGTAATTTCGCTTTCACCGGGCGACTTGCATGTGGAGAGGTAGAGAGATTTGTAAATATTCATAGGCTATGGTATCTCCACTTGAAGTTAATCTGGATAATGACATGAGATTTTTGAAGGCAACGAAGAAACGATTTAGTATTGTATTTTAGATTAAAAAAGAGGAAGGTAATAGAGAAGTGAAAAGTGTGTCATCATAATGTTTTCTGTCTGTAATAAGGACTGTCGATTTGTACCAATTTCAAGTTTAGACTTGTCGTCGTCCAGGACGGGGTCAGCCTCGCTCGCCATTGGCCTCTGTACAAATATGAAGAGTGTAGGAACTTTGTTCTGAGTTTCAAAACGGTACGTAACGTTCTGATAGTGGACTCTCGCTTTTATTACCGTCATTTTTAATTTTATGTCGAAGTCGAATGCTCATGATAGCCGCCTCACCAACGGGGCATTTTCCGTTAAATACTTTGTAAAAATTATGCAGCGGGAGGATGATAGATTGGGTTGGGTCGCAGATAACTGAAATGCCGGTACTCTTCAGAATCATCGATTTTAGAGGCACTTCCGTGAAATCTGTTATTACTGTTATTGCG
Organism: Macrobrachium rosenbergii; assembly: GCF_040412425.1. Taxonomy (NCBI): domain Eukaryota; kingdom Metazoa; phylum Arthropoda; class Malacostraca; order Decapoda; family Palaemonidae; genus Macrobrachium; species Macrobrachium rosenbergii. The sequence continues at coordinate 19,447,938 of NC_089793.1, read as the reverse complement.
AAAAGAGAGTTTTCTTGTGGGTTTGATATTTGGGTAATGTTATGAGACTTTATGGAAATTGCATATGAAGCAGTAATAACAATGGCAATAGTAAGCTCTCCGATGGAGTGGCAATCTTATGATATTATTATATATATATATATATATATATATATATATATATATATATATATATATATATATATATATATATATATATATATATATATACATATATGTGTGTATATAAATATATATATATATATATATATATATATATATATATATATATTTATATATATATATATATATATATATATATATATATATATATATATATATATATATATATATATATATGAGCTGGAAATATTTTCGGTAGTTTGCTTTTGTTGGGAGCTTGGATGCACTTCAGTGACGTAAATGGCACGAAGATAGTCTCGTTTCTCATCATGAATCCCTATTGTTTCAGTTGCAAGGGTTTTCTTATTAAAATTCTCAGAGCTATTCGTGTCTGAATAATAATAATAATAATAATAATAATAATAATAATAATAATAATAATAATAATAATAATAATAATAATAATAAGCTAGGTGAAATGTTAATTGCCATTGAATGTGTTTCTCTACTGATTTATTAAGCTGGATAATTAAGTTGAAGACCTTTACTGTCAGCAACCTTCAAATTGTCTCAGAAGCTGATAAAAATACCAGTACGATATTTTCAGTCACCCAAGGTCAAAATATGGAAACTATTTACCTGTACCCTTTAAAGAACAAAGTAGGACGTCTGTAAGGAGGTGGAAGGAAAACTCCTACCCTTTATGGACACCTCAGCCTCTATATATGGCAACCAGAACTACTTATCTATGGCAGAGGTAGAGCCACATTGCATGTGATGTAGAAGGTCGATGGGTACGACATCAGGGATATCCTTAGAGAGAGAGAGAGAGAGAGAAATTGTTGAATGAGCGTTATGAGGAGGATTAATATCGATATTACTAATTGGATATGGTTATCTACTAAGTGACATGACTTCCATTTGGTTAAATACACAACTACACTACTACATGGGGATTTATGTATTGATACTGATAACAATAGAGACGATACCACCCTAATAATAACCAGTTGTGCGTCGAAATAGGCTTTTAGAATCAAAACGAACTATAAGGTCACGAAAAATATATATATATATTTGGAAGTAATGAGACGTTGATGCGAACCGTAGCACCAAGACACCTTCATTCCACGAACCACAATCAGCTTTCTGAAGCGCAGGACTTAATGATACCAACAATATCGATTTCTCTCTTAATAACAGGAGTGGGTTGCAAGCGATCCAGGCACCACTCTCTATTTTCCGCAAGGCAGAGCCAAAAGTAATAATATAGATGTAATTAGGTACTGCCATTGGGCCCATGTGAGTCATAATTGGCTGATGATAGCTAAGCCACTCATGACGCTGAAAACTTACAAGCCAGCCCAGTCCCTAAATACCGATCAGGGCGTTAACTTCTCCCTTTGCAGAGGCCGCATATTTGCTATATTCAGAATTAAGCAACGTGTTGTTATAAGAAACGGAATTATCCGCCTCTCTAAAGCACTAATTACTATGCATACATCCACTCGTACGGGAGAGCTTTTTAAAGCGAAGTAGAAACGCCTCGAGAATCACGCCTGGCAACTTTGCTCTGCCAGTTGCCAGACGTTCTAAAAAGAAATCCTGATCCGCCACGCCCAAGTCTGGTCGATAAGGCTAATTTTACTAACCAAGAGCCTGTAATTATAAGCCTTAGTGCAAGCATCACTCGTCGAGAGGTCACAGAGGTGAATGTTACTATAAATAATGATAAGATTTACGTCTTAATGCCTACACTACAGCTTTCCGATACGTAAAAAAAGTGGCATGCACATACCACAATATATCCTTCTAAATTACCCGCCTTTCTAAAGCATTCCTAGATAACATGAATAGGTTATTTAATTTAACGCAAAAAAAATTTATTCTCCTTTATTGGTGTTGATGTTCTCATGAATTTCATCTCTTTTTCACTGGAGTTTTTTTCTCGATCGAGGTAACAAGAGAATGAATTATAATTGAAAAAATAAACGGGAGAACCTATTTCAAAATTGCAGGTAAAGAAAGGCTGTTCGACCTGAGATGTATATCAATGTTTACAACATGCATCTTAATTAATCATCTCTGGGGACATCTTTTGTGAATGCATTATTTTGGGTGATGCGTTGCATCAGACTGCAGTAATTGATGATATATATATATATATATATATATATATATATATATATATATATATATATATATATATATATCTATATATATATATATATATATATATATATATATATATATATATATATATATATATATATATATATATATATATATATCGAAACCAGGCGTTTTACAACTGCCTGAAATTTCAGGCAGGTAGCGAAATGCACGTAGGGACATTTGATCCTGCAGGGGCTAGCACTAAACACGGCGAAATACATTTGATCCCCAAGGGCTAGTACTAAACACGACGAAACAGTGTAGGTGAGTTACTGTTTCGCCGTGTTTTAATCTACTAGCCTGAAAGTGGATCAAATGTTCCCAGGTGCATTCGCTATCTGCCTGAAACATTATGTGAATGCATTATTTTTGGGTGATACGTTGCATCGAATTACTGCAGTAATTTATATATATATATATATATATATATATATATATATATATATATATATATATATATATATATATATATATATGTCAAACCAGGCGTTTGCGAACTGCCTGAAATTTCAGGCAGGTGGCAAAGAAATGCATAATAAGAACATTTGATCACTGCAAGGGCTAGCACTAAACACGGCGAATACATTTGATCCCCAAGAAGGCTAGTGCTAAACACGTGACAGAACAGTGTAGGTGAGTCACTGTTTCGCGTGTTTGAAGTACTAGCCCTTGTGAGGGGATCAAATGTTCTAGAGTGCATTTCGCTATCTGCCTGAAACATTATGTGAATGCATTATTTTGGGTGATGCGTTGCATCCAATTACTGCAGTAATTGATTATATATATATATATATATATATATATATATATACATATATATATATATATATATATATATATATATATATATATTTATATATATATATATATATATATATATATATATATATATATATATTTATATATATATATATATATATATATATATATATATATATATATATATATATATATATATATATATTTATATATATATATATCAAAACCAGGCGTTTTACGAACTGCCTGAATTTCAGGCAGGTAGCGAAATGCACGTAGGGACATTTGATCCTGCAGGGGCTAACACTAAACACGGCAAATACATTTTGATCCCCAAGGGCTAGTACTAAACACGACAGAAACAGTGTAGGTGAGTCACTGTTTCGCTGATGTTTGAAGTACTAGCCCACTGGGTGAGGATCAAATGTTTCCTGGAAGTGCACATTTCGCTATCTGCCTGAAACATTATTATATATATGTATGTGTATATATATATATATATATATATATATATATATATATATATATATATATATATATATATATATATATAGACATAAATGTGTGTGCATGTGTGTTTAGAAATACATAATTTAATTTAACTGTTGTAAATAATTATAAATTAGATCAAACTAGATTTAGCTGTGATTCTTGTAGGAAAATAAGGAAAAAACATAGATGTTTAGAACTCTGGGAATACAGACTTTGATAGAAAGTTCCTGTGTGAAAATGTGAAAGCAAATTGTACACAATTTTGAAATCGATTTTCCTAAATTTTATTTTTGATTCCCTAATTACTGTGAAAGACGCTTTCATCTGAGCCATTTTAAAGAGAGAGTGACTTCAGAGAGAAGTAAAAGGAAATTTACGCTCATTTATCCTCCCAGTATACGCAATTACGCAATACTGAATTTCATCATGCACAATATATCAGACTGTAAAACGACTGACACAATAATAATCCTCAAGTTTCTTTGAGATAGTAATGTCTAACGCCAGTGATAAAATTGTGCGAGATATTTACATTGCAAACAACGACATCCTTTATTGCAAGGAGAAAAGTTGCAAAATTCCAGAAAAACTTATGCAGATTATGAGAAACTGTATTGATAATAAAGCTAGGTTGCCTGTGTTGATACTGACGGAAATGAAAGCATAAAGGTTAAGATATTCATTTAAGAAAACACGGTTATAATTGCTTTAGCCTTGTCAAAAGTCAGTAGTTAAATCAAATGAAAACTTATTTGTTTGTTGCCTTGCACAGCTCCAAGTCACGTGGGGACCTGAAAGTCAGTGTTGTTATTATTATTATGATAATTATTATTATTACCTTTTGCTTGATTATTTCAAACCTCCCCTAAATAAGGGCTTGTGGATTCTTGTCCGGACGGCCTTACTGGAAAATCTTGATGGAGAAAGGTCACCAAATTAACCAAGATTTTTCGTTCTGTTAAAGTCGTAACCAAAACTGGTTTAGCACTGTGCTTCTGTAAGAAGAGATAATTCGTGGCTGGAAGATTAACAAATTGGAAATTGCGATTAGATAAAGAAATCGGATACAGGAATAAAAGCAGAGTCGTTTCTAACAGCTATAAAAATTCCTGTTTACTCACAAAGCCCCAAAGTTATATATAGATGCCTACAGTACTCAGTTATGATTATTGTAATTCAGTTGCTGTCATTAATAAATTTGTTTTGCAACACACTGACAAACAAACACACATACATACATATGTATATATATATAAATGTATGTATGTATGTATATATTATATACATGTATGTATACGTCATATATATACACACACACACATATATATATGTGTGTGTGTGTGTGTGTGTGTGTGAGTGAGTACAATTGACTTTTGTAATGGTTTTTAGATTAACATTTTAAATTAAAATTTTAGGCTATATATAAATATCATTTATACATTCACATTAATTTTCACGTACGTCCACATTTTAAACGTTTGCATTCTGCTCACAAATCTCTTTCCAAGATCTAGATCAAAAGTAGAATTTGCTTAGTTTGATTTGTGTAAGTAGTTTACTTTTAAGCAATTACAAAGTTTTCTTTCATATATACAGTATATGTATATATATATATATATATATATATATATATATATAATATATATATATATATATATATATATATATATATATATATATATATGGGTGTGTGGGAGTGTGAAATAGCTAAAAATAGCTAGAAATAGCTGATAAATTCTGTCTTTATACCTAATCAAATTGATTGAATTCTACTTTTGATCTAGATCATTTGTTAAGCCATAAGACTCATGAGACTTTTGGATGACCTTTCTATCATGATAGTTAGAAAAATTTCTTTCGTTCTCAGTACAGTCAACAGTTATTTGGAATTATATTTTAGTTAGTTCTTATTATATTAAACCTTCATTGATGAAAAAAGACCTTATTTATTTCTCGGTCCAGATTTGCGCAAGAGTTTTCTGTAGAACAGTTAGGGACGAGATACAAGGGGAAAAACTTAAAGGAATCATCGTTTTCATTTAAACATTTCATATTCGACTTGCATGAAAGGTTAATCCAACTGGTTTAAATGTCATTTCGCCAACTAAATCATAAGCAATGAAATATGAAACGCTTTTGTGACTAAAAACGAAGGAAACTGAGATGAAATGTGAAGGGGAATTTTTCCAGTGCACGTGAGCTTATTTTAGAATACGCAACGTTGAACAAAGCCAGGTAACATCGGAATACCGCCTTTAAAATAAATATCACATTACCTCCAAAGTTCAGGCGAAGATACAATGCATTACTGCCCTAAAACAAGTCACCTAGTATTTTAATACTTTATTTATGTTTTTATCTATTTATCTATTAATATATTAATTTATCTTTTTTCTGCTAAATGAGCTCTCTTTTTTTTTGTATTTCCTGTCTTCTGTAACCTCTTACAAATGAACACCCAGTATTTTGGAAGCTAAACTTTTGAGTCAATGGCCCCTGCAGGCTTGTTCCATATGAACAGGGTTTTAGTTTTCTGTAAAAGAAAACTATTATACCGGCTTTGTCTGTCCGTCCGCACTTTTTCTGTCCGCGCTTTTTTCTGTCCGCCCTCATATCATACAAACTACTAAGGCTGAGGGCTGCAAATTGGTATGTTGATCATCCACCCTCCAGTCATCAAACATAACAAACTGCAGTCCTCTAGCCTTGGTAGTTTTTTATTTTATTTAAGGTTGAAGTTAGCCATAATCGTGCTTCTGGCAACTATATAGGATAGGCCACCACAGGGCAATGACTAAAGTTTCATTGGGCGCGGCTCAGATTATACGCTGTGGCGGATGTGCAGAAAACTCGATTGCGCCGAAGAAACTTCGGGGCATTTTTTACTTGTTTTTTCTAAAAACTGCTACTACTACTACTACTACTACTATAATAATAATAATAATAATAATAATAATAATAATAATAATAATAATAATGTTTGTACGTTTTGTGAAGGCTTTCTTCCATGGCCATTAACATGAAAACCTGTAGAGTTGAACTGAATACAGAATTTAGGCCAAAGGCCAAGCACTGGGACCTGTGAGGTCATTCAGCGCTGAAACGGAAATTGACAGTAAACTGTTTGAAAGGTGTAACAGGAGGAAAACCTCGCGGTCGCTCTATGAATCAATTGTTAGGTGAGGGTGGAAAGTAAGATGGAAGAGAGAATATGACAGGAGGTACAGTAAAAAAAAAAATGAAAAGGGGTTACAGCTAGAGGCCGAAGGCACGCTGCGAGAACAGCAAGTAATGCCCTGCAGTGCACCGCAAGAAGGTTACTGCTGATGGCCATACCATACGGGTTAAAAACCTGTAGAGCGTCACAAATAACTACAGTTGAATGAATAGGACGCGCTGATTCTTCCACGTAGAAACGATGGTTGATTCAGTCACCGTGAGTGTCAAAGGGCGCCATGAATTATTGCGGTGAGGAAGATATCAACAGGTCAACTCATTTCTGCTCATGACGTTTACAAAAACCAACATTCATCAAGCTTCTTGGCCTTGAACTTGAAATCCCTCGAAGGTCACGTAATCTTGAAGGCCAAAGGATTACAGGTTCATGGTGGTTTTTATGTTCTCTCGTATAAGTTATTCAATATACATTATTCAGTATATAAACCCTTTTAATATTCATCCGGCTTAGAGTCCATGGTATTACTATTTCTGTCGAGAAGCGTTTATTATTGTTGTTACTTCAAACCGTTACAAATGTATATATTTCTTTCATAATATTTTCATGTTGATATTTCGGAATGAAGTTGCAAATCATCACCATTGTGCCTGCAGATTCCTCCCACATGATCTCTGCATCCCACACACGAAAAACAAAAATACTAAAATAACGCCCACAGTCTCAAGAAAACCCACTGAATGGGTAGGCGTAAGCTTAAATCTGCTAGATAGTTTATTTATTATTAATAACAGGCAGCGATTCTAATTCCATGCGCTATTTTTATACCCTGAGCAGTCTGTCAGTTTTAAGGATGTAACTTTCGTAATTGCAAACTAATACCACCAAGCAAGAAAAGTCGTGTCGTTTGATAAGCGTCCGCGATTAAACTGTACCATCAACGTCTATAATACATTATGCAATATATATTTTATATATATATATATATATTTATTTATATATATATATATATATATATATATATATATATATATATATATATATATATATATATATATATATATATATATATATATATATATAATAAGCCCCTAGTCACCGCTCTATCAAAACCAAGAGGCTAGAGTTCGAGTCATGGCCAGGCAGTTTGTACTTATATAATAACTTTTTGTGTAAGTTATTCTCAAGGTAAATTGAATTATATAGTACGGGTTATGTACGCCTTAATTTTTGTTGGTTTAAGAAAGTCGTGTGAATTGGTAAAGTAATTTATATATATGTATATATATATATATATACATATATATATATATTTTTCTGATATTTGATATATTTATATATATATTATACATATATATAATTTTTTCTATATTATATATATATATATATATATATATATATATATATATATATATATATATATATGTGTGTGTGTGTGTGTGTGTGTGTGTGTGTGTGTATATATGCATACTTACGTACAGTCATGCCTATGTGCTTGTTTTTGTGGTTGTCATACTCATTTTCCATTTGGTAGTTTATTTAAATAGCAAAAAACATCAAGTTATTAAATAGTATGCGGTATCCCGCAGAACCCTTAAATTACATTAAATACCGTAAAAAAAAGTACATGGGATCTATCAAGAAGTAACGAGCATTAGATAGAAGAATAAATAATCTTCCAATAATTAAATTGTCCTTTTAGTTTTCTGTAAAAGAAAACTATTGTGCCGGCTTTGTCTGTCCGTCCGCACTTTATTCTGTACGCACCTTTTTCTTTCCGCACTTTTCTGTCCGCCCTCAGATCTTAAAACCTACCGAGGCTAGAGGGCTGAAAATTGGTATGTTGACCACCCACCCTCCAATCATCAAACATACCAAATTGCAGCCCTCTAGCCTCAGCAGTTTTTATTTTATTTAAGGTTAAAGTTAGCCATTATCGTGCTTCTGGCAACGATATAGGATAGGCCACCACCAGGCCATGATTAAAGTTTCATGGGCCGCGGTTCATATAGCATTATACCGAGACCACCGAAAGATAGATCTATTTTTGGTGGCCTTGATCATACGCTGTAGCGGCTGCACAGAAAACTCGATTGCGCCGAAGAAACTTTGGCACATTTTTTACTTGTAATTGGTTGCAGTTCTTCAGAGGGAAGAAGTAATTCTTAAGTAGAGATGTTTTTATTCATAGAAAGTAACTTTCGTGTAGCAAAATGAATCATTGATCAAGTAATTATCCTCTGTAAAAAAAAAAAGGATCGAACGATTAGAAAACACCAAAATTCTTAAATGCTTTATTGAAAGATGGGGCTTGTTGACAGAAAAAAAAATTGCTCTTGGTGGTAATATATCTTTTGATGTATTACTATCAAGAGCCAAGAACCATAGCCCCAACTCGCACCCTAGAAAAAATAAATGAATTAAATGTTGGCCTGCAGTGCATCAGATGAGTTCTGTGTAGTCCTTACCCCTTAAAAGAAAATGATGTTGCAGCGCTCTGCATAAGAGCAGCTTTGAGCTCGATGAATGTAGCCCTCATTTATCTTACCTTGACGTGCCTACGAATCGCCTCATACTGGAAATTTTACCTGTCTTCAGGACGACTCTACCTATAATTATCACCTGTTAAGACTTTGTTCTTGCTTTTTGCCTGTAAAATATTTTGAAGAAAAAATATTTTGAAAATAAAAATCGTTAATGGCGCTGAGAAAACGTTTTGGTTCTTCGAACTTGGCATGAGTAATTAATTTGAGTTTTCTGTTAAAGAAAACTATTGCGATGGCTATTTGTCCGTCCGTCCGCACTTTTTCCTTCCGCCCTCAGATCTTAAAAACTACCAAGGCTAGAGGGCTGCAAATTGGTATGTTGATCATCCACCCTCCAATCATCAAACATGCCAGATTGCAGTCCTCTAGCCTCATTAGTTTTTATTTTATTTCAGGTTAAAGTTAGCCATGATCGTACGTCTGGCACGCTATAGGTGCCAACAACACAGGCCACCACTGAGCCGTGGCTGAAAATTTCATGGGGCGCGGCTGAGAGTTTTATGGGCCGTGGCCGAGAGTTTCATTCTGCATTATACGCTGTACAGAAAACTCGATTGCGCCGAAGAAACTTCGGCGCATTTTTTTGCTTGTTTATATAATGAAAAGCAGTTCTCCAGCAAGCTCAAACAACTACATAATTTACTGACAGTGTTTGAGAAGCAGGCAGACAGACGGACAAAAAATGGCATCTTGCTGGATGTGGGCTAGTTGAAATAACATGCATGCAAATGAGAGGAAAAAACTAAACTTCAGACTTGATCATGACAGCGACCGTAAAAAAAAAAAGGATTCCCAACAGAGGTTAGTACGTCCAATAATTCTACCATAAAAGATAGAGTAGAGAACCTTGTGATTTGGTTTTTTTC
>NC_089793.1:19407823-19435323 GCF_040412425.1 Macrobrachium rosenbergii | reverse complement strand
ATAATAATAATAATAATAATAATAATAATAATAATAATAATAATAAGTTTTAAGTTATAGAGTACAAAGAAAATCCCTAAAAAAGAAAACCAGGCAAAATATGAGATGGTTTTTTTTTTTTTCTAGATGTTGCTAAATATTAATTTTTGGAAATCCATTATAGGAAATGTTCAAGGACTGGATCGTGAGATGAGGTCAAGTTAAATGGCATCAGAGGTGGTAGAGCCAGGAAACGATTGAAATATGCTAACAACGTAATTAAAATTATGTAAATATAGTGTTTAAGCAGTGAAACAAAGAGAAACTAAGAGATACATGTACAGGTATTTCATATGAAAAAAAAAAAAAACAGAAAGAGCAGGAAACTGAAAGGGAAACGGAGCAAAATCAAGGAGAGAGAGAGAGAGAGAGAGAGAGAGAGAGAGAGAGAGAGAGAGAGAGAGAATGTTACAGTGTAACACACGAAGGAGTGTGCAAGTATTGCAAAAGGCTTCAATAAGTAACAAAACATGTAGATAGAAGCATAATTATAAAAACACGAGTAACAGGTAACCATTATAAAAATATATATATATAAGATAAACATAAACCCCGTCTGAGGATATTCATTTCTTCAAAGCTCGCAGTGGCCACTGCCTCGCAGTAAGTCTCCTGTTTGGACTAAAGCAAATACATTGCCGTGGTTTGATTACCTGTTTTTCATGCAAAAGACATACATGCTCATGCTACCTCATTCTTCACTAATCAGGCTTTGTTTATGCAAATCATACCTTCGACAAACGCTTGTGCAACCGCGTTCGAGTCCCTGGTAATATTTCTTTGGAGATATCCACTTTGTTGCTATTTGAATTTTCAGTGATTGCCTGTAAAGATTTTTTTTTTAGTGGATATTTTCTTTCGAAGAATATTCATGAGGGCTTGGAAATAATGCCCATGGGGCAAATCTTAAAGGGGTATAAGCAAAAATGGGAACAGGTATTTTTCTCTCTTACCTTCCGGGTCATCTTCTTTGGAGTTTTGGCTGCCAAGCACCCTAAAGAGAGAGAGACAAAGAGAGAGAGAGAGAGAGAAACCAAAGACAGATAGAGAAAACCAAAGACAGACAAGGACAGCTTTTGTTACATTGTTTGTTCTTTGTATTCCGGTTTCGTGCAATTATATAAAAATTTTAAGGAAATTGTCCGAATTGAAATTTTCCCCATTCTTTTAAAATAGTTTCCAGTCGACGTATTAACAGTCATAAGTAAGTATCAATATTTACTTTAATGCCCAAAGAAGTTTATATATTGCTACGAAGTCTATTCCAAAATACTATATAACCCATATACTTTAAAAATGTGAAAATTTTAAGACATGGAAAACTCGTTCCTAATAAAAGTTACTGTTTTGAAACGTACACTAATACAAAATTAGTTAGGCAAATCCCCGTATGGCACTTTGTTTTTGAATAATTTGGTATAAAAATCACTTGCCTTTCCCGAAGTCAAAACTATAGATTTCCGTGTGAACACTTTTGTTGACTCTTCATCGATCTTGATATTATTTTGCACATAAACTTACATAAAACCAGAGAGGTTTGAGGAAACTGGATGGATATAATAATATAAACCCAGTGCGTCTTATTTCTGTGCATGAGGTGATTCCAGGTGTTGCCCTTCCGTTTTTTAGCCAGGATTTTCAGGATGCTGTTAAGGGTGCTTAGAATTTTTACAGTTTCTGGTAATTTCATTGCAGTCCGTCTTGGTTACATCCTCTTAATAAAAAAAAAAAAATGAAAGTGGTACTTCATACTGCTAGTTGTATGATAAGCAGCTTATAGCGAAATATATTTCAACGTACATATGTATATATATATATATATATATATATATATATATATATATATATATATATATATATATATATATATATATATATTTACTATTTCCTCTAACTTTCATATAATACATACACATTTTTACACATATATATATATATATATATACGTATATACTGTATATATATATATATATATATATATATATATATATATATATATATATATATATATATATATATATATATATATATATATAATGTATTATTAATGAAGTCAAAAACAGTAAAATGATACAGTAGCTAGTGTTCTCTTGTATTTAACGGACACTTGTTCAGGGTACAATATAAAGTGAGAGACAGCTTAGGGACGTTAGAAAGTAAAAGCGATCCTTGTATATACGGGTAATAAACAAAGGTTTAGGTCAAAAAGCAAATGAGCACCATAAATTCAAATGTTTTTCAACGCCGAAGCATTTATCATACCTATCACACTCAAATATGCTATACTTGAACTGATAAATACAAATACTCATTTTGGTAATGCTCCGTTTCTAGAAAATACATGTGCTCTGCTCATGAAATTTACCAGGTCAGTGTATTTTAAGCCCTTGCGCAGTGGGCCATTAATGTCTCTATTTCCTCATATTATCTTTATGTATTTTCCAGATAAACCTTAAAAGCCGAAAGAGAAGCTGAATTTAAGAAACTCTACTTATAAGCTGGGATTCGAACTGAGGTTAGCAGGAGTAGGAATAGCAACATACAGATATCTTTTACTTGACCTGAAATAGGATAAATCTGATTCTGGTGACGTGACGTTATAAATTAGACGGAATATACTAGTCACCATCACCTTATATAAAATTATGAATTTTTCCATTGCAACAGACAACTGGAAATTGAAATGAAGATTTGAAAGTCATCAAGCAGCAAAGGCCTTTCGCTGAAGTTCTAACAAAGTGTTAGATTTAAATTCGTTCGTAAGGAGGTTAAGTTAAGTGGTATACTTTTTCTTCATTGAAAGTAATGACATCATTGATCATTGCATAATTAATACACTAAATCAGTCATTAATTTTCGGTGTAAAACGAGATTAAGAACTGAAATTCTTAGAAGGACGTTCACACCCCAAAACTGTACCGTAACGAACCGAGCAGTGCCATTCACTTGTGACTGCCCTGTCTACCTAGCAGCCTAATGGCTCGTCTCTGATAGCAATACGTTCCGATGTGAAAGATTTCTTCCTTGCTTGATGCATTTAATTAGCCTCGCTAGACCTGAGAAGTCTACTGGAGGTTCTGTTCGTAACGGTCGCCGAGATTTATTTTGCTGATAAGAAATGACTTAAGTTGGAGTGATGTAAAGAGCAGTATCTGTTTCCATCACAAATTAATTGTGAATTCAGATATAAGGACGTATTTATACTTGCCTGATGTTCAAGGACACGTGAATAAAGTCCTCAGTATGTACATTGGCTAATTGGATAGCAACACGTCAGCAGTAACTGTCACTTAGGAGTAGCTGAACGCGACAGGTCCTTTAAAACCTCTACCATCTAATATTCTTGAACTTCAGCATAAATAAAGACTCTCCGTGGGGGCATAGCTGTTGTATAATTAGCGCTTTGCGGGAACGTCAAAGCCAGTTCTTAGAGAATAAAACCTCAATTTGTTCATCAAAAGCATGTCATATCATTAGAAATATGCATATGCTGTAACTTTCATTCTTTGGGTAATTTAAGAATGATGCACATAGGTATGGGGTCTTTTTTTATTTAAAAGTATGTACGAAGTTACAAACTTTTTTATACTGTCCTGGGTTGATAAACATATATACGCTACTAATCCTTCTACAATACAGTGAACTTGGTGGAGCTAGAACTATTCTAACGGTATTGCCAAAGGATATGTAAACAGTCGTCCTGTTCTGTAAATCAAGCTCGCGAAGATAGGTACTGTTCTTCAACAGTATTGCTGGACACCAAGGGACGAATGCAAACTTTATTTTTTGACTCCAAAAAAGCAAGGGATAGTTGTGCATTTCAAGAAGTGTAATGGGACTTTTTAGCTTAGATCGCAGTGCAGTATTTGCAATATTTGTCAACCAAATGTAACTCGAAGTATGCCAGTAACCTCTAAAAGCGTTTTCCTGATTAGCGGTGATTAACTAAATGCAGATCTTCCACAATCAGACTGCTTAGACGTTTTGTACCATTTAAAATCTTGTGGATTTAGAAACCGTACAACTTTTTGTACCTTTAAAAATATAATAAAGATTAAACAGTACTTTATTCAAACAAATTAATGATAGAAACGAGATGCCTTCAATGAGGTTTTCCTTGTGACTTCGTAGGGCTGCATATTGTAAATGCTTGTATTAGATTTAAAATTAAAGCTCTTTCTTATTTCTGTATTTGGAAACCCTGCTTATTAGCTGCTTAATTTTTCAGCAAGTTAACAAGCCGTGGATTTAGACAAAATTAATATATATCCTCTTCCTTATTTCTATTTGTTGAGCACCATCTAATAAGGTGTGAAGAAACTAGCATATTCGTTTATCCATGGGAAAATATGTAGCAATAAAAGTGGAACTAAAAACTAGAACTAAATTCTGCTTACCTAATTAACATAATTTGTTTAATCATCAATGCTATCTTGGAGGTTCTCCTTCAAACGATATCTGCTTTTAGGTTTTGACCAAATTCGTTTAAATCACTTTATTAATAATTTGATCATTTATTTATTACAAAATAAATTATCTGCTTTTTAGTTTTCTGTAAAAGAAAACTATTGTGCCGGCTTTGTCTGTCCGTCCGCCCCAGATCTTAAAAACTACTGAGGCTAGAAGGCTACAAATTGGCATGTTAGTCATCCACCCTCCAGCCATCAAACATAACAAATTGCAGCTCTCTAGTCTCAGTAGATTTTATTTTATTTACGGCTAAATTTAGCCATAATCGTGCATCTGGCAACGATTTAGGACAGACATCGGGCCGTGGTTAAAGATTCATGGGCCGGGGCTTATACAGCATTATACCAAGACCACCGAAAGATAGATCTATTTTCGGTGGTCTTGATTATACGATGTACAGAAAACTCCATTTCGCTGAAGAAACTTCGGCGCATTTTTTACATCTTTTTGTCCAAGCCTCTTGGGATGAGGCTGTTAGCCTAGCCCGCGTTATGTTCACCATAGTTTGTCAAGCTGAGTGTGCTGACATTCTGAATTCCTTGAGGGTAACCAACCCAAACGCTGACCTGACCCAACGATGCTCAACTTAGTTGATCAAACAAAGAAAATTAGTTACGTCAAAGAAAATTATTGCAAAAATGTCACTGTGAACAAGATTGAAATTCGTAAATTTATATACATCAACATTAATCCATTAAGTCTTAACATCTGAAATGCTTGCTTTCACGATCAATTCTAGACTCAACCAGTTGCTTGGTGTTGAGTAAAGCAAAAAAAAAAAAAAAAAAAAAACAGCCTAAGAAAAAGCAATAAACAAATAAATAAACACGGAAGAGTGTGATACGAGAAATTCGATATAACCGTCTCCGCTATCCGGGTGTTCATCGCAATAATAAAATTCTCAGTATGATTCCTTTAATCCCTTTAGAAAGTTTAAAAAAAAAGAGCGAGAGAGAATCTAAGATTCTAATTGCAGCGAAAGGGGTTTTTAGAGTGCAGTATCGGGGTGTTCGATCAGCTGTACACCAGAATAAATGTCTTCGAATCTCATTGTCTTGTCCTGGCCCGAACAGACAGCCAAAGAGAGATATGGCAATAAGCAGCGTATACCCAGAGAAGCACAACCCTATTATTACCTTTTCTTTTCTTTTTTCTTTATTGTTCTTTTTTTTTTACTCTTTAGCAACGGGAGTCTTCGTGTATGAAGAGGAAAATAAGAATTAAAATAAGAAGGGAAAAAAATTATGAGAGTTGATGGAGGGGTAAAGATTGTTCATAATTGTATTGAAGCAGTGACAAAATAGATTTTGCTTTTATTTGAAACTATCGTCAGTATGAAAATGAAAATTCTTAAACCGAAGTCGACTTAAAGGACGTTTATTACATTATAATTTTTCTTCTTCATTTCTCTGTAATTCATACATTTTGACTGCTCTCTCTCTCTCTCTCTCTCTCTCTCTCTCTCTCTCTCTCTCTCTCTCTCTCCTCTTCTTCTTCTGCTTTTTCTTCCTCTTCTTCCTTTCATGTTATATATACCTCATGGAGTACATCAATATTACAGATAACATGGCAGTTCCAAATAATGTCCAAGACTGTTTCGCTATAAACCTCAAATGTTATAAATCATAATTCTAAGGATTTAATTTGTAAGAGGGAACAGATCTGATAATCGTTTTTCACAGCATTTTATGCGAAGTGACCTTCTACAACCAGTGTTGCTAAACAAAATGTCTTATTATTTGAAATTTAAAAGACCAGCGGAGGAATCATGTGTAAACTTGATAACTAGCTCGTATCATGATCGCCATCTATCGACTATTCTGATAAACGACGAAATAAACAGATAAAGCAGTGCTAAACGCAAATATCCCAAAGCAGAAAATTCTACAAAGAAAACCCTACGCTCAACGTATTGAAAGTTCCTTTAGTAACGGAAGCAAATCCCTAACGACCAGCCATTTTTCGCCAGGGCGAAAATCCGATTTGTCTAACTGCGCAGACTCGACATCCCGCTGAGATCTGACGTTAGGCGATCGTCTAACATCTTGTATGCATTCCGCGACGTGAGTACCTGCACATATATTCCTTTGCTTCCCATCTTGAAATACATTCCCGAACGAAAAGCATATACCGTCTCAAGCTTCTAGTATTAGGCACTGACAATGCACCAAAGATATTCCTCGCTTTCTGCAATAAAATCGTTGCTTTCGGACATATTGGCAGTGGAGTATTGACTGTATGAAAGAATGTGTATGGAATTTAGGCCATAAGACAGGGGTGGGGTCACTCGAGGTCATCAAGCTCCGTGGAGAAAAAAAAATCCATGCGAGGAACATTCTGACGTAAAAAGATGAATGTTTTGCTCAGCGTTCATACATTTTAGTCTGGAGTATTTTTGAGCAAATGTATATAATTTCTGAATTCTGTAACGAAACGGTAATAGGTTTCACACTGAAATGGAAAAATATTTAAATTTATTATATACTTAAAACATAATCTCTTACTCTCCTTGACGACCTACAGAAGATATATATATATATATATATATATATATATATATATATATATATATATATATATATATATATATATATATATATATATATATGTGTGTGTGTGTGTGTGTGTGTGTGTGTTTATATATATGTATGTATGTATATATTCATATATGTATACACATATATATATATATATATATATATATATATAATAATATATATATATATATATATATATATATATATATATATATATATATATATATATATATATATATGTATTTATATATATAAAAGAAAAGTCCCCTTACCTATGTTTATTTATTCGCCTATTCTTTACAAAAAAATTACCTGTAGGTGATTGTTAATTCAAAGCATGTGAAAGGGACAAAGCAAACTGGTCAGGAAGAGAGAGAGAGAGAGAAACTCTAGCATCCTTTGTGCCTAATTCCTCGAGTCACATGTGAACAAGAACACGGTAAGTAGCCGACACTTGCGAAAGAAGGTCAAGCTTAACACGACAGCTGCTGTCCGCGTAGGTCCCAGTCACGAGGAGAAGGAGGGTTTAGAGGGAGAGGAGAGAGTGAGAGGGAAGGGGTAGGAAAAAAATGAAGTGAGGGAGAGGGGAAATTTCCCTTCCAAGAGCATAACATCGCGAAATAATGATGCCTAAAAAAAAAAAATTCACATTCCGCTGTTGCCATGTCGTAGTGGCCATATCGCTACAAAAAACAACGACGGAGAGTTGAAATATATATAATATTCCTCGAGAAGACTTGTCCGAAAGCAGATGGAGTCCACCCACCATGATGAAGCCTCCCCCGCTAGCCTCAACCTTGGGCTGGGCGTGTAGAGGCACTTTTAGACCGAGCAATGAATCAGTGGCAAAGTGGCAGTGGCTGACGCATGCGCCCTCGAGGAGGTAGTAGGAAAGTGTGTTGATTGTGTCCTCCCTGGGCAGGAGACAAGTTACAGGGGTGTCGCGTGATCCAAAGGCCTGTGGGAGTCTGGAAGCATAAACACACACGCACAAACACACACACACACACACACGCGCACGCACAAACACATACATATACGCACGCACACACTCTCACTCTCCCAGTCCTCAAGACGCAATTTGGTTTGTTTTTCTATTCTTCATTTTGTTCATTATGCAATCTCTTTCTACAGCTTTATTTTGAACATCTCCCTCGTTATCAAGGGGAGCTCTAGATTCCGTATCAGCATTCATTTATTATTGCAGTTCCTGAGTTTACATATACATGCAAACTTGCTGTCTTAGGATCGGTTGGCAGTAGATTTTAGCTTTCCAGAAAGCTAAAACCTGTTCCCACCCAATTCTAAGGCAGCAAAACGGTACATGGTGAATTTTTAAATATATACACACATACACACACACATATATATATGTGTGTGTGTGTTGTATAAATGTATATATATATATATATAATATATATATATATATATATATATATATATATATAGAGAGAGAGAGAGAGAGAGAGAGAGAAGAGAGGCGAGAGAGAGAGAGAGAGAGAGAGAGAGACTGTAAAAATATATGACCGTTAATATCAAATCGGAAGCTTATCAAAACAGCGAATAATGTACTCAAAATAAAATGGTAGAATGATATTGCATAATCTGAAGAATGGGATAATGCTACTATAGCCACATGCCATTTTTTAGTCATACTTCCGACCACCAAGGTCGTTTTGAGTAAGATACCCAGTTTCTTGCTTAGGTCAACAGAAGTACAAAGGGTTTGAACAGAGTGGCCCTCCGTCGTTCTCACCACATATATATGTGCTTGTGTGTTGTACGTGCGCACACACACACAGACATATATAATGAGAACGGACGGAGAATATATATATATATATATATATATATATATATATATATATATATATATATATATATATATATATATATATATATATATATATATATATATAGAGAGAGAGAGAGAGAGAGAGAGAGAGAGAGAGATAGACTGTAAAATATACTTGACCGTTATTATTTGAATAGGCGAATAACAAACATAGGTAAGAGGACTTTTCTTTTATATATATATATATATATATATATATATATATATATATAAATATATACATACATACATACATATATATATATATATATATATATATATATATATATATATATATATATATATATATATATATATATATATATATATAGTGAATTTTTGACACGTGCACCTGGGCATATTTTATAATTAAATACATTCAGCTGTTAGTAATCGTTTCCAATATCAAATTCACTGTACCGCTGAGTAAACACCGAAGGGAAATTAATGAGTGATAAGCGATCTGTCACCAGGTGGACTCGAACCCCCGAATGGTTGGGAAACAACAACTTTTCAGTGACACGTCACCATGTGGTTCGAGTCCACCTGGTGACGGAACGTTTATCATGTATAGATTTCTTTTTGGTGTAGATTTCGGGGTTGAGTGATCATCATATTGAAGGGCATTTTGTAATGTTTGTGATATATATATATATATATATATATATATATATATATATATATGTATACATACATACATACATATATGTATATATATGTATGTATGTGTATATGCATATATATACATGTATATACCGTATATACACATATATAGTCATGTATATATTTTGTATATACATATGTATATTAAACATTTTTTGCTAGATCTATGAATTATACAATAGTACATGTAGAAATCGAAAAGTCCACCAAAATAAAACAACTGCCTTCCCCTCCCCTCCTCCCCCTTCTCCTCCCCCTCCTCCTCTCCTTCCCCCCCACCAACCCAAACAGCCTTTTGTTCATCTGTTTTCTAGTTACAAACGAACGTCCTTCATCTATGTATTGTCAGATAAACAGACACATACAATCACTTGATGTAGAATCTTACAGTTTATTATAAAAAAGAAAAGAAACAATATCTCCTTATAAAACTAAATTAAATCAAGTTGCAGTCAATCAGTTCTGAACTGATTAGATGCACCTAGCCACAAAAGAAGGAAAATAGAAAATTAAGGGGAAAACTTTGCTCGCTTGTGGACGCGGGAATAGTGTACCTTGAATTCCACTGAAAGAGATATATCTAAAGCAGTCCTTTCATCCAACACGCTGAAAGAGAACAATGGGAGACGAGCAAACCTATTTTAATTCGGCTGATGTGTTAAGGAGATAGTGCAACCAACAGATACACCTTTAGTTAAGCACCAAATTGGAAGAAGAAGAAAAGGAATAAGAAGGCGGAGGAGGAAGAGGAAGAGGAGGAGGTGGAGGAGTGAAGGAGGTGGCATGAAAAAGAATCAGACAGATGACATGAAGGATTTTAAGATCCTTATCCGCAAAATCATTCAAACTTACCTCATTACCGAAGTTTCGCAAACAGCAACTGCAGAAATACGTTAATGATAATTTATGAGTTTACAAAATAAAAATACAAAACCGCCTTCGCGTGTTCATCCACCAACAACAAAACCCGCGAACGTTCGTGCAATAAGGGAGAAAAGCGACTTCGTTCCAGAGAAGAACAAAACCCTTCGCTGCTCTCCCCACCCATCAGCGAAACACCCACTCTCAATAAAAAAGGAGGAAAACAATTAATGTTGCCCACGCCCTTTTGTATACAGCACTCAGAGATAAATGCGATTATATCCTTTTGACTCTGAAAGATTTCTGCTCCGAACACAAGCCTTATCCGGCACACGCATCTCTTGGAAGATTTTTCAAACTGGTGATAAAATTCGCGACATGCGAAGTCAAAGTGGTGTTTAGCAAGTTGGAGCGTTGCGCTTTAATTTTGGCGTGGTCTTTCCAGCATATATGTTCACCAATTTTTCGCCGTTTGATTGCAAGGGCTAAAGCAGCCGCTAAACGAAGGTCATTTTGTCAAAAATAAGAAAGAAATGAACGCGATTTTACAAGGCATACTCCAGAGAATGTTAGGAAGGCGATATCTTCGACCAAGGTCATCGAAAATACTGGAAAAATCAGGATACGTTTTGTAGACCAACAATTTCGCTTCAGTATTATGAGGCAGTAAAGTCTAAGAGAGATTATTTGCGCGTAATCCATGTTTCATTTCTGACCAGTTTCTTTTTCTTCTCTTTGCCTTTTTGCTTTGTCTTGCATGGTAGTCATCTCTTCAACTTTATTGCTAAGTATTTCACAATGATATTCAGTAATGTCTTGTCTTTAACTTCAGTTCGGCAGTTCCAATGAGACCGGTATTCAGGGATAGGTCTTATAGAAGTTTAAGAAAGGTTCATACTCTTGCAAACCAAATCCTTTACTTAAGATGGAATATGAATATAAGGCTGCATGACTAAGTGTTTTTTGGTAAGTGTACTATGATTATCTCTGCACTATTACTATTGGTCATTAAAAATACAAGTCAAAATATGCAAATCGCATTAAAGTATTATAACATCAGTCAAAACGTCAGTGTATATAAGTGAGATTATTGTGCATCTTGTCTTCTTCTTTATGAGTGATGATCCTTGTCTTTGTCTGAAAATCCCTCTGTTTGCCATACCTTCTCAAGCAAACTTCTTATTATCCCTTACTTTTATATATCTTTTGGTATTCTTCCCATCCTCAATAAATTCCTAGATATGCCCTTAAGTAAATCTCTTGAACTCCATATTCTCATCAGGAAATTATGTGGCATGTCTGACCTTCTTCAGTAAGTCCCTTGGAATGCCTTGCCTTTCTTCAGTAAGTCCCTTGGAATGTCTTTCCCTATTCAGTAAGTCCCTTGTAATGTCTTGCCTTCTTCAGTAAATCCTTTGGAGTGTCTTACCTTCTTCAGTAAGCCCTTGGAATATCTTGCCCTCTTCAGTAAGTCCCTTGAAATATCTTTCCTTCTTCAGCAAGTCCCTTGTAATGCCTTGCCTTCTTCAGTAAGTCCCTTGGAATGTCTTTACTTCTTCAGGACATATCTTGGTATGCGTTTCATCTTTCGGTAAGTCCCTTGATGTTTCTTACTTTTGTAAATCTCTTGGTGTGCTTTATCTCCTTCAGTAAATCCACTGGTATGCCTTACCTTCAGTGAATCTTTAACTTCTTCTGTAAATCCTCTGGTGTGCCGTACCATTAGTAAATCCAATGGAAAAATCGGAATTTAAAATTTATCTCTGTGACGAGTCTGTAATTCAGATTTGAACTGGTTTTTGCTGAGGCTGAGGAACCAATTACCTAAATAATGAGTGATAGTTAAGACCTTTATCAGAAAATGTAGCAGTAATGAGAACACTTAAAGCAACAACGACTAAGATAAATAAGTACTACAAAAAATGAAAGAGGAAACAAAATTACAATATATTCTTATGGATAATTCGAAATTACCGTAACCGCATCCATGCTTAATTTTTTTTTTTTTTTGGTCTCCTTAAAAGGAACCCCAGCCGAGAACATTTAACAGATATTGCACTACGAGCACAGAATGGAAACGCTGTCAAATCTGTACGAATTTTTACAATGCTCTTCAAGTGAAAGTTTTGTTTCGTGGCAAATAGGATGCCTTGCTATGGGCGGGGCAGGTTTTTATACCGCACATTCTCTCTCTCTCTCTCTCTCTCTCTCTCTCTCTCTCTGTCAGGTTAGTACTCCTACAAAACATTATGTTCATTTATAGGCTTACCTTATGCACAGGGTTCTCTGTTACTGACAAAGAGAGTAATGCATTAACAACTGGATTTCAGTTCCCAGACCCCATTGCTTTGTTTCCAAAAACACAGACAATGGTCTTTTCTTGTTCTGTCGCAAAACAGAGTATATCATAAATTATTTCCACGTGGACAGTGTAATAATATTAAAGGGAAAATAAAGCTGAATATATTCGAAACCTCCTATGGAATAGTTTTTTTATTTTCCACATATTCTTTCTATGGAAGGGAAATTCTAGACATCCTTTATGTGACTGAATTTATGGTGAGGTAATTCGTTTATGTAAATGAGATGAAACTGATCAAAACCTTTTCAATAGAAGTAGAATATGGATGCATTTTAGTATAAAAATATAAAAATATCCATTTATCTTGACTCCATTTGGCTTGAGAAAACTAAATATCGAGGTTTCTTTGGTTTAGAATGCTAGTTAATCAAGATAAAAGAATGCTGTCGAAACATTAATTGGTACGAGAAAAATTACATGGGCTGGCATTACTTTGTTTTGAGAAAATTAAGCCATTAATATTCTGTGTAAAGGGCATTCCCTCTTATAGATGTTAATGGCAAGAAAAACAAAAAATAAGTCTGTCCTTAAGGATCCCATCCCCACAAGAAAATGGAAAAAGGAAAAGAAGAATAGAAGAATGAAATGAATAAAATGAAGAAGAAATTGCTTGGTGGGTTACCCGCCAATGATTTCCTAGACAAGTTTTATTCCTGAGTACAATCTGTTAACCATTCCGGGCTGATGCTCCATTTATTCAAACAAAAATAAATAAATAAATAACGAACGATAATTCTACGCATCATCCTTTGTTTGTTAATCATTAATTATATCTTTTTCATTTCCTGTGCATTGATATCGTGAATATCTCCATTACTGTAACTTCTTATTATAATTTTCATTACTGCCACTCATTACTTTCCAAAGAAACAGAGGAGTCAATATGTAGATCAACATGAGCTGCACAGCAATGGATTTCGAGAAGTTGGTGAGGCATACAGTAGGATTCACTGAAGAAAATGAGGCATATATAAAGATGTAAGAGGTCTGTAAAAATGCCAAGCAATTAACTGAAGAAGGTAAGAGATACCAAAAAGTTTACAGATGTATTAAGTCACAATAAGGGATTAATTGGATGAAAAGTGACTGACCAGGAATGGGATTAACAAAAGCGATTAACCCAAGGGCTTAACTGAAGAAGGAAAAACAGGTGAATGGATTAATTAAAAATTGGATGCATTCCAAGGTATTACCTGAAGAAGGTCAGACATTGCCGGGGACTTCCTGAAAAGGTAAGGCATGATAAAAACTTAGGTGTGGTATTCGAAGGGATTTTCCTCAAGAAGGCGTGGTAGTCGAAAGGATTTATTAAAGAAAGCAAGACGTTCCAGTCTTAAATTAGAAGGTTGTTACGATACTCTTAATTGCTATTGACTGTATCCTCAGTTTTATGAATTATGTTGATATTTTTGGTTGTGATTATTTATTGAAGTGAGAAACTATTGCCATGCATATATCATTTTCTTTTGTCTACTGTTTGTTTCTTCGTGGATATGTACTTTATTCTGTTTGAGCTTAATATACATAATAATAATAATAATAATAATAATAATAATAATAATAATAATACCTTACAGTAGGTGGGTATATTTATACCCATGTAGGCAGCAGTAGGACTAGAGTTTATTTTTACTTTTTCTTTACATCTCAGAGCTGAAATTCAGTCTTCAAAACCTGAACTTTCACCTAGGTGCTCCAGAACCCCTGTCCTGAATATCTAACTCCGTTACTCAGAGCCTTAGTACCTGATTAACAAACTCAGTACTACAGAGTTCAAGTTCTTGAATATTTAAGTCATTGTTCCAGAGTCCCTGTTCCGTATTACTAAATCAGTGTTTCTAATTCCCTTTTACCGCATACCAGACTCAGTGTTCCAGATAACTTGCTCTCGAATATTCAATTCATTCATTCAGAACACTTATTCCCAAATACCATACTCAGTGTTCCAGGTACTTATCCCAAATACCAAACTTAGTGCTCCAGAGCCCCTGTTACCAAATACTAAACTCACTACTCCAGAGCCCAAGCTCTCTAGCATCAAACGCATTGCTCTAGAACTCAGAAATAAAAAATGGTACTCCTCAGATCTCCAGATCCCTTGTTTCCGGATACCAAACCCAGTTTTCCAGAACCCCCAGTCCTGAATATCAAACTCAGAGCTCCATAACCCTGCTTCCAAGTAACAAACTTAATGCTCTATAGTACCTGTTTCTGATTACCAAACTCAGTTCCCTAGAACACCTGTCCCAAACACAAAACTCAGTGTTCCTAGGCTCTGTTCCCAGATACCAAACTCTTTGTCCAGAGCCCTTATTCATGAATTCCATGCTCATGTTCCAGACCCCCTGCTCTCAAATACCAAGCTCAGTGCTCCTGGGCCCATTTCCCAAATACTGAACTCAGTACTCCATAGCCCCAGCTCTTAAATACCAAACAAGAGCTCCATAGTTCCTGCTCCCAAATACCACACTAGTTGTCCATAGCTTCTGGCCCTTAATACCAAATCCAGGGCACCAAACCCCATATTTCTACTGCAAATACCAGATTTCATGCCCCAGAGCCCCTGTTTCTGAATACCAAACTCAAAGTTCAAGAACCCCAGCTACTGGATACCAAGCTCGGTACTGCGTAGCCCCTGCTCCCAAGTACCAAACTCAGTGCTCCAGAGATCCTGTTCCCGGATACCAGACTCTCAAATACCAAACTCAGTGATCCTGAGCCCTTGCTCCTGAGTATCAAACCCATTGCTCCATAGTCCTTCTCCTGAGTACTAAACTCAGTGCTCCAGAAACCCTGTTTCCAATAACCAGACTCAGTGCTCCATACCTCATACTCCAAAATTAAACTCGTGCTCCAGAGCCTTTGTTCCAGATTACCAGACTCAGAGCTCCAAAGCCTTGTTACCGGATACCAGACCAGTAGAAAACTCTTGAAATTCCAAACTTGAGTTAATGACGAAATATCACTGCATACCATTAGTAAAGAAAGTGCATCAAAACAAAGAAAAGAAGCAGTAGAGATAGGTAGAAGAAGAATATTACCTGACGTCTTCATATATTTGAATTGTAGTATCTGAAACTGACAATATATGGAATAATGGAATAATATATCTATTATACTTGTTTGGGACGTTTGACAACATCAAAACACTAAAGTCAAGGGAACTGTAAAACAGTTATTTGTGATTCCCATAATGTTTACAATAATTTAAATCCTTAACATAGCTACAGTCGTCTACAATACCCCAACCAGTCCTGAAATAAAGAATATGTGAGCTTAGCGTGTAATTCGATATCCAAAAAATCGAGAGGCAGCATTCACCGCGCGGACCGGTTATGATTGCAGACAGTAGATACTATGAATCTAAGCATTATATTCCGTGTAATTCACCTAGAATGAAAAAGTTAAAATAATTCAGTATGATTATAAATAATCAAATGAGATATGAAGGTAATGATGGTAGCTGTAAGAATTAAAAAAAAATAAATTAAAAAAAAGTAAAATAAAATAAAAATAGGATTACAAACCCCCACGATTCAGAGGTAGTTCATGTTTATGAAATTGTTTAGGAACTTATTATTATTACTACCTTACTATAGAATGTTTTAATGTTCCGATAGTTCTTGAGTAATAACGAAGACTTGTTTTACCTTTATCGATAGAATCAAAGACACAAGGGCTTGTGTATAAACAAGAGCGCACACGTATATCGCACACAAATCCAAGTTGAATTTTTCAGAAATCCTTTATTGTTAAATGACAGAATATTTCCTGAATGCGATTGATTTAAGAATAGATAACACTGAATATTTACAAGCATCCAGATACTAATGAGGAAAAATATGAGGCTTTCTACATCTTTAATCTTCACAAGACAAGCCAGCTTTCAGCCCCATGTAACGTACCACCGACGGGAGATAAGAATTTGCATAATAATTAGTGAGCGTTCGTTGAAGGAAAAAATATCGAAAGTTTATGGATACCGTCATTTACTACTTCTGGAAAGAATATCGTTTAAACAATTCTTTTTATCACTTTCTCTTTTACTCTTTGATTTCCCGCAGTATTACCAACCCCACCCAGTCACTATTAGCAAGTCCGAAGATACATGCCACAAACGTCAGAAAACTGCACGCACACCCCAGTGACAACACTGATGGGTAGCGTACCGGACTCGTACAGTTCACGCGACAGAGGAGTAAAAAATCGTCGTAAAAAACCTCGGACAAGTCACGTTTTTCTGGTATTATAGATTTCAGGCATGATTCTCTAAACAGGAAACCGGGTTCAGCACGCGGGTTTCGAAGATGGAGAGAGATATACGTTTAGTCAGTGGTCGGGGGTTTCTCGCTAAATTACGTAATAAAGAACCGAAAAGTCATGCAGGTAGATTACTTCATGTCATACGTCCATTTCTACTACGGTCGGAGAAGAATGCTTAAAAAATATCACAACTTCCCGTTTCTAAGGCAGAATCGAGGCGGTTACGTGCCTTACCGCAATGCATGTGGTCGATGTTTCATCGAAAAACATTTTCTGGAACTTTTTATGCGGTTTCAATTATTCGCGAACATGGAATTGAAGGAAATATGTTCACCCGTCGTAAGAATATAATCAAAGTTAATGTATCGTCAGAGATGTTAAAGATAACCGCAGCATCACGCGAAGAAGAGAAGGGGCCAAGGTGAGTCTTTCCGAAAAGTCGTAAATCCCACCCCGGAAGATAAAGCCGAGATAGGGAATAGTTATTATGATGATGTTACCAACAGAGCCTTCCTCGTGGGGTAGTGCCGTCAGTGCACCTCATGTGGTGCACCGTAGGCATTATTTAAAGGTCTTTGCAGCGTCCCTTCGGCCCCTAGCTGCAGCCTCTTTCATTCCTTTTTCTGTACTTCCGTTCATATTCTCTCTCCCCTCTGACTTTCCACCCTTTCTGACAATTATTTCACAGTGCAACAGCGAGTTTTTCCTGCTGTTACGCCTTTCAAACCTTCTTACTATCAATTTCCGTTTCACCGCTGAATGATCTCGTAGGTCCCAGGGCTTGGCCTCTGGCCTAAATTCTATAATCCAGTCCAATCCAATAGAGCTTTTAGGACACAAGCTACTTATAACTTATCTCTCGTCTGTGTTGCTTTGTCGAGTCGACAGGTCCACATTAGGCTCCCTGTTTCCTACCACACTACTTTACCACACTTACTTTAGGGTGTAGGAACGTGCGTGGTAAAATGTCTTCTTAATCAAACAATCAAACGATCTGTCGGGTTAATGAAAGCTGTATTTTTCCAATTGAAAACTGTTTATGTGACGTGTTTCAAAACAAGTTAAACGGTAGTGCCACGGTACATGTTGAAACGAAATCATGAGATTTAAAATGAATATAAATTGATCCCATAATACGGCAACTGCCATTGAAATAAAAATTGAAACAAAATAATGAGAAATGTAAAATCAAAATAAACTGGTCTATAACACGGCAACTGCCGTTAAAAAAAAATACGCAACAACAAAGTAAAAAGTCACGGTAGAAAGAAGACGAACCAAAGAGATGCAGACATAAATATTAAAAAAGTCACGGACATAACCACCAGGAAACAGCGATTTAATGAAAGGAAATCGCAAATGAATAAAAGGGAAACGAGCCAGCGGACGCAGAGTGAAAACAAAGGCATGAATAACCGCATAGAAGGAAAACGAATTAACAATCCGGACAGGACGATTGCATGGGTGTGGGAGAAAGGGATGAGAGCGCAAGAATAAGACGGGTATTGGGGTGAAGGTCAGTCGGGATGGGTCAAAGGTCATGCGGGTCAGAGTGATGGGACTTGGGTGGGGCAAAGGCAGCGTAAGGGGTGAGCATTAGCAGCAAGATAAGGAGTATTGGGTCATGGCTAGACTGAGCCAAATTAAAAGCTTCGGAAGTCGGCGGCGATTTTCTTACTTTTTTTTTTTTTTGTTTAATGTTTTTTTATGTTCAAGAGCATGGCAATGCCTCCATTCCCGAAATAAAATAACGATGACCACTTGAAAAATAAAAATAAACAGCTATAATGCCTTACCTCCGGTGGAAGGTTTTATATACATGCACACACATATATATGTATATATATATGTGTATATATATAATATATATTTATACATATTTATATAAATGTTTATATATGCATATTTTACACACACACACACACACACACACACACACATATATATATATATATATATATATATATATATATATATATATATATATATATATATATTCCAAATGTTGTTTTTGGAAGGTACGGAGAGCCATGTGGGTAAATGATGTATTTAATTAAAATCTCCTTATATATATATATATATATATATATATATATATATATATATATATACCTATTTATATATGTATATATATGTATATATATATATGTGTATATATATATATATATATATATATATATATATATATATAAGGATATTTTAATTAAATACATCAAGTTACCCTGAGCCTCCATACCTTTAAACTAACATTCATTCATTTCTTTATGCTCCCCTTCAAAAAAGTAGTAGTTTATATTCCTATCCCCAAATACAATCCTCAAGGAAACAATTCCTTTTCTCCCAGAAAGGAATTCTTATTATTTTATCGCTATCGACAATGAATTTTCAGTCGATGCATTAAAGTTGTGTTCATGTTCAGTTCAAGGTAATACCAGAGGTAAAAGCGTGTGATGATGTGAGACAGGATATCAGATTGTTTTTTTTTTTTTAAGTAGTTGTATTGTTAAGGAAATCTCTAACTCTTTTCTCGTTCTTTCGTTTATGATAACTGTTTTGATAAACCTGATTTTTAATCGTTTGAAAAAATAAATCCTTCCATCAATCGTGATATTTTTCCCCGGTATGTTTCAAGTACTTGACATTAATACTATGCACAGATACAATTGAGTTAGAGAGAGAGAGATAAGAGTCAAGATATTCAAGATTTTGATGAAAGTGTATTTCAGGACCTTAGAATTACTGCAGTGATCATGAGATTATTGCAAATTTTATTCAATAGAATTAAGACACTATCGTGCAGAAGAAATCAAAATTCAATTAAAAAGCAATTTTGACAACAATATTCGTAATGAGTAGGAATTCTTAAAATTACCTATAATTATATATATTTATAGAATGAAGTACCTACTATATCTTGGTGTGATAACATTATAAGTGATCTTTTTCGATGAAAGTCAAAATGCACGCCGCGAAAACAAGTCTTTTCATTTGAGTAGGAAACTGAAGAAGCGAAAAACATTCTGATGATTAAACAAGTGAATGAATAAATTATTGGACATTATTCATAAAGCTACGAAAGTGTAGCAGTAAAGGAATCGAAAAGAAATATTGGTAAAATGCACGACAAATGATAATATAAAACTCAGTCTTGACCTAGTTACTGTGAACAGCTTACTTGCTTTCTTAAAGAAAAAACTTTTTCCAGTTCTTGCGAGAATAAGAATTACATGGCGAGATTGTAATGATTCCTGCATTAGAGAAAAAAATTAAGTCGTGTTAACAAACGCAGGTTCTTAGTACGCGAAAGGTAGAGAGAAAGGAAGGTAATGCAGAAAGAGAAGGAAGGTGAGGATAAAGGAGGAACGAGAAAAGCAGGAGGATGCAGAGGGGCGTGTATTGAGGTCCTAGTAACCTTGCATTAGGATTGGATCATGACGCAAGAGTCGTAGCTCACTCTGTAAAAGGATACCGACTTTCTGGGTCGTGTGTTGATGATGTTTTGCTGTGTGAAGACCAGAAAGAATTATTATTGATAATAAATGTGGCTCCTTAATGTGAAGAAGGTGTGTTCGGATAAAAAAGCAGTTCATGATACACAGACATTAAAAATCAAGGCGCTTTGAGATTTTGTCTTGTTTCGAAAATTCGTGAATAATTTCATTGTTGTTTCTTGTTTCGAAAATTTATGAGTAATTTCAATTTTATTTGTCCTTCTTTCGATCATTCATGAATAATTTCATTTTTATTTGTCCGTTTTTCGAAAATTCATGAATAATTTAATTTTTTTCTTGTTTCGAAAATTCTTGGATAATTTCATTTTTTATTGTTTCGAAAATTTATGAATAATTTCATTTTTTCTTGTTTCGAAAATTCATGAATGATTTAATTTTTTTCGTGTTTCGAAAATTCATGAATAGTTTCATTTAAGTTTCAGCAATGCCCCAAACGAGCATTATTTCCGTTCGAGGGAACGTGCACAACGCTACAGAATTGCCGGAGAGAGAGAGAGAGAGAGAGAGAGAGAGAGAGAGAGAGAGAATATTGTAATCCCAACCCATGGTTTCGTAAATTCAAGAAGTAAAATTTTTTCCCTTCGCTTGAGCTATTTGATATTCAAGAATCCAAATAGTTATTTTCCAGAGCAAGAGTCCATCATTTTATATGAGGTCAGTCATTGTAGAAAAACTTTGCAGTATGTTACGGACTGCCATATATATTGGAACTCTTACACCTTCATAGCCGTAGCATATTACACTGAAGTATTTCCACATCTTACACTTAAAGAATATTATAAGGGTTCTTGTTGGCTAAATAGAGAGAAATCGACAATGTATAACGAGAGAATAGGATAGACTAATGACATTGAAAAAGACTATGTAATAAAAGAATCTTAGTATGGCATGAAAAAGGCATTGCATTGAAGCAGAGATCTTAGACAGAGGAAGGAATTGAGCCATTAAAGATGAACACACACACATATATATATATGTATATATACACAAACACACACACACACACCCATACGCGAGCGCAAATACGCTCGTATACTCGTATGCACGCAATCAAAATGCTTATATGAAACATGAAATGCGAACCATTTTTCGGTTAAAACTTGATTAGTGGGCTAGGTGCAAATGGAAAACTTTGGCTGTAATAAAGGCATCGACTGATATTGATCGCTTTTTTCAAGGTCTGGATGTGAAGCGAGGAGAGAGAGAGAGAGAGAGGGAGGCAGGCGTCATATAGTACACGAATAGTAAGACGTACGCGTGTAGAGCTTGAAGCGACACATTTTGATAAAACTCTTATTTGCTTCTAATTTTAAACGTTGAAAATACCGGACAAGAATCATTGATATTTATACTTATATGTAAAGTGAAGAAATATAGAGCAAGGTTTTTCTGCTTTGAACGAGATTTTGAAAGGCTGAAAGATGAATACCTAAACATCCAGAGGAAGGAATGGAAGATAGATGCCTGAATTCTATATTTTTTTTAAATGTCAGATTATTGTTGTCTGTACTAAAAATCAATAAAAAAAATAATGAAATTATTCAAGCAGCTCTTTACAAGGTCAACTAGGTAAAGCAAGGATAATAAAGATTACAAGAACAAAAGAAATTGTTGATTTTTGCACTTTGTTTCATATTATTCAAAGAGGGCACCTTAAGGAAAGAGATGTGAATTTCTGTAAATAGGCGAAGCAAGAACTTGTACAGGGGAATTTACCGTAAGGTTAGTATAAATTGGCATGAAGATTACGGATGAAAATATTAAGTTTTAACCGCACTACTTACCCACAACACTGCATGAATGTGAGACATAATAAAGAAAAAATAATGGAATAATTATTACTCTGGATTTAGGGTCAGATATTGGAATATGATAGCCGGTAGAATGGTCATAACTGTGGTTTATGATAGGCGTGACCTGCTCGTGATCATCCCAGCCTTGGTCATTTCTTTGTCATTCTTTCTGAAACCTCAAGGGAATCTTAAACTGTTACTTCTGGCTTTCCTGAGGAAGTCTGACAGATGACCCTATTAGTTATCCTCACTATCTGTGTTTTGACTCATCCATCTATGTGGTTGCTGGTACTTTATCATCCCCATATCCCCATTTTTCATTTTGTCCCAACGAAATCGAAATGTTTTCAGTTCTTTTTTTTTATGGTGGTTTTAAGGCGTCTTTTGTAAATCAGTCATACGTTCCTAATTTCGTTTTTATCACGAAAACCTTCACTTTCTCTGTATTTTTTTTTTCATTTGTTTCAAAACTAGACCCAGATGTATTTATTTTTGTTTGATATTGATAGTAAAGTACTGATATTATTTCTACTTTGTTTAATATGTATTTTTGTCAAGGCGTCAATACAGTGTTTTTCAGATCTTTTTGACTTTGATTCCACATCTCGACAAGCATCACAAATATATGAAAATTCTGTTGAGAAATGCTGTGTGGAAGGTGTGGAATCGAGAATGAGTACTTCTTATTTCACCGAGCTATGAAATATGAAATAAAGACTTGAGCCGGTGTTTTCCTTTTGTATTCTTCTTCATTTTAGCTAAGTAATACATTCTTAAGGTTTAGCTGAAAAAAAGTATCTTGCAATACAGTGGTTCCATAAGAAATTATCTTTGAAAACTCCTGAGAAGAAGTGGTCTCCCCGACCGCATATCTCCAAATCTTGTTCTTTTTTTTATCGTCGCTCTGTCTCCAGTTCCTACCCGCTAGGGGTACTTGTAGAGTTCACGGAGTTCCTCTACAGTCCATAGGGGGTTACTTTAGCAACAATGGGCTTCCTATCAGTGGGTGACTTGCAAATTTTACCTGCCTATTTTTTCGTTTTTCTTTGCTTTATCTTATTTTCATATGTTTCGCCAATACTTCATATAAATAGCCTAAATGCCTTACATAAGAAATACAATGTAAATTTTCGAATGACCAAACATTCCCTCATGTATTGGTACTGAAAGATAATGTAAGATGAAGAGACTTAAGCTAGAATATTAATGATCACATGAAGAAAATCGGAGATAGAGAGTGGGTGGTCTTTTTCATGTCTCAGTCCCCATACACAGTAAAGAACCCAGTTTTGGGGGTCTGGAAGAATCGTACTAAAACATCGTTTCGCATACTGTGAAATATGAAGAATCAGTTTCTTATCATCGTAACGCAATTCCTAAGTGTTCAACTGCTCGTGAATTAATGTGGCTGAAAGCTTTGTAATGTAATGGACATTAATTGAATCCATTATTTTCAGTCGTAGTAGGAAACGAAATTTGTCTACTTATCTAAATGTACAACGAAGAAACTTGTAGATTAATCTATAGCCTCTGTTTAAACCCTCGTGCTTCATGTCTCCCGAGTCACAACGAAAGAACTTTAATATACAGGAAACAAGGGAGTGCTTGAAAGACATAATTAAGTGGCACAGTTTGTAAGGGACGAGAGCGTCAACGTACTGCTGATGGATCCTAGTAGCCTATTGATAAGGGCGGTGGTAGAAGTTGCTGAAGTTATGTACTTGTGTAAGGAGTCCTTCCATGTTTAAATAAAGCAGCAGTTACAAAGGGAAGGATAGGAAACGGCTTATACATTATATTTATATATATATATATATATATATATATATATATATATATATATATATATATATATATATATATATATCTCCTGCTATATATATATAATAATGTGTGTGTTATTATTAACCCAGTAATATGGTAATAGAAACACGTTTGCAGAGTTTATTTATGTGCACATAAATGCGTTCCTGTTAATTTCTTTATGAATTTATGTGTGTCATGAAGAGACAGGTTGAATACACATTATAATTGAGGTCTCTTCCACACGTACGTCACTTGGAAAAGAGAGAGAGAGAGAGATGATAGTTTTAAAAGGTAAAAGAACATTGACAT
Source organism: Macrobrachium rosenbergii (assembly GCF_040412425.1). Classification (NCBI taxonomy): domain Eukaryota; kingdom Metazoa; phylum Arthropoda; class Malacostraca; order Decapoda; family Palaemonidae; genus Macrobrachium; species Macrobrachium rosenbergii. Next base: position 19,410,874 of record NC_089793.1, on the reverse strand, counting down.
ACGCTGCGAGTCAAAATCTTTGGGCGCTTTTATATGTAATACAAAGTTCTACGAAAACAGTGCCATTTAAAGTATTTTATATACTTATAAGAATTAGTTTACATTTCGCTACAAGTAAATGAATTTCTCTTTCACAAATAAAAAACTAATTCCAGGAAGAAATAAAACTATGTGGTATACGATATATCTGTCTTGGCCAGTACTTATTAAGGGTATTTAAAGGAAATACTGTGTAATTTTATAGAGCTTTTTTCAGATATTGCGAATAATGAGACCATTAAGAAAAGAGACTATATTGCATTCAATAAAATTACTGGCAGACTACTTCTTGCCTATTTGTTGTGAAATAATGGAAAGACCCTTTTGCAGATTTCATTATTGTAGAATGACAAACAAATATTTAAGCAACCAATCCTACCCCATAAAAAGAAAACACACAAACACTCAGTGTTGACAGAGGTTCTTAGCCCTGTTACCGCACCCTAAACATCGACGACAGCTTGCAAAACAGAGTCAAGCCGTTTGACACAATAAAGAGTCAACACTCGGCCTCTTATTTTTCTCACGCCAGAGAGGCAAACTGGTCCGTGTGAGTGAGTACACTCCAGGCCAAATACGGACCGGAATTGTGTGAGTGTTGGCACGTGTGCGGACGTCGGGACAACTATTCTTGTAGGTGTTTGCGCCCGCCTCTCCAGATCGAGCGAATGCATGGGCAGGGATTGACTGTTCCCCTCAGAGCTTTTCAGCCTATTGTGAGTTTCAAGGGCGCTCTGTTGGTATGCAAAAGCCTTCGTACAGTGAGGATAATCATGGTGTTTAGATTTGGTTTGTTCTTAATGGGAAGAGAACAGATTTTATATTACGATTCTTAAGGGTCGTCTGTATAATGGATTCAGGAAGTACAAGCAAGGAGGACCCAAAGCTTCGATGTACACGAAAATGGACCAAATTTATACACGCGAGCGCGCGCGCGCACACATTTATAGATAGATGGATATATATATATATATATATATATATACATATATATACATACATATATATATATATATATATATATATATATATATATATATATATATATATATAGATAAATAGATAGATAAATAGATAGATAGATAGACAAAGAGACCGTTAGATAGATAGGTATATATACATGTATTAACCAGCAAATGCTCCCAAATTATGGAGCCCCTGCTTCTCAGTCTTAGAAAAATAGTAAGCAGAACCTCGACCCAATTAACACTATGCACCAGTACGAATTACAGCGAGGTCCTATTAAGAAAACTTAGGGTCCTTCGTTCCCCAGCGTTTTGGGAACACTGACGTCCCATCTCCCTATTGGTCTCCTCCTCAGGTTCGTTCCCAATTTCCACCAACTAATATTCTATTCTTTCAAATTTATCCGAATTCTCGGACCAGTCTCTTGATTATGCTAACAATTTTTCCACGTACAGAAGCATCTTTTGTTTATTACCCACTTTCTAAAAAGCTGCTCTTCTCATAAAATACATTGACAGATAGTCAAAATTGCTTCCATTTTTCTTTCGCCAGTTCACATTCATCTGCACCACGAAGAAAAGCAGACGCAAAAATCCCTTTATTCCTTGTCGACATTTGCTTCCAGACAGTTAACTTTAGCTTATTTTTGTGTATGGCGTTAGTTTAAATGTCCATATTCTCTTCAATAATCAAATACTGTTTAGCAAACGCACACATGCGCATATAAAAGACCTATTTTTGGTACCCTTTCTCAAATTCCAGATGCTTTCAACGCAATTTCTTCTTGAATTGGCGAAGTGAAGTTCAAAAATTTAAAACTTCCAATTTAAAGAAGTGGGACTCTTCAAAGGCTTCATGAGCAAGTATCTAACAGGAAGGCACAATAAGTTTCTGGTTTTTATGTCCTTCGTTCAAGGTAATTACACGAGTAAATAACCAGTACAGTCTCAACTTGTAATAAATAACCAGTACAGTCTCAACGTGCACATAAAGTATGAAAATGAACGTCAGTCGCAGAAACGGTCGGCAGGAAAATCCGGGTTGAAAATTATTTAGTGGCTTGCAGTTAGGAATTATATGGTTACGGATTATTTTAATTTCGACATAGTAAGTCGGAAATGAGAATTCACATCATTAGCATAGCGACGAATTAGGACAAATAAGGAACTTAGAGCAATACTATTACAAAACGAATCACCATACGAGATTCAATCGAGTGCATAATAATAATAAAAACAATAATAATAAAAATTATAATAATAATAATAATAATATATACATTAATTCATTATTATTATTATTGATATATTAATATATATATATATATATATATATATATATATATATATATATATATATATATTTTTTTTTTTTTCTCAGTGACATGAGTTTCGGTTATTACCGTCATCAGAAAAATGATTATGGTTTACCTAGGTTGTAAATCAGCCTTGGGTAAGTAATGAATATGCTTTTAAACTGTACCAGGCTAAATATGCATGGTACTGTGTATGTGGGTTTGTGTAGGTGTGTGTGTATGTGTGTGTGTTACGTTTGGACTGGTGAGTGTGTAGATAGCTAATAACCTCAGAAAGTACAAATGTCATCGGTATATAATCTCTGTGAAATCTCTATGACCAATCATGGGGACAAAGGCAGAGGGCTAATGATATCTTCCCAAATAACACGCTTATGTATGGAATTGTAACATTTTTCAGGAGCCGCCCTAGCTGGGAAGGGTATAAAGAGATTGCAAACACATACTCACAAACAGTATATATATATATATATATATATATATATATATATATATATATATATATATATATATATATATATATATATATATATATATATATATATATATATATATATATACATATACATACTATGTATGTATATATATAATATATATATATATATATATATATATATATATATATATGTATGTATATATATATATGTATATATACATATATATATATATATATATATATATATATATATAATTATATACTTATATATATACATAAATGCATGTACATATTC
>NC_089793.1:19385323-19402823 GCF_040412425.1 Macrobrachium rosenbergii | reverse complement strand
GTGCCACTGGGGAAAAAATAGGCAATTCGGAAGTGAAATGGACATTTACAACCGTTCAGGGACAAATGGGCAGCGGGATGCGCAGACCTTCTGTAAGCACTTTCAAGTGAAATTTATTATAAGAAATCCATGCTGAATGCAAATTGCAAAACAGTATACCTTTTATTTACTAATATCTCTGATTTATCTACTACAGCATTACTTGATATCACTTATCTCAAAGCAGCGAATCAAGAACTAAATAAAGGAATACGTTCTTGGTTGGAGTGCCAGGGCCCGAGGTCCACGTGAGACCACTTAACACCGTCAACGCCTTACCACACTGACGGGCCTCTTAGGGCATGGGGCCATGCTAGCATAAAGTCCACCTTATTTATACCAAACAAGCAAGCAAGACAACGAAATGAAATCATGAAACGTTTCAAGCGAATTTGTTGGTTAAAAGACCCGAAATCTTTAGAATTTGGACACACCGATGTAGTTAAACAGGCTTTATTCATGAACCTACATCATTTTTTATAGGTTCTAAACCACTTGTATAAAGCTATTATTCAATACGTACGCGTATTTTTACTATTCTTTTCTTTAGATTCTGCGATTCCCGTAAGTCGAAACTTTTTCCAGCATATGGATGACGTAAACACAGAAAGATATCTCCTTTTAATAATTATACACCTTGTATAGTACCATATAAATATACAATTTAGTACGTACCATATATAATTTCTCTAGACAGGCGCTTATGAATTAAATAACAAGACACGCCAAAAAAAAAAACAATAGTTCTAAATCAGGAACTTTCAGGAAGGAAAATGCTACAATCAAGCACAAACCCAGCCCTAACGAAACAATATAGACGTGGCGTGCTTGCGGGAGCATAATCAGGAGGGCTATTTGAAATCCGTCCCCATGAAGCGTCTCGTATTTTGGTTTACTGGCATCTACAGAAGCGGATTCGTTTTCCTCCCAGATTTTATCACGAAGACTATGAGGAGTCGCATACGTGACCAGCTACCAAAATACTCTCAATGAGGGGAGGTGAACTCGGAGGGACACTCGTGTCAAAATTAGATTACGACCGTCACCTGGGCGTATCTCTTTCTCTCGCATAATAAGGTGGAAGCCTTATTTACGCATTCTCCGCGCTATATATATATATATATATATATATATATATATATATATATATATATATATATATATATATATATATCATTCACGATATATATGCCTATATACATATATACAGTACATATATATGTATATATGCATGTATATATATGGATATATATATACATATGTGTGTGGGGTGTATTCTTAAGTTAAAGAAAAAATTCCACAAGAATACAGAGTAAAACCTTTATTTTATTTTTATTATCTGTATACATACATATACATACATACACACATGCACCATAATACACACACACAAAGTGTACATATATATATATATATATATATATATATATATATATATATATATATATATATATATATATATGACATATTTTAAAAACCATGATATTATGAGACAAAAACCTGAAGGCAATGGAGAAGTTTATGATGAAACTCACAAAAATAAAATGCCAAGTAGAATTCCTACGCAAAGAGATATGTGAAAAAAAAACAGTTTTAAATGAAATCTGATAAGTTTGTATTACATGGACACAAGAATAAAGAATATAATTTTTCATTGAATGCCTTTGTTTTATTATGACTTACACGAAGGAAAACAATACAAATACTTGAACAGGTGAACAGGATTCTCACGGAAATATGCATAACAGCTGCCCCTTGTTACACATATTTCGAAGGGGACGTAAAGCTCTCAAACCTAGAAAAAAAAAAACGGTCCGCAGCTTATACCATGGCAATTAAAGCTCTCTCTCTCTCTCTCTCTCTCTCTAGCTGTGTATCTATTTGTCTACTTATAGTGGATTCATATTTGTTTTACAATTCTAAGACATCGTTTAGAAACATTAAGCGGTTTAGCAGGAGATCTGGAAACATTCTACTCACTCGCCCTCGGGGTATTCTCTAAACACTTAAATGTTTAGGAGAAACGAAAACTCTAAAAGTGTAATGCGAATCTTTTCAATTAATGATGCCAATAAAATGTTAAAGGCTCTTGGGTAATAGCAGTCTACATTCCCAAATGACAATGGTGAATCTTAATTGCGACTGAGCATGCGCAGGTACCATTAGGACAACTAATCATGAGCTCCATTCGTCCAAAGCACGTTTTACGATCGCTAAAAGACCGCCGAAAATATACGCCTGGAGTGAGGCGTTCCGTAATGTATTGAGACATTTATAGGAACTAATGCAACTGGAAACAAGTGATAATGCACGAGAAACTAATATGGAAGGGCTCGTAGAATCGAAAATTTAGTCATTGATATTCACCGGACGGGTGCTGGAAGCCATAAACCGCCAATGCATAATGAAATGGCGGAATTAACCGCTCTCTCTGTTGGTCTAATGGCCTCCTAAAAATGCTTGTTGGTATCCGGCGGGAATTTATGACCCTCGAAGAAGTACGAGAAGAAGTCGACTGGTTTCTCCTTTTGCTTGATAAAAAAAAACTTCTCTTGAGGAAAAACGAAAGGCTTTCCATGTCTTTGGCTTATTTCGAATGTCGAGGTTACAGATGTCATGAACGCCGTGTAAAGAAAAGTTGTTAAAGGCAATTCGTAAAAATGTGTCTTTCATAGGTTAGTCTGTACAAAAGCGTGCATGAGTGTTTTTTGTTTCATGCATGGCTGCGCATGTGTGTAAATGCATGACATAGGTGGGCGTTTCTGTAACATTTAATGCGTGGCGCTGTAAGCGCTTATAACAAAAGTACGCCGGGGATTATGCATACGTCATCGTTTCTCAGCTTTATGAATGTATCTGAGAAAACAGTACATATTCCAGTGTATATCTTCATTATTTGCGTATAAGTGGGAGCAGGAGTGCGTAACACTGGTGTGTGCATGGCTGATATGATCTGTATGAGTGTGCTGCTCTGTATAGGGTGATGAACTCTTGCGTGTATATTTTCTTTCTTTCTCTCTCTCTCTCTCTCTTTCTTTCTTTCTTTCTTTCTCTGCGTGACAATTGTGCGAGCGAGTTTTGTAACTGCGTTTGTCAACTGGAGTGTTGGAAATGGAAGTTTCCTCACCGTGTGATCACGAAAAGAGATTTTCGTCCCGATCCCATTTCGACGTCTCTTGAATGCCAAGGGCGCCGTTTTTCTACGGAGCTCTTTGTCTCTCTGTTCTCTATTGTTTGAAAGGTAGCTTTTATGTCACTGTCTTTTGAATGCCCAGCCGCATCATATAATCTTGATTAAACTTATGGGGGTCAAGGTAGAGGTATGGACGTAGGATGCCAAGAGATACAATGCCCGGAGAGCATCGTTGTCGTTATGTTTGAGAGCGCAAGAATAATAACAAGGATTTACAAACATCGGTATGGAATGTTTAGGCAGTGACCTCAGTTGATTGTCAAATACGATGTGTCAAAAAGATACCTAAATCGTCCTTGCATTATTTGATTGCCCACATTAAAAAAAAAATTATAATTGAATAAACGGCGTAAAGGCGTAGGAAAATAACGCTGCAATAATGGTCGATGGTTTTATTGGTTGTTAGCTTCGCTTAGACAATTGGCTCATATAATGTATTGCGTCGGTGTCTTGTGGAGTAAATAAAGCTAAATAAAGCATAAAAAATGATACTTTACACATTTCAGCTGAAATGACAACAGAATTATGGATTTAGTAAAAGATAACCATTGAAAATAACTAGTTCCCTCCAAGCATCCGGGCAAACGAAAACGTTGCCATAAAAGAAGAGCGAAAATTAACTAAAGAAAAACTGATTGCGGACGCCTAACCACTTGCGTGAACATTTCAAAAGAAATGGCCGATTAATGAAAGGAAGCCGAGAAACTGGATCCCCTAAAATCAAGACACAATGAATAAAACAATGAACGGATCTCGGAGAATTTAACGACATCGACTCCAACAGCACGGCTTGGTGCTTGCTAAGCAGGCAGAGATAGGTCACGATTTGGTAAAGTTGTTGTCACGTTAACACTGAGAATGTGAGAAATTCAGCAAAATAAAATTCTCGCTGATCGTAAAAGGGAGAGATAAATTATACGCCTCCTGCTTGCGAAATATTTTACTCAATATATATATATATATATATATATATATATATATATATATATTTATATATATATATATATATATTATATATATATATGTATGTGTGTATATATATACATATGATGGCATGAGAGAAGTGCGTCACAGAACGGGTGAAGGATTGTCATCGTGGGAATATATAAAAGGATTATTGAGCCAACTCTCCCTTATGGAAGTGATATGTTATACCTGGATATGTCTGAAAGAAGAAAAATTTAGGTCTGTCAAGATGAAATGTTTGCATAATATACAAGTATAGGAAAGTAAAAGGATGATTAATTTGGTGATACATGACTTTATTATATATATATATATATATATATATATATATATATATATATATATATATATATGTGTGTGTGTGTGTGTGTGTGTGTGTGTGTATGTATGTTTGGGAATGCGTGGCCATATGCATAAATGTACGCAAAAGAAATAAATTATATGCAAATCTACTCAACGTAGGTTTTTTATCCATTGAGATTACAGAGGCAATATGTAACGTGTAAGCCATAAAAAAATATTCGTTAATGAGGCTCTCTCATCAAATGACGTTGAACACATGCTCTTAATGGCTACTTTTGAATGAGTTTCCAGGACAACTCGAATTAACAAAATAACAAAAATAATGGGTTGGTTATATAAAGCTGTTTTAATACCTTAATTGGAATCATCTGCTATCATAAAATACGAATAATCTAAATAATAAGTAATTAACTTTTCACCATCAACTCCTTAAGAAACCCAAGAAGACAGAGGATTATGAAAATTAAAGTAATTTTTATTGGAAAGAGAGTCTTCTATTTCACAGAAATATGAACAGTTTTCACCAACACTACTTTAAGCGATTCAACACTTTATATTCAATCTCTTAATCGGGAAGGCAATATTATCGGTCTAACGATTTTTAGATCACGACCTAACACCACTAAAATTGCTTATACTATTAAGAATCCTCTACTTTCTCATGCACAGGTCGTGATGTGACTGTATTAGTTAGTAACTAATGGTCTAGGAGCCAATGGGAAGCACCTCTCTTAACAGAGCAGAGGGATTATGCACTGTATACCTGGTGGATGTTGTTTGTTTGTCTGAACTGCCCCGTTAATGTTGACCATTAACTTTCCAGTTTCACTTTTGACTTTTATATTGGTCGTTATAGGATATCTACTTATTTACATTACAGCTTCCTCTTTTTTTTAGTTTTCTGGAAAAGAAAATTGTTGTGCCGCCTTGTCTGTCCGTCCGCCCTTACATCTTAAAAACAATTGAGGCTAGAGGGCTGCAAATTGGTATTTTGATCATCCACTTTCCAGTCATCAAGCATACCAAATTGCAGCATTCTAACCTCATTAGTTTTTATTTTATTTAGGGTTAAATTTACCCATAATCGTGCGTCTGGCAAAGATATAGGACATGCCACCACCGGTCCGTGGTTAAAGTTTCATGGGCCGCGGCTCATACTGCATTATACCTCGACCACCGATAGATCTATTTTCGGTGGCCTTGATTATACGCTGTACAGAAAACTCGACTGCGCCGAAAAACTTCGGCTCATTTTTACTTGTTTTTTTAAGTCTGGCATTCGGAAACCAAAGATCTCTTAGGCGAAGAGGCCATTTGTGGGAGAAAAGTGTGAAAGCCGCTGTAAGACTTCTTGAATATACAGTATAAATGCTGGTTATTTCTTCTAGCATACCATAGCTATTGTCATTTTCAATTTATTATTTCTGTTTGTATTCACAGTAATTTTTCATCTAATCATCCTTACTATGTTTTACTGCTCTCTGTTAACTAAAGCAATAATACTATAATTCGGCCAATACACATCGACCTTATCCTCCTTAGAAATATTTGCTTGCTCTAGAATATTTTTCTTTAAAATTGCATCCATCAGATCGATGCATTAAGACAATAATCATAGTCTAAGAAAGGGGTATTGAATGAGAAAAAAAAAGAAAAAGCTGTCACTGACACTTCTGCTGTTAAAGGCTAAGGATCACTTTCGCTCCTCGAAGATGGCCACATACACCATTTCTAGCTCTACATAAAAACTTCACGAATTCGACTTCTTAGTAAGACCAACCACCCGATGCAAGGAGATGGGCCCTTTCAGGAAAAGGGAGAAAATCGCCTTTAGAAGGCAGCTGTTGCACGACTATCTAGGAATCACATGCATTACTAAATGAAAACGACCTTTTTTTAGCTGTGGTGGACCTCTGTAAACCCCATCTGGCGACCGTAAAATGACGCTGCGCCACTGTCGTGATTACGGAATCGCCAAATTAACCACGAGTTTTGATTGCCAGGTTCTCAGTTACTGACTTGTAATGGCCTCGCCCGAGAATAGTCTGCGGGCGATAAAATGAAAAGCGTGAATGGTACGTTCGTAAGAACGGCCTCCCTGCCGTCTTGGATTTCCTTTGGTCTCTCGTGAACATGAACACTTACCAACTGTATTAACTATATTGTGCTCGAATTCATGTAGAAAACGAGGGAAGTGTAATGACACTGAAATCAGGGAATAATTATCGTAATACATTTTCTTTGATGAAAATATATACGGTTCTGCAGAGCCTTTGCGTTGTTCCTTAACTGTTGCGGCCAATTCGATTCATGGTATCGATTTTACCCTGTGGTGAACTCGAGTTCATCCACCGCCTTCAAAAAGGATTGGCTGTAATTTTCGGTGTTAAGTTTCAAGCAATCTTTCTCCTTAATTATTTATACATGTAATTGCATATTATTAAAAAAGAGTATTACAATTTCTTTCCTTTCATGGCACAGTTATAATTATATATATATATATATATATATATATATATATATATATATATATATATCTGTATATATATATATATATATATATATATATATATATATACTCTCTCTCTCTCTACTATACTCTATGTGTGTGTGTAATATTGTATTGTGTGTGTGTGGCGTATTATTGTATTATTATTGTGTGTGTTTACCTGTCTGAATCTGGTTCCGTTCCTGTGATTAGGTTGTGTTGTTGACTTTTTTGTTATTCTCATTTCTTTCCGTGGTTCATTTGCATTGATTTAATATCAAATATTTCACTTTATTTTTCTTCGCCTTCATTACATTTGTTCAGCTATTGTCATTTGCATTTGATTATTATTTATAAATATATTTTTTGTGGCCTCAACTATCACATTGTTCTGTCTTCATTGTCTATTAAGCATTCAGACTTGATAAATTCCCTTGGAACTAAGTGAATTCAAAAATAGTCCAAATTCCCCTGCTCGCCTCATTACTTCTGGCCTCGTTAATTCTCTTTTGGGTTGAAAACATGACGTTTTATAATTCAAGTTACTTATTTATACGTTACTCGGGCGGCCGGCGAAGTCTCCGTGGGTGCTTTCAAGAAGTCACTTAAGGAAATGATTATTCAGAATGTGGATTTGCAGGAATCTGAAAGACCTCTGCTGCATATGTGGGCTCGAATGTGGCCGAGTTTTTTCTCCCGATTCGTTAAGGTCTTCCCGGGCCTTTGATCTCTGGGTGGAAATTGATAAGCCTCTTGGCCTAATGACGTCGGTAGGAAATCTTATCTCCAGCTCGATAATTATCCTGAGGGGAATTTGATGCAGATAGTACCACAGAAGTGAGAGAGAGAGAAGGAGAGAGAGAGAGAGAGAGACTGGATGTGGTGTGAAACAAATAGCTGGAAAGTGCATATAGACAGAATGGGCAGTGAGAGGTTCATTTGGTTTAGAAAGAAATCCTAAATACCTATAGAAGGTAATAGTTGAAACTGTATACAGGAGACGCACCCACACAAAGTCAGAAACAAGAAAATAGTTCTAATTGCTGCCTGAAAATGTAAATAGAGAGAGAGAGAGAGAGAGAGAGAGAGAGAGAGAGAGAGAGAGAGAGAGAGAGAGAGAGAACTCTTAATGTCAGATTTCATGAATGTGGCTTCAAATTCAAAACTAAAGCTCGGAGGCTTGGAGAAATAAATTACCGTACAAAGAAGATATTCCACAATCAAGCAGCTTCGAAACACTAGTCATGCAACCTTTTCTTGTATTTGCATTGTTTCTCGTCTCTGTTACCAAGCTTTTAGAGCTGCTTCTTACTTCTATTTTTCCTACACTCCTCATTCATATTTTATAATGTGCAATAGGCTGCCCGTTGCTTGCTCGTTGAGTGGTATAGTGGTTAGTGTCGTGGCGTGCCACTCAGATGTCGCGGGTTCGAGTCTCCCTCAGGGCTACGAAAAATCACTAGCTCTGTATCATTTGATCAGCTGCAGTGCTGCAGGGGTCTGCGTTGGGAGGTTGAAACCAACATTCTTTGGGAGTTTGAATTTCAAGTTAATGGCCCTTGTGTGCTTGTTCCGTGTGAATAGGTTTCATCTGCGAAAATAATAATAATAATAATAATAATAATAATAATAATAATAATAATAATAATAATAATACCGGCGCAAAAGGTGGAAAGGAAGAAAACAGCAAGTGCCAACTCAGTGACGTTCCTAAAATCAGTCTATCACTTGCCTTAGGCCGAATTATGTGTGGACCCCAGAACCTTTCATCTGCCGTAGAAGAGAAATGACAATCAAGACACCTTTGTCTGTTGGACTAATATGATGCTTGTGCTGAGAAAATGACAAACTTGTATGCAATTCATTATATTCTTTGCTGTTGGGGTTACTCTTAACGTAAGTGTCATGTGTTGGTAAATGCATATTACGGTGCGAAAGGTTCAAGTTGCAGGTGTGGTAAATGGGGTACCTGGCGGTATGGAACTATGGAGGTTAGTGTTTATCCATACAGTGATAATTAAAGAGACCTTTTTTTAATGTACAATTTCAAACCTATAAAATGTGCAGGATGTCATAGAGATTTCAGGTTGATAAGGAGAGAGAGAGAGAGAGAGAGAGAGAGAGAGAGAGAGAGATGATGGGAAATATGAAAAAAAAATGGACACAAAATCTAGAATCATAGTGATCGCTTCATGACACGTAGATATGATATATATATATATATATATGATATGATATGATATATATGATATATATATATATATATATATATATATATATATATATATATATATATATATATGTATATATATAATGTTTATATATATTATACAAACAATAACAAGTTAGGGAGGAAGCGAGGTAAAAAAGTGAAGGATTACTACATGTTCTCTTGCAAAGGAACAAGAATGTCATGTAAATGTGACACTGAGGGAAAAAATAATAAATAAATAGACATTAAACAAAAAATGGCAATGGATATATACTGTCTGAAGACTCACACAGCGATGGAGTGAACGAACTGAGGTGTGGTTGTGTGGATGTTTGAGTCAGGTGGTAATCTGTTAACAGTGACCATAACGTTTTCATGATAAAAGTGAAGCTCAAGCATCTTTTCAAATATTTAAATGAGCTAATGACCGATTTTGGGTAAAACTGGTTCTGCGACCACTTGCAGAGTGTCTCCACACTCTTACCATTCTTAAGAATGGAGTGATTGATGATGTTCCTAAACCGAGTGAAATTTAATATAGGTTCTCGACGGTGAGTTAAGAGGTGTTGTGGACGGAATACAGAACCGCTGATGTTTTTGGATGTATAGTGAAGAGAAGTTACAGAGGCTGGTATAAGTTTAAGAAGCATAAAATGCGCCGAAGTTTCTTCGGAGCAATCAAGTTTTCTGTACAGCGTATAGTCAAGGCCACCGGAAACAGATCTATCTGTCGGTGGCCTCGGTATAATGATGTATGAGCCGCGACCCATGAAACTTTAACCACGGCCCGGTGGTGGCCTATCCTATATCGTTGCCAGACGCACGAATATTGCTAATTTTAACCTTAAGTAAAATGAAAAATACAGAGGCTAGACGGTTGCAATTTGGTATGTTTGATGATTGGAGAGTGGATGATCAACATACCAATTTGCACCTCTCTAGCCTTAGTAGTTTTAAGATTTGAGGGCCGACGGAAAAAGTGCGGACGGACAAACAAGGAGTTTTCTTTTACAGAAAACTGCAAATGTAGATAAGAGGAGAAAGTTGAAAAATGACGTCAAGAAAAGTAAGTTTACGGAGTTAGGTGAGAAAAGAGGTGACACAATTAATTACTGTAAGTAGGGAAGATTGCAGGGATTCAGCAACAGGCTTCAAATAGTAGTGTCTAGGGCATTTGCAAATGCCACGTTATATGTAGGAATCGTTAAGCCAACTCTCCTTTATGTTAGTGAAGTATGAATGTTCAATGCGTGTAAAAAAAGACTGAAGAATTTGAGATGAACTATTAGCTGATAGACATAAAGTGAGAGGTGACTAACGATGCAAGAAATGTACAGTGGCGAAATTAATGATAGACGGCAGCACTGATGAAGAAACTGACCATTGCATAGTGACATGACTTAAATATTTGAATAAACTGAAAGATCTAGTTTCATAAAACTAATGCGTGATTAGGAGAGGAAATCCCAAAATATTTCGTTTACAAGAGAGAGAGAGAGAGAGAGAGAGAGAGAGAGAGAGAGAGAGAGAGAAGAGAGAGAAGTGCAGGATAAATATCTTGACATGTACAAGGATGTATGCTTACATTCACTTTAACGTAGAAATTAAAGATGGTTTCTATATAACGTCTTGAACATGTCATAAATATGTGTTGAACGACAATATTGTTCAAAGAACGACGTTCCATTTGTTTTCTTTGTCCGCTGTCAACCCTCAACGGCCAGAGAGCAAACGCAGTCAAAACACGATCACTACATCGATACCTATTGCAATTTCGACAGTTTATCAGAAATCAAAGCGTGATACAATCTCAAGAATCTGGAGTAGTCACATTTGGCGAACAGCTGGAATAATGCTTTAAATGTTGTCTTTCATGCCTTTAACCTCCCACCTAAGCATTCAGGGAATCACAAACTTCTAGAAAGACAAAATATCAAGTATATATTTTATGTTTTGTTAGGTGGCACACCTACAAAATTGCAAGTGACGTGAGTTACAGAAATAGGATGATTTGCATTTTTTCATGTCTGGGTAAGACTTGAGTACAAGCACGTATGGTCGAAACAGATGCACTTATCGTGTGCAGTTTCCTTTGGCGTAAGATATCCTGTAGGTAAAGTGAACTGGAAATTAGCGGGTATTTGTGGATTAGTATTTGTATCAAAAAAGAAGTAAAAAATGCGCCGAAGTTTTCTGTATAGCGCGTAATGCTTTATGAAACCCTCAGCCATGACCCATGAAACTCTCAGTCGCGGCCCATGAAACTTTCAGCCACGGCCCGGTGGTGGCCTATGCTGTTGCCACCTATAGCGGTGCCAGACGCACGATCATGACTAATTTTAACCTTAAATAACATAAAAACTACCGAGGTTAGAGGGCTGCAATTTGGCATGTTTGGTGATTGGTGGGTGGATGATCAACATACCAATTTGCAGCCCCCTAGCCTCAGTAGTTTTTTAAGATCTGAGGGCGGACAGAAAAAGTGCGAACGGCCAGACATATAGCCATCTCAATATATTGTTTTGCAGGAAACTAAAAGTCAGTCATAGAAAGGTGAAAAAACCATCATAAATTGCAACATTTTTCAAGTCAAGCGATCAGCTATCATGATAGAGATAGGTTTATTTCGATTCTAAGCACAGAGCTTGAATTCGAAAGGAATATGTATAGCACATTCGAAAGCAAATTATATTTCTTTTGGTGGCCGATTAGATAAGTCGCTGTTTCCTCAGATTCAAAAGGTACAGGTTCGATTTCCATCAGGGACAGATGCACTTGTCATGTGTGATTCCCCAGGGTGGAGTGAACATGATGACAAGGGATACATAAGGATTAATATTTATGAGCATAAGTCACACACACACACACACACACACATATTTATATATATATATATATATAT
Organism: Macrobrachium rosenbergii; assembly: GCF_040412425.1. Classification (NCBI taxonomy): domain Eukaryota; kingdom Metazoa; phylum Arthropoda; class Malacostraca; order Decapoda; family Palaemonidae; genus Macrobrachium; species Macrobrachium rosenbergii. The sequence continues at coordinate 19,390,720 of NC_089793.1, read as the reverse complement.
ATATATATATATATATATATATATATATATATGAAATATTTTATCACACCGTGATTTTTATACGATCACGAAGCTACAATTGTCGCTTAATATCTCTTGATAGCTCAGTGGGTCGAACGTCGACTGGTGTCGCTGGATAAGTATCTGTGTCGTGGGTTTCGAGACTCGGCAGTACCAGTCCATTTATCACTTATAAATTCCTCGGTGATAATTCCATCGGGAGGCCCCGGAGGTAGCGTGAATTTGATATTAAGCGACATTTAGCTTCATGATTATATATATATATATATATATATATATATATATATATATATATATATATATATATATATATATATATATATATACTTATATGTGTGTGTGTGAGAGAAAGAGAGGGAGGTATATATTTTGACTGAGATAAACCGTGCGAACAACGCTATACCCATACATTTCTCAATAAAAAAAAAGCAAGCTAAAATGAAGACCTAGTAATTCCCATTGGGATAATAAAAAAAAGATTCAGACTCTTAAGCAGGTGAGAAAGTGTCAAAAGACCTGTCCACTCAGGCGATGACAAGAGCGGCTCTTGAAGAGAGAGAAATCCCGCGGCTGTTCGAATACAAATGGACGAATTAAAGTTGAGTCAAAACATTTTTGGACATGAGTTCGGGGCCCATGAAGCAACGTCCTCTCGCTCAGGAAAGCAGATCACGACCTACCTCGAAGTGTTTGGTCTCCGCCCTCGCCGCATGCCACAGGAACTTCCACAGTGGGAGGGGGTGGTCCTCGAGGGCCTGTTGCACCTTCAGTAGGTTGCTGCTTCCGCGCTTGATTAACTTTGTCCGTTGCCTTTGTGTTTTCTCCGAAGCAGGACAAGGTCTTCTGGAGATACAATCTGTCCACACCTAAAGTCCTCGTTAGCCGAGACTTACTCAACAGGCAAATATAAAAATAACCTTCTGGCTGCACATTTTTATTTCAACATTTACGTTCATTTCTTCTTTAAAAGTCAAAGTTAAATAAACATGTTTAAAACGCCGCCCACCCCCACGCCCCGCAAAAAAAAATTCGAATACTTTTGTGAGTGTTTGAGGATTTACAACACATTGCAAGAACTAATGAGAAAGGCAAGGCGGTTGAAATAAATTTAACGATCAACAACTCAAAAAGCATTACATAATAATGTTATATACTAAGTGTTACATGAGAGCCGAGCGTATTGCAAATCATATAAATCTAGGTCACTTTTTGTAAAGTTTCTGTCACCTCATATATTTCATGAGAGCCTCGCTCTCTACGTCGAGAGATACTTTCATGAATTTCGTCATTCTTCGCATTTCTTGTAACAGTCTGTCCCTGCGCAAAGATTTTGTTGTTGTTTCTTGAATATTTCTACCAAGCATGGTTCTCATTTTATTTTAACAGTGCAAATGCTATTTTAATCAGATACTCAAGTACTGATAGAAGTATGTTAATAGCACCATAAAAATGAAACTTTCAATAAAGTCCATAATGTTCAAACCTTCCGTCGCTTTTTAATATTTGAATATATATTCTGAACAAGCGTCTTCTATCCCCCAGGACAAAAGACGAGTCCGCAAATAAGGAATAACTGAAGTCCAGACACCTCGATTTAAAAGTCCGTTTAGCCTTCAATAAGCAATCATTTTGGCTTGTTTAAAGTGTCTGGTTTGCGATGTATTTCTTTGATGCTCTCAGGTGATTGTAAACACGCTCTTCAAACGCCGGTTTGACTTCAAAAGTGATGTGGCTTTGTGTTCTCAGGTGATTGTAAGCCCCGGCTGATTGAAGGCTGTCTCCGTTTGTACATAAGTGAATATGTGTAAATAGGAAGGTACGCAGTCTATATACAAAGGCAGAAAATGTAATGAATTTTAACAGAGCGAGTCCACAGCGCGGGTGCACTCCTGTTGATGAGATGAGTATCATGACTGAAAGGAAATCATGTGTTGCTTATATATATATATATATATATATATATATATATATATATATATATTTATATATATATTTATATAATATGTGTGTATATATAATTGTATATACATATGTATATATATATTATGTATACATATGTATATATAAATATACTGTATATATAAAGTGTATATTTATATATATTGTACACACACATATATACAGTATATATATGTATACACACACACACACACACACACACACACACATATATATATATATATATATATATATATATATATATATATATTTGTTAGGGAGATAGATTACATCTAGCGAATTCATCTAACCAATCTTCAGGCCAATGACCTGAGGATTACCTAGTCGAGACCCTCCTGTTTTGATGAAATACTTGTTGACCATGTACTTAACACCTGAACACCACGTGCATTGCATTTTCTTACTTCTCACTCTTCTTCTCCCTCTCCGCCTTCCTCCCTACACCCAAGATGCGATCCGCGACAGCCGACTAACAACTAAATACATAATTCAAACTCACAGTTCATCAGATATACACTTGATTTTAGGAACATGTCCGTATTGTTCCATCTCTGGTTCGAGAAATTGAACGGTGGCCGTTCAGTTGTGCTGAGCGTGATACCACTGCGCTGCGGGTAGAGAGGGAAAACGGGAGAAAGAAAACGAGAGAGAGAAAGAACGAGAGAGAGAGAGAGAGAAATGTGCAGGGTTGAGAGGAAGTTAGGTACGAGGTTCTTGTTTTAAAGAGGCAATTCTGACAGCAGTCATTCTGAGTTACAGTAGGTACCTCACGCAGCTACAGGTCTGGGGATTTCACGTTGACTTTCCCTCTCTAGCGGTGGCTCTCAACCAGGGCGGAATTTCAGAGTTTTGCAGGGGGGCCGGGGCGAATTTGAATTCACAGGTTGGCAGGCTCAAACTGGCTCTAGGACCACACAAAACGCAGTGTGCATCGGCCCGCACTACTGAGAGGCCACGCTGGGCTTTCCCTCCGCTAGCTTGTGTTTGTGTTAGTATTTTGTTGCATATTATGTGGAACGCACCTTTTGAGGCAGACAATTTTGGAGAGGCGGGGAATGACATTCTGACATGTGGTGAAAGGGTGCATGGGTTAAAAAAGGTTGAGTGTGTTAGAATATATGTATGATATTTTATCTCGATGTTACTCATGACATTTTTACGCTATTAAACCACAAATACCCCTTTTATTATTTATATTAAATTCGCTATACGTTGAGAATAACTCCCACCCAAAGGGAATTACTTAAGTGCACTTGCACAACACACTCTCGAGCCAGCCTAAAAAGGCATATGCTCGCAACTTGGGAAGGATTAGTGTGCATATATAATTCCTGATGGGTAAAAGCTATTCCCAAGGTATAATTTAGTCTGCTATATATGCTTTAGTTTTTTCTATATATTTATATATACAAAATATTACCGCTGTCATCTTGAGTATCCAGTGATCTACAGTGATGTATAAGGGTAACATTATCCGGAAGACCTATATCAACAGCACGACCAAAGTAGAATTATGAAGGTGAATAAGCAAAGACATGATTTATTTAACAAAACACGTATGATAATGACTCGCATTTCAATCGTCTCTGAATCTCAATAAAGATAAAATCTGAACAGAACTCCGTTTATGGGAGCGTCATTAAGTTCTGTATGAAGACAAACTACCTCCTGATTAAACGAAGAATGAGCTGGAAATTGGACAAAACCCTAATCGCAAATCTCAGAACCGGAAACAGATGAGTCACTTCGGATTTGGCTGACAGTCCAAACTACGACTAGATTTGGCTCATAATTGTCACCTGCTAGAGCTATGCTGTCTTTTTGTTTCTAAATAAAAATGGCACGAAATTTGCCTCATTACATTCTCCCTTAAAAGAAGACATAATAATAATAATAATAATAATAATAATAATAATAATAATAATAATAATAATAATAATCATCACCTCTATTTCGGCTTAGGGCCATATACATGGGATATACAAAGTGGAGACACTAAATACACACAATCTAGGTATATGAAATAAAATTATAAAAATGATAATTGGCGATATTCACACTATTGCTGAAGTAGCAGCAAAAATAGTAATTATAATAAAGGTAAAGCCAGGACTAATGTTGAGAATGATGGTAAAATGGAAATATACCATACGATAAATATGGTCTAGGTGCCTTCCAGTAAGTTCAGGGATTTCCTGTTGACCGTGATCGTTTTGCATTTCAATTGTGTCTGCGCAAAACGTGATTTGATATATTAAATATTAATTTATAGGAAACGTTTTTAGTTTTCTGTAAAAGAAAACTATTGTGCCGGCTTTGTCTGTCCGTCTGCACTTTATTCTGTCCTCACTTTTTTCTGTCCACACTTTTTCTGTCCGCCCTCAGGTTTCAAAAACTACTGAGGCTAGAGGCTTACAAATTGGTTTGTTGATCATCCACCCTCCAATCATCAAACATACCGAATTGCAACCCTCTAGACTCAGTAGTTTTTATGTTATTTAAGGTTAAAGTTCGCCATAATCGTGCTTCTGGCAACGGTATAGGATAGGTCACCACCGGGCCATGGTTAAAGTTTCATTGGCCGCGGCTCATACACCCTTATACTGAGACCACCGAAAGATAGATCTATTTTTCGGTGGCCTTGATTATGCGCTGTACAGAAAACTCGATTGCGCCGAAGAAACTTCAGTGCATTTTTTACTTGCTTTTATTGTATTCTATCTTTAAGATCTGCATCACCGTTCTTCAGTAACATCAGCATTTACACCCTGATGATCTATTATCGCATTGCCAAAATAGCTAATTCATGAGGACGCGGTGAACGATACGGATCTGATTTTATGCTAATGTTATTTTTGGGGGTATTCAGTAATCAGAGAAAATTTAAAGAACGTTCACCAAAGTCTTTTCAAAAACAAGATTGTATAGTTTCAAATACTATAATTTACCTGCCAGTGAAATTCAGAAGATATGATGTGGAGCCGTTTTATAAATTAAACAAATAGATAAATAAATAAAGTGGATATGGCACATTTGTAGCCAACTGCAGGAATTGCAAAATTAAAAAAGTATACAAAGGAAGCTCAGAAAATTAAGAAACCTGCTGAGAGTTGAGTTATGCACAAGAAATACTTGAATCGCTCAGGTGCTTACATGCTATACACAAATGTACTATCGCCACATAATCGAAAAATGACTGGATACATTAATATATTTTCGTAAGGCAAGACTATTTACATTCGTCCTGAATTCCTACAAGCACAGCCAGCAGTAACTGGATTGATACCGGAAAAACACAAGATTTAATACGCTTGAGGACAATGTTTCCAAATCAAGCTGGGACACTATTCCTTCATATAATATTTATCAGTGAATTAAGCATCCTTGTAGATCAAATCCCAATTTCAAGCGCTGGTT
>NC_089793.1:19370323-19380323 GCF_040412425.1 Macrobrachium rosenbergii | reverse complement strand
CACTTACAGAGATAGATCGGGGGCAGGAATTGAGTCTCTTATTTACAAGGTCTCCCGACACGGCGCTTCTGGCAATGATTAGGCTACGCCTCCGTTTCAAGAGCTTTCATCTGTTCGGATATTGTGTTTTTAGATTCTTGCCGATAACTGATACAATAATGTTAAGGCATGAGAGCAGTAGTGCAGAGATGAGGTATTTCTCATCTATACCAGATACGCAACACGTACGCAGATAATGATATATAAAAGTGTATGTATTGTATATGTATAATATGTATATGTACAGTATGTGTATATATTAATATATTTATATGTATATAAATATATACATATACAGGCATATATTCATGCACACACACATATACAGTATATATATGTATATACTGTATGTATGTGTATATATATATATATATATATATACATATATATATATATATATATATATATTGGGTCTCCAAATCAGGGAAGAAGACAAAGGATCTTTCCTTTAAAATGCCTTCCAAAGAAAAGACCCTTTGCCAAGACTGACGCTTTCATGGTCAGTTTTGATATCGAGTCCCTATTTACCAAGTGCTTGTGGAAGAAACTATTAAAGGATTTCAAGTAAATTATTTCCTCTGCCTACCTCTTTTTTTTAATGGGTTTAGTAAAAATGATTTTTAAAAAATTTCACAACTCTCAGTACAGGATACTGCCTTGATTTTAATAACTCTTCCCAGCTTTAAATTGATGGTATGAAATGGAATATAGAATTTAGGCCACAGGCCAAGCACTGGGACCTGTGAGGTCATTCAGCGCTGGAAGGGAAATTGACAGTAAAGAGGTTTGAAAGGTGTAACAGGAGGAAAACCTCGCAGTTGCACTATGAAACAGTTGTTAGGAGAGGGTGGAAAGTAAGATGGAAGAAAGAAAATATGAACGGAAATATAGTAAAAGGAACGAAAGAGGTTGCGGCTGGGGCCGAGAGGACGCTGCAAAGACCCTTAAGTAATGCCTGCAGTGCGCCACGTGAGGTGCACTGACGGCATTACCTCCCTACGGGGCAAAGTGATGGTATGGGCCTGGGGTCCCCTAAGGACCAATATTCGCAGATATTATCATGCGCTTGTTGGAGATTTATCCTCCAAGTTGCCTTCCGTTGTTTTATAGACGGTACGTTCATGATACCTTCGCCGTTTTCAGAACAAAATTACAAGCTGAAATGTTTTGGGATTTTGTTATTCAGGTTTGCCCAGCTATTAAATATGGTTTATTTTGAAGCATTTAAAATAATGCTCTTGAAATGTTCTAATATACTCGTATATTTCTACGCTCTATCGCAGGTTTTCCCATTATTTAGTCTGTATTATTATAAAAATATAGACATACAAATCACACACACATATATATACATGTATGTATATATAAATATATAATATATATATATATATATATATATATAAATATATATATATATATATATATATATATATATATATATATATATATATATATATATATATATGTATATATATACATGTGAGCGTTTAGTGTGTATGTATGTGCGTGTGCGTCAATGTATATATCCGAGTATTGCAGTTTCAGTGGCCTCAAGTATAGCCGCTTTAGAACCTATCCAAGCAAATGATTAATCGCCTATGTATGACAGCAAGGTTAATCCTTTTTCTCCTAGAACGTAAATTAGCTACTTTGCAAATGGTGCAAGAAAATAGGCTTCATAAAGTTTATTTCTCTGATGAACAATAAATTCCTGTTGAGATAACACAGATCATGATGGATGGAGAACGTATGGCTGCCAGGCTTCAGAGAATAATAACTTACCATTTAACAGCATCATTAAAGAACAAAAAAGTAAATAAAAAATCAAGTGATTTGTGAAGAGTAGGTTTAACATTAATCAGCAAAACGTACACGCGGTATTTATTTAATCAACGGGGCTTTCGAGTAAACAAGGTCTTTATTTACCCTGCTGTACGACCATCTCTCTCTCTCTCTCTCTCTCTCTCTCTCTCTCTCTCTCTCTCTCTCTCTCTCTCTCTCTCTCTTGACCACACCATTCTTAGAAAATTTCCATCTTTATTCCATTACCAGCATTTTACCCCATCGTAAATTAGACAGGTAGAAAGTACCATGCGATCTGCATTTATATTGAGTAATTGTTTTACCCACTTGAAACTATTGTATTTCTTGTGTTACTCGTAAAACAAGTCGACCTTTCTATCTTATCACTGCCACTACTCTAGTTACCTTCCTCTGAAACCCATTTTTTCCCCTTAAGTTATTCCCTTGCAGTTTTGTTACTTTTCTTCTCATCTTCGCTACATTTGCTCTTGTTTATTTTACTTTTTTTTCTTAGTGTTATTCGTAGGGTTTTGCAACCGCTCTGCGGTAGTGGAAAATGTATTGAACATTCAAAGTGCGTTAAAACACCTCTTGAAGACATTCTGTACATTTAATGTTTACTCTAAAAGAAATTTTGTACGAAGGTTGAGGCATTTTCATAAGTGAAAATTAATTTATCAACCAATGTTCAAAGTAAACTCGTCTCCTGTTACGTTGTAACATTTTCCACGTTACAGACTTTATTTGGATAAACTTGCTCTTTCGAATTGATTATATCAACCTTAATATATAGATATTTAGTTTTCTGATATACACATTAGGTCTTCTAGTGCAGGCAGTCCCTTATCGCTGACTACGCATAGGCTGTATATTCCGTGAAATGCAAAAGTTCTTATGCAAGGGCTTCGTAAAATCATAAAACCAATCTTTTGTACATTGATTTTATATTTCGTTAAGAACAAACTTCTATTATGTAATAGTCCTTATTTTGAAATTCCCTTGGTCTGCGTACGAACAGTAACGAATGGTAGGCTATATTGCGCAACCAGAGGGCTTAGTCCTTTACTCGTACAAAATCAGAGTAAGCGTTAGTGAAGAAATAAATAACCTTATATATATATATATATATATATATATATATATATATATATATATATATATATATATATATATATATACATACATATATGTATGTATATATGTATATACATATAATATACATATACCGAGATGTAGAGAGAGAGAGAGAGAGAGAGAGAGAGAGAGAGAGAGAGAGAGAGAACAAACGCACATACAGAATTTCATATCTATTATGGTATTCGCTTTTGTAGACATTACTGAGTAGATTAACTAATAATCTTGTGACAGGTTAGTGCTTCAGCAAAACTCAAAAGCGCAATTTTCAAGGCAATAGAACCAAATCCATTAAGAACAATACTTCGAAAATCATTGATTATGGGATTAATTAGATACCAAACAAAAATATGCCAAAGATTTTATATGAACACCGAACATTTTCGCTTTTTTTACCGTAGGCTAAGTAATTCCGAATTTACAAGTAATACGAAATATATTGCTAATGTCCTCTGTAAGGTGCAACTGTGACTGTGGTGTCTTCAGATATTTCCCGTTGATTGATTGCTAATTTTTTTTTTTATCTCTGCGGTCTGTTTATACCTCCTTTTTTTCACATAAGAGAAACTAAAACAAAAAAATTACAATGGAATTCTCCCCATATAATAGTTGCAAGCGTAGCCCATAATTTTATTTTAACATCATAAAGTAACTGCCGGTTAGAAATCCACGAGATAATTACCAGTTACTTATAGGTTTATATCACAAGGAGCATTTATAACACTCTCTCTCTCTCTCTCTCTCTCTCTCTCTCTCTCTCTCTCTCTCTCTCTCTCTCTCTCTCTCTCTCTCTTGCCCGGAAGCGCAGTCTGTTCAGAGTACACTCTTTCTTTCTCACTCAGCAAATAATCAAATATATCCTATTTTTTGTATTTATTAATTTAATTTATTATACGGAGCATTTAGCTGCCACTTAGCGATATTTACTTCTCCACGTTGTCTGACCACAAATGGCTAAAACGTGACAAGTATCAGTCAGGGCTGGCTTCCGCTACCGCCAATTATTCTGGTATAAGGTTCACCTATCTTCCGTGGTTAGCTAAACTGCAAAACTATATATTAATCGATGAAATTCTCTTTCAAATCAGTCATCTCTTATTGTGATTGAAGAATCGTATTCCCATGGTCAATTAGAGAAGTGGGTTTCATTGAAGGTAAAATGTAATAATCATGAACAAGTAACTTAGAATCAGTATTAAAAACCATGTTTTCCATTGTTCGCTGATGGCTTACTTCGGAAAACAGCTTTGCTAGACCGTTGCATTGCTCTGCATCGTTAGCGCTAAAAACTGCATTCATTACCTGCGTTTAAAAGCACGGCATGCTCATAAAGTTAGTCTTAAACTATTTCCGATGGTGGCCTGTAACCCGGTTACCCACGGAGGATACGTCAGCCTTTGCTTACTATGAGAAGCAGTACTCCTCGCAGTGAATATCTTTACCTTTCGTAATCAACTCAGCTACTAAAGGCTTGTTGCGGTAGCAAGGCTAAATGCTTTTCTACTACTCGTCCCTTAGGGGGCACGCAGCTTCTCATTCTATGAATGCTTTGCATAATTGACGGAGTATCTTTGGTACTATTTGCGCCGACTATATTATCTCAGTGGCCGTATTTGATTGAATAAACACGAGAGGTTACCTTACAACCCATGCACTCAAGACATGGCTTGAGCCCTACTATGTACGGTAGACTTCCACTATCTTAGGTTTAAGAGCTCTTGATCAAGTGTAATCGCATGCATATTTTTCCTGATTTATTTGTTGTTTTAATTATGTACGTAGCTATTGTTTTATCTATTAATATTCATATATTCACAGTCTTAAAGTTTCTTACTATCGCATATTTTCCGTTACACTAATTATAATTTCAGAGTAACTAGATACTTTATATATATATATATATATATATATATATATATATATATATAAATAATATAATATATATATATATATATATATATATATATATATATATATATATATATATATATATACACACATATATATAGCATTAGGTTTTTTAGTAAAAAACCTCATTAGGACGCATATATATCTATATATTCATCTATCTTTATATACTGTATATATATATATATATATATATATATATTATATATATATATATTATATATATATATATATATATATATATATATATATATATATATATATATATTATTCTTACCCTGTTTTTTTTTTTTTTTTCTGGCTCATAATGCATTTCCTACCTGACCCTGTAAGGCATTGCCTTAGACTTAACTGGTGAAATGCCCATTACCTCCTCCGTTTTAAATTGAAATGAAGAGTAAAAGCCGCCCCGTTACTCCAAAGGAAGGGCACTGGTTAAGAGAATAATTGTCCCCTTTTTTGCGGTTGTTAAAGCTGCATAATTTGCTCCGCCAATTAAGTTTTCTGGTTCGAATAGAAACGTTCTCCAGGCCGGCTGAATTCCGCTACAGCTACGAGACATAAATGCCGAGCATTTTTCTTTTTTCTGTCAGGCATGATTTAGACGGTGCAATAATTCAAAATATATGGGTTACATAACCTGAAATTAATATTTTAATGTTTACAAGTTGGAGAGCTGAAAGCCAGTGTTTTCCCTCTTCTTTTTATTAATTTTTTCTCCAGTCAAGTTGGTTCCAGACGATTTACATAATCGAAATATGTTCAGGATATAATTTGAAATTACAATTTTTACTAAAGTTTACAGATTCCACGAAAAGACGCGTTTTAATCTTTTAAAAGCATTAACGCCCTGGAATATTAAATTACGCTTTTTTCTCAGCTATTACCTCCAGTTCTTTGTACATTTGTATATTGTATTTTCCACCTTAGCTTTCAGTGAAGGAATTATAAATTCTCAGAATTGAAGACAGGTATTTTTGAAGAATTTTATAATTTTTTACAACCTACTTTGAGTCTGTATGAAGAAGCGTCTCAAAGTAGTAAATATATTGAAATATGACTTGCCACATAAATGTAATAAATTTGTTTTTTATTTCTCTTTTTACAAAATTTTATGTATAGAATCTATTGCTGTGCCCTTCCATATCTTAAAATATATTTCATTTTTATGTAAATTAATGCAAAACAACTGAGCATTCGCTCAGAAACCTAATATTGAGGGGAAATAGTAATTTTTCAAATTAATATCATTAACAAGAAGGTAACCCATTTCCAGTTATTTTGACATTCCGAATAACTTCCTGAACTTGTAATTTCCTCCTTCAGAATAATTATTCGTCTTCCTTCTACTTTTTAAAACACAGCTTTCATACTGAGAAGTAATTCTTCTAGGATCTTATACGTCCATATCCTAAAACTAGTCTATTTGCATCGTTACATTCATCTACCCATTATTATTGTCATTATATATTAATAATATTATTATTACTGATGGTCCTAGTGGTAATGTTATCATCGCTATAGATCTGCTGTTGTAAACAAAAATTAGCTATCACGAGTTATTAAAGTTATCAACAGAATTTACAGCATTGAGAACAGAAAGGGCCATTCTTGGTTCCAAGTAGAAATTTAATAGTAATAAAAATCGTCATGAATTATCTGGTTACTCTCATAATGTAAATTGCCTTTTCCCTCATTAATAACACCTAATTGCCAAAGAAATAAGTTATGAGTTGAAAATAAAATATGTCGTAGAGGTAGCTAGAATCGAAGCGAGTATCTTTGTATGGAATATGCTTTGAAGCATAGCTTAGATAAAAATGAAAAGAAACACGTCCACACACAAAAATTGGCTGCTCTTGTGTTAGTTTCTGTTCACAAGAGCAGCCAATTTGTGTGTGTGAGTGTGGTTGTGTTTTCATTTTTATCTAAGCTATGGCTCAAAGCTTATTCCTTACAAAGACACTCGTTTCGATTCTAGATTCCTCTATGACATATTTTATTTTTAACTCATAACTTATTTCTTTTGCAATTAGGTGGTATTAATGAGGGAAAAGGAAATTACCATTAGAAGAGTAATCAGATAATGCATGACGATTTTTATCACTAAGAAATTTCTACTTGGAACCAAGAGCGGCTCTTTCTATTCCCAAAGCTGTAAATTCTGTTGATAACTTTAATAACTGGTGACAGCTAATTTTTGTTCACAGCAACAGATCTATAACGATGATAACATTACCACTAGCACCATCAATGATAGTATTATTATTAATAATGACAATAATAATAGGTCGATGAATGTAACGTACAGGAGTGTGGGTGCAGGTTTCGAACACGGGAACAGCAGCCAAATAGCAAAGGAATTTGTGACGACCTCATCGTCCGTACTTGGCTTCTAAAAAACTGTGATAAAAATGCTGTAGATATCATCAAACGAGTTCAGTTGTATGTAAATATTATAAATTTACATGTCTGTGCCCTAGCCTGCGCGTGTGCATGTGAGCACCATTTAATGCTTTAATAACACTTGTAATGATGGCAGTAGCTTTTTGCTGATTTTTAAAATTTGCGGCTACAGTTCATCATAGGGTTTAAATCGTGCATTTTTATTGAATTTTTTAAATTGCTCCAACCAAGTACTAATAATAATAATAATAATAATAATAATAATAATAATAATAATAATAATAATAATAATAATAATAATAATTTGCAATTGCACGCTAATACATTGTAAAGAAAGCTTTTTACCTTTGCTTTTAACAAGCTGGAAAAGTTCCTCGCTGTCAGCTGAGGGTCACCTTTACAACACCGACTCCCATAACAGAACAAGAAACTAAACGGATCCGCAAAGCCATGACCTAGAACACGCAAAAGGGGCATAAAACAAGGAAAAAACAAATAAAACAATTTTCTTTTTTTATTTCACGACCTCTTACACATTTTATGATTCCTTTCAGCGTAATTGCATCTATGGGTGACCTTGGCTCTAAAGAAGATATGCAGTACGAAATGTTACAGAGGTTACAGAAGTTACAGGTGCATTGTTTCTCGCAGAGGTCGTACCCATATTTTATCCGTCTGAGCCTTGACCTTTCAACTGTTGTTGGTCTAATGTGACGAATTTCAAGATTGTTAGGATAATTAGAGCCAGATTGATTGTGCGCTGATATATCTGGGAATGATTAATTTCGTGGTGGTTACGTGCAGTTTTAATGTTAAAACTATGGCAATAATCTCAAAGGTACAGGAATTTGTTGCTTAATATATATATATATATATATATATATATATATATATATATATATATATATATATATATATATATACAGTATATATATATATAATGTGCATGCATATTTTCGAAATGGTTTATAGTAATTACCTATATACGCGAAAGCGCGGCCTTGAGGAGCAACACTATACTTCACCATAATTCAGGTATATGTATACCTTTGTGCTTGAAAAAAAACATGTAAAACACACACAATTATATATATATATATATATATATATATATATATATATATATATATATATATATATATATATATATATATGTATATATGTGTGTGTATATATATATGTGTATATATATATATATCTGTCCATCTATCTATCTATTTACTATATATATATATATATATATATATATATATATATATATATATATATATATATATGTATTTTTATATATACATTTATATATGTATGTATATTAAGCCATAAATTCTCTGTACCTTGGAGACTATTGCTATATTTTTACCATGAAAATTATATATAAATACCACAAAATTAAATATTTTCAGAAATATCAGCACACAATGAATCTTGCTCTAATTATCTTAATAATATAGATTTTAGTCATATTAGACCAGCAACAGTTGACAGGTCAAAACTCAAACGGAAAAAATATGAAAACAACTTATATGTAAAATATATATATACATATATATGTGTGTGTGTTATATACACACACGTATATATGTATGTATGTAATGTATATATATATGCAAATGTGCACAAGGAAACTGAAACATTGGTCGTAAAGCCTGACCGGTTTCTTCCCTATAGCTAAGATATTTGCAGAGTCATCTGAAAATGTGTTAGATGTAAGGACGAAACCGATCCATATTACTTGTTTGAATGTCCCTGCGCTTATAATCATGAGTTAGTACGATTATAGCCATAGATGTAGGTACACACATTATACATACATACATACATACATACATACATATACATACATACATACATATATATATATATACATATATATACATGTATGTATGTATGTATGTATGTATATATATATGTATATATATATATGTATGTATGTATACAGTCACTAAATATAAACTCCACAATCACATCTGGTAAGTCATACACGGAAGACTAATGAATGATGACTTGCATCTCTTTAAATCTAAAAATAAAATGGTGCTTCCTAAAAAAAAAAAAAAAAAAAAAAAAAAAAAAAAAAAAACACTCCGGCACGCAAATCACATATACCGAGTATCTCAGTAGCAACGCCGCTCAACACCCTGGCGGACATAAAAGAAGAGGAAATCGTTCCATTTGTAATTACATGAATACTCGGCGAGAAGAACATTGTCATGCATAACTATCTTTGCATGCAGGCTCAGAAGCCATTTGTTTAATTCTCTCGACTCTATTTTCCAACTCCTCAAATAGGCTATTTTTTTTTTCTCTCTCTCTTGTTCAGTAGTCAGCCATCTGGCTAACGAGCTTCCGAAACGCAAAACGCAATAGTTATCTCAGACGCCAGAGGGCGATTTCTTCGTTAATTAGGCGGCCTCTTCTATGTGGTACTAATACCCTAATGGCTCTAGAATCAACCTCGGTCACTCATTTCACACCGCCAGGTATTCTTACTGACGTATTATCACGAGGGATATAAAATACCCATATCATTACAAATATTGCGAGTACTGAAAATGGTGATGGTCCTTTAGATCAGAATCTTTTCATGGTTCTTCCCATCCATCTGGGAAGAAGGGGGTATCTTTTGTCAGAGAGTAAAGTCGGTTTTAGTTAAGCCGGGTGCCAGTTTTCAGTAATATAATTATAATATCGTAATGTTAGGTGTAAGTTT
>NC_089793.1:19365323-19367823 GCF_040412425.1 Macrobrachium rosenbergii | reverse complement strand
TGGGTCATACAGGTTTACTATCCATCAGCATAAAAAAAAAAAAAAATCCTTTTTTTCTTTCACAGTGATCAAACGACAACATACCATCTTGGGTCATTCTTATCCATCATCATCCCGCTAAACTATCCTAAACATCTGCCATATAAAGTAGATTTATCGGCTAGGGAAGTCGCGGGGAATGATTTATTGGATCTGTAAGTGAGCCTAACGATCCCTTAACCTGTTGTGTTCCAAGTGACACTAAACGCGTCGTTCCGTCTGCTGTACACTAACGGATAATTCCCTTACCTTCGTTTATTTTTTCTTCTTTTTTCGTTTTTTATATCATGAGGGAAGGTCGCTTTCAAGTGAGGGAGATATTAGAACATTAAGATGATTTTGATCTTATTCTTCTTATTAGTGGGACCATGGAAGACAAGAATTCAAGTTCTTGTTCCATATCCTATATATTTTTCTTTCTTTTTCTTTTTTTTTATATATCATGAGGAAGGTCGCTTTCAAGTGAAGGAGATATTAGAATATTAAGACGATTTTGACCTTATTTTTATTATTAGTGGGATCATGAAAGACAAGAATTCAAGAAGCACCGTTCCATATGCTTGCTATACATGAATGGATAACTCCCATACAGTGTTCTTTTTTATTTTTAGGTTTTACGTTGCAAAGAGGAGTTCTTTTCAAAAGGAAAAGATGTTAGGTAATAAAATCACTCTAGTCGATAAATAGTTAATACAATCATTCAAGTTATGTTCAGTGACAAGTGAGTAAAAATAAAGAACAATAACTGGCAAGAGGCAATCCTAATTATTAGTAGAACAAAACAAGAAAATTCCTGCTGGATTCCATTTTAGTGGTAAGTTATTGATTTTTCTGATTAAAAAGTTAACCTAAGAGGTCAAGGACACTTTTTGACAGTTTAGGTTTCCCTGGACTCCTCACATAGATATAGCTTGTGATTAACGTTTTCTTTATGATCATAAATTAATTAACTGCTGAAAGAAGGGATTGGTATTCTTAAGAATTGCGTGGACTAATCCTCTGGCGTTATGTTAAAACGAATATTGTGAATGTTTATGATAATCACAACTTTGGGGCAAATTAGGTTAAAAAAAATGAGATTTGCCTTTAGTGATTGCAGAATTTATTTCAATGAACTTTTGTACTTCTTTATGATTTATTAAAGCTTCTACTCATTCATGTAAGACTAACAGTAATGAAACTTATGAACAAGGGACCTGTATGGGGTTCCTTTAAATTTTGTGTTTGACAAAGATACTTCCATAAGCAGTGAGTAAGATAATGTAAGGTATGGTATTGGCAGGCACACGAGAGAGAGAGAGAGAGAGAGAGAGAGAGAGAGAGAGAGAGAGAGAGAGAGAGAAGGCAAGTCCCTAGCTAACGATTATATTTATATTTTAGACGAAAAAAATGAAACATTTTCGTTTTTGAGAAAACCATCTTTATAAATGCGCTTATCTTGTTTCAGCTTCAAAACTATAATATTCTAAATGATTATCAAGAGAGAGAGAGAGAGAGAGAGAGAGAAAACAAGTCCCTAGCTAACGAATGCTTCATGTGATTATATTTTAGACGAGAAAAAATGAAACATTTTCTTTTTTGAGGAAACCATCTTTACAAATACGCTTATCTTGTTTCAGCTTCAAAACTATAATATTCTAAATGATTATCAAGAGAGAGAGAGAGAAAACAAGTCCCTAGCTAACGAATGCTTCATGTGATTATATTTTACACGAGAAAAAATGAAACATTTTCGTTTTTGAGAAAACCATCTTCATTAATAAGCATATCTTCCTTCAGCATCAAAATTATAATATTCTAAATAATTATCGAGAGAGAGAGAGAGAGAGAGAGAGAGAGAGAGAGAGAGAGAGAGAGAGAGAGAGAGAGAGAGAGCAGAAAACCATCTTTATAAGTACGCATATCTTGTTTCAGCATCAAAATTATAATATTCTAAATGATTATCAAGAGAGAGAGAGAGAGAGAGCAGCCCAGCACCACGACTAAATAATAATTATCATCATACATATGGCCAGGGGAGAGAGAGAAAGAGAACAACGATTCCAGTAGATGTGGGTCAGGTACTGCCTCGCTAAGATCTTCCCCTTTAGTTTGGTAAAGATGGGAAAATGAGACTTATGTATCATAGTGACGGGCCTCGTTTGTGGTTTGTTTTATACCTTGGGTGACTGCATTTGTTTACCGATGCTTTTCTTTGTTTTTCCAACACTTTTTGTTACCTGGTCATTTGTATGATGATAATTATTATTTACTCGTGGTGCTGGGCTCCTCTCTCTCTCTCTCTCTCTCTCTCTCTCTCTCTCTCTCTCTCTCTAAATCATTTAGTAATATTATAATTTGATGCTTAAACAAGATATGCGTATTCATAAAGATGGTTTTCTGCCTCTCTCTCTCTCTCTCTCTCTCTCTCTCTCTCTCTCTCTCTCTCTCTCTCTCTCTATCTCTCTCGCTAATCATTTAG
>NC_089793.1:19320323-19360323 GCF_040412425.1 Macrobrachium rosenbergii | reverse complement strand
ACATCTCAAAAGATTGATGACTTTACACTCATATTCATAATTTATAACATGTTTTGCTTTGATTCTTGGTGAGGTTTGCCGAGTGTATATCAGGAAGTGGTTGAACCGTGTTCACCTTTAACTACTCAGGCATTCCGTACCATCATTTAACAGAAATGAGAAAACGAGTGAGAGCGTTTAAACGAAGAACAAGGCACACGATAAAGTGACAAAAAAATTCTTCAAGATCAGTAGATAATGCCTAAGAAAACGATTGATCACGGAAAGATATTTGAGGAAAAATATTAATATTAATAAACTAAATAATCGATCTTTGTAACATCAGTATCACTGAAAAGAGGTGCCAAGGAAATTCTTGAAATGAGATAACAAAGCTTTAGAAAATGGGTCATATCTCCTTAGACAATGGGCCAACTCTCCTGAGAAAATGGGTCACATCATTTAAGGATATGGAGCATATCTTCAGAGAAAATGGGTCGCGTCATTTGAGGAAATGGGGCATATCTCCAGGGAAAATGGGTCACGTCATTTGAGAATATGGAGTATATCTCCAGAGAAAATGGGTCACATCATTTGAGAATATGGAGCATAACTCCAGAGAAAATGGGTCACATCATTTGAGAATATGGAGCATAACTCCAGAGAAAATGGGTCACATCATTTGAGAATATGGAGCATATCTCCAGAGAAAATTGGTCACACCATTTGAGAAATGAGTCATATATCTTTAGCATATGGGTCATATCTCCAGAGAAACTGGGTCATATCTATTGTTTAAATGGGTCATATCACCTGAGAAAATGGGCCATATGCCAAGGAAAATGGGTCATATTTCCAGAGAAAATAGGTCATATCTCCTGAGAAAATGGGTCATATCTCCTGAGAAAAGTGGTTATATCTCCAAAGAAAATGGGTCATATCTTCACAGAAAATCGGTCATATCTCCAGAGAATACAGGTCATACTCCAGAGAAAATGGGTCATATCGCCAGAGAATACGGGTCTTTCTCCAGAGAAAATGGGTTATATCTCCTGAGAAATGAGGTCAGATCTCCCGAGAAAATATGCAATGGAGAAATAAGCTGTGTAAAATAATTGAGATGGTTAATGTCAACCCAAAAAGATCTTCGTGATAGATCCCGGGATGATTAGTAGGCTAGAAAGTAAACAACCTGTCAGAAGCCTATTAATGAAACTTGAAACTGTATCCTATCGTATAAAGAGAGTATTACTTATGGGTTTCAAATGAATTGTGGAGTTTTCTTATAGAAAATCGAGTACTGTTGAGAAAAGATGCTGAGATGTGATACTCTAAAATCTTTAGATTGCTAAATTTCAGTGTTTAACTTAACAATTCTTCCAGTATGCACATGATATATATATATATATATATATATATATATATATATATATATATATATGATATATATATATATATATATATATATATATGATATATATATATATATATATATATATATATATATATACATACATGGTATACATATATATAATATATATATATATACATATACATATATATATAATATATATATATATATATATATATATATATATATATATATATATATATATATATATATATTGTGTATGTGACTTGATTAGTGTAACTAAAAAGATATTAAAAGTCCACTCGACACTCGAAGAATGCGTTATTTCTGATGTCTCAAAGCATTGTTGACTTTACTCATTTGTTCATAATCAATGCCTTCTTGTATCCTGGTAGTGTTAGTCACAGTCGTAGTCTAGGAAATGGTTGGAGACTGTTCAGCTTTAACTTCTCAGGTATTTCGTTGCACGTTATAATCTTTTACCGGAAATGAAAATCATCCATTACGGAAGATACGTATTACTTGAGAGATTACAATGCTCAACAGAATGATAATCTTTAGAAAACTGGAGATAATGTTCACGAAAATGAGTGGAAATTTAGATGGCAAAGCAAAAAATGCTCGACAAAATTAGTAATGATGTTAATAACATGTGAATAAATACAGAGGACAAAAAGGTTAATAAGGTGATGTATCTTAGAGTAAGTGCAAATGAAAAGATTATATCTTCAGAGATTGTAGCCTTGTGTTGAGTATGTATTTGGAAGAGCTGTTGAAGGTATGAAATAGAAAGAGGCATATCTGAATGAAGCGAGACAGGAAGGGGTTAATTACTTCTGAGAAGAGGAGGGAAATTAAAAGGTTGACAAATGGAAGTTTACAGATGACGAATAGGTTACGTGAAGTATGACGGAATTAAGGAAATATTCCAATGGAATGGGTTAGAGCAAAAATTAATGCTGCTGGTGAGTGAAAAGATGATAAAAATTATTCTGAGAATTATGGCGGAATAAAATTACTGAGTGTACGGGAGAAACGTATATGGTAAGATTTGAATGTCAGTATAACAGATAGCAGAACAAATGAAAGGACAAGGGGAGGTATGGAGATTAATTGTCTGATCCTAAACATTCGTGAAAACTTGACTAGAGAGTTTAGAGAAAGGTTTTAACAAAATTGGCAAAAATACAATATGAAAGGTGTGAAGATTTAATATGTAAACTCTTTTTTGCTGAGAAAAACTTGGATGTTGACAGTTGAGAGTGGAGTAATTTTGGAATATGTTGATGAGAAGTGACTAGTTTGGTGTAAATTTGGGTCCATAAAAGTGGCGTGTTGTGATGTGACGAAGGAAACAAGAGAAAGGAAAAGAACTGCAAGGATAAGTTTGCGGAGTTCGGAATGCTCTTTGTGTGTCGATTACATGGTGTTATATTTGCCGCTAAAAAAGAGAAGCTGCAGAGAGACAGGTGAAATTGTTTGAGTGTTTGTGAGAGGAGAAAATTTAAAGTAAATGTTACGAAGTGTAAGGTCATAAGGGTCAAAGTTAAACCAGGGAAATGGCGCATAGAATGTTAGTATGTATGGAAGAAGAATTGAAGTGCATGGTTTCTATAAGTACTTGAGTTTAAATGCAGTAAATGATATCAAAATGAGAGAAAAAGCCAGTCATTGAAGATACAAAATCAGGACACTTGTAAAAGGTCAGCAAGAGAAAAGGAGTGTCTGTCGAAGAAAATATATAGATATATGAAGGAATCATCAAGCCATGTATCCTATGTAGAAGTGGAATGCGATTGTTCAATGCAAATGAGATGAACAAGGGACATTTTTAAACTAATATTTGTTTTTCCGGTTACACAGGCATCTTTGCTACTTCCCAGGTGCTCAGTTCCATTTCCACATAAAATTAGTACTCAGGTTGTTTTGTATGATGTCCTGGCCTCCTGATCCACTTTTGATCCAGTTGTTCTCAATTGTTTTCATCTACACAACCCATCAGGGAACATGATTATGATTTTCACTGTAATCATCAGCCTATTATTATTTCTACACCTTATCAGGGTGTAGTGCCGTCAGTGCAACTCAAGTATGCACTGTAGTCATTACTAAAGGGTGTTTGCAGTTTCCCTCCGGATCCTAGCTTCACCCACCTTTTAGCCTTCTACTTCTACCTCTATTTCCACGTCCTAGCTTCAGTCTTGCTGTCCAACCTCTCTTACTACCACTTCTTAGTGCAGCTGTGGGGTTTTCTCCTAGTTCTGCCTTTAGATCCATGTACTTCATCTCATTATTTTCTGGATTACTTTATCTTGCTGTCTAACCGCTCCAGCTGACTCTTTATACTGCATGGCCGAAAGTGCTCCAGTATTTAGTTAGTACTTAGTTTACCCTTTTAAATTTCATCCAATCAAATCAATTACTCCTACACAGTAGGTTGTCTGCAAGAACCTTGGGCAGGATTGTCCAAATATAATTTTCTCCTTGCTCATGAGCTCTACCATAATCAAATTCCATCTATCCCTAATTCAGCCTTTTATTTACCATTTATACAGTTTCTTGTCCGCACAACACTCCAAGCCCTTATCTGTTCTTATGACCTACCACAACTCTTACCCTTCTGGGCACTGTCCCCTCTTTCAGTGGCCCCACGCTTATACTTTTATCTATCATTTGGACTTCTCCTTAATCAGGTTCATTCACGACCAGGTAGCCTTCGCCCACTTCTCAAAGTTCAGGCGAAGGCTTGGGAATACCCATTGCCGGCCATAATGGTTTTGGCTTTTGCGACAAACTTTTATTACAAGATTTCCCTCCTGCCAAGAACCATGTACTCATTTGCCTGGGATGAGCGCTGCCATTGGTTGGCTCATAATTGTTATGAACATAGAAAATCTGGGTCGCGGAAACGTGCATTGCTCGGAAGAGGAGAGAGCAGCTAATTTTCCAAGAGAACCTGTGGCAGTGTTTTGCATGAAGTATTTCTACACTAATGATTCCTTGATTAAAGCGTTTTCATTTCAATTACGTTCTTGTCCACGTACATATTTTTCACTAGAACGGATAATTGTAATCTCTCACAGTTTCAATCTGCTCAACATTATGGCAATTAAACAGAAATGCAGAGTGAAGAAAATAATATTTTTTCTCCATAAAATAAAAATTATGTCTGAAAATGTTGGAGTCGTTCTTTACGACGTATATTACCTCAACAGCATGGATAATTTTATTGCTTCAGTTTAATAGTTCCTTGATGTTTATTCCAGACTGAAATGAGTTATGGTGCTCTCTCTCTCTCTCTCTCCAGTCATTACCTAAATTTGTTTCTACTGAAAAAGGTTATCTTTGGCTCTCCATAACTAAATACATCTTTATTTTACAGTTTTACTGTGTATATACTGATGTGTGTGTGTGTGTGTGTGTGTTGAATAGCTTTTTTTTTTATTAATGGAAAGGATTTACTGTAATTCTTGTCTGTTGTAGTGCAGTTCCTAAATATGAATTTTCCAGTTCTATTAACACACGCAAAAATAACATCAATGTACAATTGTCTTAGTAAAATAATCAGTGGCCCGAGTTCTTGCCTAACGGGAACTATTAAAACATCAACGAGTAAGTAAACATCTGAATGTTTTGTAAATCACTACAGAATTTAGACATCATTCGTAAAGGCGTTATCTAGTAACTGATATGTATGTTTTTCAGTGCCATTAATTATTTTCATGTCATCATCAATGTTCTTAGAATTATATATAATCTAAATGCGGCTGTAAACATACTGGAAAACACAGCGTTTTACTGACGCGTTAGGACTTGAGATGTGATGTCTGAACTAATGGCAGTCGGTCCTGTATATTAGATACACGTCGTCATCATCAACACCATCGTCATCATCATCCCCGTATGGGTGGTAGTGCCGCCAGTGCACTTCATGCGGTGCACTGTAGGCACTACTTAAGGTTCTTTGCAGCGTGCCTTCGGCCCCTAGCTGCAACCCCTTTCGTTCCTTTTACTGTACCTCCTTTCATATTCTCTTTCTTCCATCTTCCTTTCCACGATCTCCTAACGATTGATTCACAGTGCATCTGCGAGATTTTCCTCCTGATACACCTTTCAAACCTTGTCCTGAAAATTTCCGTTTCAGAGCTGAATGACCTCATAGGTCCCAGTGAATGGCCTTTGGCCTAAATTCTATATTCAATTCAGTTCACTCATCATCATAATTTTAACGTTTTTAGGTAAAATTTTCCTTTTGTGATGTTCGGCGTTCACTCTCTTAATGATTAATATACCTCAAAAGTAAAGAGGTTCTATTTCGAGTTCAATTTTAAAAGCATTTTACGTATTATTAAAGTAACATGGTGTATATACTTTCACAAAAGGCAAATAATATCAGTATTCCTCTACTATGCAATAGGAAAATTTTATATAATTATATTCGGTAAAGTAGTGATACTAAAATACCCTGTGTAAGCTGGGTAAACTAAGGCACGTAAATTAACACAGCAAATGTAGAATATTGCAATAAAGCATAACCTAACAGTTAAATGCATAACTTGGTGCAAACAGTTCTTAAGAGTAACTTGAACTTCATAAATTCTGGATATATAAATATGTCATATCTATTACGCCTTTTCAAAACCTATGTCAAAACTCATCACCATTTAACTGATATGATGGGACTTTATTGTGTTAACTAGATCAGTCACATTTTTAGTATAAGAAAGATGACGCTTTGTATAAGGAAAACAATACAATAATATTCTGGCCAGGAACTCGTATAACTAACTGATTGGCCTTAATGGTGTTCTTCAGGCTTATGAGAGTTCATTAAACCATCCATATAAGGAAGTGTAGGACTCGTTGTTAACACACATTTATCCCCGTAGGGGGTTAGTGCCATCATTGCACTTCATGCGATGCACCGTAGGCATTACTTGAGGTTCTTTGCTGCAACCATTTTCGTACCTTTTACTGTACCTCCTTTCATATTCTCTCTCCCATCTTACTTCCACCCTCTCCTAACAATTGAGTCATAGTGCGACTGCGAGGTTTTACTCCTGTTACACTTTGTAACCTTTTACTGTCAATTTACGTTTCAGCGCTGAATGACCTCATAGGTCTCAGTGCTTGGCCTTTGGCCTAAATTCTATGCTCAGTTCAGTTCAGCACACAATTATGAATTCGTTTCATTCTTCAACAACAATTCTACTTTAAAGTGAAATACTTACCGAATTTTTTTTTGAACAGTTACATAAAAAGCCATAAAAGTGAATGGTTTCTTTAGTAAATCTTTTAATTGTTCTAAGTTACACATTGCATGTTAGCTATTATGCTAACTTGATTGGAGTTACTTATGTAAATACCATATTTTTCTTTTTAGCTTCTCTAAGAATCTTCTAATCCTTCTTGGAATGTTGACGTGGAAAATAATTTCTATAAAACCATTTACACCGCTTTAAGTAACTGGTAACTAATGAACTTGAATTCTGTTAGTAGTATCTATGAGGTCATAATGATATTACCGTATTAATATCATGATAGGAGGTCAAACTTAGAAGGAACGTGGTTCAGATATGAATTCCAGACAGTTTAAAAAAAAAGCACTATGACAATAAAATATACTCTGTATTAAGAGCAAAATTATTTTAGCTCTGAGATACAAAATTGCGACTGTCTAGCTTAGTCTGTATTCTTCAAGGCTAAGGGCAATTTTAGAATTTCCCCCATGTACCAGGTACCTGACATTTTCTTAATTATGAGAACCCGAAGTTTCCTTTTTTTTCTCTCTCTCATCTTTTTTTTGACAGAACATGGACTTTTTTTTTTTTAGAAAGGGATGTTCCTCCTTTAGGTTCTTTAGAAGGTAGCATATTTTGTTTTATTTGTTTGCTAGGTAAAACGTTCTTAATGCCACAAACTTTTCCGGTCTCAGTTCTTGTTCGATGCCGCGTATATGATAAAGTTGTTTTAAAACAAGCAGGTCGATCAGCAGATTTTTTTATGATGGTATCTGGTAGTTAGACTCCCTGTTCCCTGTCCAAGAGAGGCAGCTCCTACAACTGAAACAATAAGAATCACAATGCTTGCTGTTGCGTTAGCATTTCAGGAAGAATTCAGATCAGCAGTTAGCTGCATTCATGCTAGATCGTCATGTGAGAGGAAAACTTAAAATAATCCGTAGTTAGGGGCATGAACTTGCTTCTTTTAATTATTTAGTGAGATGTTGGGTTGGTAAAACTAATATTGCCACTGTTTCTCTTTACTTGAGTATTTTACTACCTTCTTTTACTGAGATCCAAAATCAACCAAGTACCGGCAAATTATGTTTTTTAAATATATATATATATATATATATATATATATATATATATATATATATATATATATATATATATATATATATATATATATATATATATATATATATATATATATATATATATATATATATATATATATATACATACATGCATATATATATACATACATTTATATACATACACACACACACATATATATATATATATATATATATATATATATATATATATATATATATATATATATATACATTGATGCTTTGTAAAAAGCCTCTTAAAATAAGTTGCTATAAATCACAGGCAATTGGATATAAAACAGAATGGCTTACGTTGCAAACGTTCATTTCTCATTAATATTTCAGAGAGAGAGAGAGAGAGAGAGAGAGAGAGAGAGAGTGTTAAACGTTACAACTAGTTGCACCTGCAAACAAATTGGTCCAAGACCTTGATAAATCCCGGGATGGTACCGTGTTGAAATTAAGGAGGTCTTACTTCCAGCCATTTTAACGTCCGGTGGTCAACAGCTCATAATTCAAGTGTGCTGAATTGCCCAGTGAAGCACCTTTGCTTGGCAGACCTCATTAAAGGAAGGACTCGTATTTTATACTTAATGTTTCTGAGAAGCAATACTTTTTTTCCCTTTCAACAGCAAAGTGAAGTGGGTGCTTGAATGATGAAGTATGTCGTGACATGAGATATGGTCTTTGTTTTACAGAAAGCAAAAAAGAAGATATAATAACATTCATAAAAATGTAAATGATGTAAAATTATAGAATGAATTATAGGCTATACATATTTTTTTCGGTCTTACTGTTAAATTCGTATCAGCAACACAGTTATCAGCATTCAAAAATAATTCCATGTTAGGAACTTCCCAGACATTTCCTAGCTTTCCACTCCTCAGGAACGTGTAGATAAACAGACGAAAATTAAAAATGTAACGAAAATAACATGGAGTAAAGAAGTAGGTAAATAAAGCATATAAGCCAAAACAGTAAGAATGAAAAAGATCCCGCAATTCGTTCAAATCACGATGCATCTTAACAACTGGTCTTTTTCTTATTCTGTTCATTTGTCTGATATTAACAGAATGGAGCACAAATGCGTTTCCTCTACTAAGATATTTTGTGCTATAAATGGATATATTTGCATATATATTAATGACTACAGTTCGTGATTATCACTGTTCTCGTTGTTACTGCGTATTTACTTATAGAGGATGTTATGGTTATTTGCAAGACAGATGACATATTTTTGTAAAAACACACAGACACACATAAATAGGCCCATAAAAATGTCAAGGAAATTTAAGTTGAACCATATAAACCATTGCCTTCAGCGTGGACTGTTGCTTATTCTGCTTTCTTCATTACGTCCTCAGAATCCAACTTTATCACGGTAGACATTTTCACCCACTTTGGATCCATCTGACGCCAGCGTTGCCACCTAGCGTTTCACATCTGAAACGTACAAGATTTCCTAACAACTTAAAAAACAAGCTGAGTAAAATCTGCTCAATATTCCTTAATTCGTGTGTGTTTGATAGATGAGGGATTGTATTATAAACAGTGCTAACATAATCTTCTGCAGTCCAGAGGCCTTGCGCAATATCAGCATTTGGTACATTTCCTTCTATATTTTATATATCTATTTATTATATTTCCTTCTATATTTATTAATTTATTTATATACTTTATATCTCTATTTATTTATTTTTGTGAGCTGCAGACTTGAATATATTTCATCCTGTCGAGAGAGAGTCCGTTTGACCTTTGCTGTGAGTTCTTGGTGAGAAAAGTTATCCATTTTGCTGAATATACATCACAATTCATTTGTTGTCGTTTACGTTTTTATTTTTTTTTTATTAGACCCTCATTAATTACTCGCCTGAAAAAAGGCGCTTTCAAAGATTTCACCTAAGAGTATTTGGAATTGCAAAAACGTTGGAGGGTAAAAAATTTCCGATTACTCTACCACGAGCCGCGTGATGAAACAACAACAAAAAGTAGATCATAAAACGATTAGACGATTCAACATAAAAGACGTTTGTTCCGATGTTTGAAAAAAAAAACCCTCACAGTTAAAATGAAGGATGAAATTATTTTCATTTGTTTATAACAAAGAGTCACTCGAGAACATTCCCGTAAGCGCAGCTATTTAAGGCTAACCTGTGTCAGTATATACTGTATGTATATACTGTATATACACACATTATATATATATATATATATATATATATATATATATATATATATATATATATATATGTATATATATGTATGTATGTATACAGTCTGTGATTGAAAATGGCATTCATTCTGTTAGAATGGACAATATTACAAGCAAGAGTCAAGACAGCAAATCCTGGCTATATATATATATATATATATATATATATATATATATATATATATATATATATATATATATATATATACATACACAGGATATCTTTTACTGTAATCTAAGTGTTATATGAAGTTAAATGTGCCCCTAAAAACGCTATATTCTTAAATTTCCTAAACCAAGCCATCTCGAGGTTAGATAATTAGCTGACCTCGAGAGGGATTGGTTTAAGAGGCTTTATATATAAATATATATAAAAGTGTGGGTGTATGCGTATGTGTGTGTGAGTGTGTGCATTTGAGTGCGTATGCGCGTTATATGTTTCGTGCCTGATTCACTACTCAAACCATCTTCCAGTTGGCAACAGAGTCCCTGTGCACTTTACTCTTGGAGTGGTTTGTCAGAGTCGTTATAACCGCCGCTCCAGGTGATAGCCAATTCTCTACTTGAGAGGCCACATTGCAATCTTAATAAGTCCTCAGAGTGTCGTAAAGATTATATGGGCAAGGAAATGGTTTTAACATTGAGGTCACCTGAATATAAGAGATAATAAGCTCCAAGCTTCTTGAATATGGGAAGAGATACAACTTTAATGGGAAAATTTAGCGATTATCCAACATGCGTTTTACTCTTTTAACATTAGCTTTTGGCGAAAGAAAACTGGAAACCGTCCTGAGAACTTTTTTTCATCTCTACATAAACACACAAATGAGAACAGGCTGAAACTCATACTAACACACACACACGTGTATGTAGTTACATATATATATATGCATATATATATATATGCATATATATATAAATTATATATATATATATATATATATATATATATATATATATATATATATATATATATATATATATATATATATATATATATATATATATATATATATATATATATATAACTAGTAGCATGAGAACTTAGTACCAAGCTGGTCAACAGTAAGTCTCAGCACGGATTTCAGATTACTATTGTTTCACAAAAATCTACATGGATGTACACTGATACATACATACAAATAAATAAATATATAAATATATATATATATATATATATATAAATATATATATATATATATATATATATATATATATATATATATATATATATATATATATATATATATTAGCACGAACATGGGTACAAACAAAGACAAATGCATAGTGGAATTCAAATGTACGTATCATTGTCAATTTTAAAACGTACTGAAGCTTTATTGTCCACATATTACCATGTAGTTTTGTGAAAAAGGCAGTGAGCTCTTGATGTTTTTCTCCGAGATTTTTCAAAATAATCCTCTTAGATACAACAGCTTTACTGGTAATTCTGTCAATGCACTCATGAGTTCATTCGTACACATAGTCCCTCACAAAGGTAAAAGCAGAGAACTTAAAAACAAAGCTCATACTGAGGCTTCAAAAAAGCAAGTGGTATTATTTACTTTGAAAAGACCAGTTCTCGCCCATCAGCTATTTCTCTTATAACCAGAAAGTTACAACACTCGGGAACATTTCTAACGAAGAGTTAATGAAACGATGCCTTAACTTTTCTCGCCTCGAATTTAGATTTAGACGTGATTTCTGATAAAAACGCCAAAATGTTATATTCACATAAAAAGTTTTTGCTATCAACAATAAAAGCCAAGCAAATTATATGGTTCGGACTTCAGTATGTTAGCGGGCGAGGAAGAATGTTTTTCTTTCTCAGTGGATGGGAAAAGGTTCCTACTTCTCTTTCTTAGAATTCTTTCCGTCGTATCTGTGATTGTTTACAAGTCCCTCGTAATACGAAGACAGCAAATAAGCAGATTCTGATATAATAAAACATGAGTTTTTTTTCTCTCTTACAGAACAATTTATCACTGGCACGGAACTACGAGGAGCAAAACAAACTCTAGAATACCCTCTCCATTTCTTTAGCACCAAGGCGGCCAAAAAGAACGAGACCAATTTGTAGACAAACTGCATCTCGACTTATTAGAGCGTTCAGATCACAGCCGAGCGTTCAGCGCCACCCTGGGCTAATGACCACATACCACCACAGGCCCCTGTAATCACCATATTTGCTCTGCGGACTTGGGGTCGTATTTCATACGATTCTGTTGCTGTTCGGTTATTATCTTTTACCTTCTTGGGATTCCACCCTCCCTCCGCCATCTCTTCCCTTCCTTCACTCCTTCGAAGACCTTCCTTCAAAACATGATGTGAGCGAGAAAGACGTCATAAAGAGGGCTCAGAAAAATCGCTGTAATAGGGTTGTTGAAATACCTGAACACTTGGGAGGGAGCACTTAGAGCTTTCTTGGATGGGAGTTTGTTGCCAATATCTTATTTATTCTGAATGAGGAACAAACTAGAATCATGCCCATAATATATATATATATATATATATATATATATATATATATATATATATATATATGTGTGTGTGTGTGTGTGTGTGTGTGTGTGTGTGTCTCTTTTATAATCTCAGTTTAATACTTTACTTAACAAGGTCCACTCCATAGGGGGATAATGCCGCCAGTACACCTCATACGGTGCACTGTAGGCATTACGTAAGGTTCTTTGCAGAGTCCCTTCGACCCCTAGCTGCAACCCCGTTCATACCTTTTACTGTACCTCCATTCATACTCTATTTCTTCCATCTTACTGTCCACCAACTCTTAACAATTGATTCTTAGTGTAACTGCGAGCTTCCTGCTGTTACACCCTTCAAACCTTTTTACTGTCAGTTTCCGTTTGTGCGTTGAATTACCCCATAGGTTCCAGTGCTTGGCCTTTGGCTAAATTCCGTATTCTATATTATTAACAGAGTCCAAAAAGAAGCAAAAACATTTAAGAAGGCACTATATTTTTTTAGGATATATATTTATATATATATATATATATATATATATATATATATATATATATATATATATATATATATATATATGTGTGTGTGTGTGTGTGTGTGTGTTTGTGTGTGTGTGTGTAAATATATGTATGTTTATGTGTGTCTTCATGTAGCAGGAGATATTTCTAAGCCAACGCTATTGTAGTGAAAATAAAGCCAACAAAAACAAGCACTACAACTTACAACAACAAAGAACACAAATATTTTATGCGCAAAGAACACAAGAGACGAGAACGATACAAAACGACAACAAAAACTCGTGATTTAGTGAACAGGAATGCCATCCATATAATACCTGACAGTTGCCCAGCTTTGGAGGTTCCGTTACGTCCTCCAGGCGGTCCAGTGTCCTTGGATGGCAGTAATTACAGCAACGAGAAGAAAAAAAATTCATCATATTGATTACATCGTCTTGGCGGCAATGACAGGTGTCTCTCGCTTCTAATGATGGACAGCTGTCGAAAGACACCTACTCTCCGGATTCTGGGATGATGTCTTACTCAGATGTTAATGGTTGAGTATGTGAGTAAACGGTCAGTAATATAGAGTGAATGTGTATTTATTATATATATAACTCGCGAAATAGGATAATTGAGCGGGATAAGAATTATAAAGTGGCGCAGCGGGATCTTTTACGGAGAACCTGTTGATGGATAAAAAAAATGAAATTGCAGTGTCAAGTTTTTTTTCCCCTTCAAGAAGAGGATAGGATAAATCAGGTTGCCAGAAGAGTGAGAAAGTAATACTGAATAAATAGGTTTTTGTTTTTCTCATTAATCCGCACCAGAAAGTAAAGTCAGTTCCCGGTTGAGTAAAAGTAATAGTGGTGAAGGTCTTTTTTTTTTTTTTTGTGATAAAACAGGACAGGTAATTGCCGGTTGCCGGCAGTGAGATAGGCATAACAGGATAGACGGGAAAAGAGCGAATGAGAGAAAACGGAGTACGAGAGACGGAGAAAGACTTAGATAATCCACTTTCACTCTTTGCCACCGTTATTTCTGTACGTAATTGGCGTTCGGTAATGGTTTTGCTAGACGCGATTACTTTCGCTTATGTCTCATGGACGCATATCGACAGAATGCATATCATTTGTTTGCAAAAAAAAAAAAAAAAGTTTCTTTTGTCTACAATCAAATTTAATTAATGATTATTGTAGGAATGCTGAGTCATCACTGCATCCAAACTGGTTATGTTTTGGATGTAATTTGTTAGTCTGTTGGCTTGTTAGTTTGTTTGTTAAAACGATTACTCCAGAACTAACAACCAGAAATTAACAAAGTTTATCGGCAACTTCCGCTTATAATTTATATTCTCTTACACTGAATAATAGTTGATGAGGATCGATGAAAATTTGATGATTTTCGAGACACAAGCGTCCCAAAGTGAGTATGGTCTTCTCAAATGTTCATCATGTGAAGGGGGTTACGCATTGAGCGTTTCCACGAAGCTCCATCAAGATCCCCTCACCTGTTCTGGAAATATGGTGTTGACAACTAACCACACTGTCAGACGCGAGTGAGGGCAAATATGGGCGCCTAATGGCTATGACTATCATTACTAGAGTATCCATATACGTTTAAAACTGACAATAGAAAGATTCGGGACGCAGAAAGTCACTGCCATGGAGACATTACACATCTCGAAGCTCGGATCAAGCAAGGTACTTTCATATTACATACTAACATTGAGGCCATTGATGAGAGAGGCTTGCACCGAGCTTGACGGTGTAATGTCTTAATTATTTATTACCTGTAGAATATCGTTTTTAATACGTCACTTCATTCATTATTGATATCACAATAGAAGATATCACTGCTCATAATATGGAAGCCTTGACCCAACTGAAATTTCACCAAATGTATGCAGGACGGCTGAACAGGAAATGGTTGAATATTAATGGGTCAATTAGTGTTGCTTTTGCAATAAGTTTTCAACCTCTGATTGGGCCTTTCGGTTGTTAATGAAACTATGTTCAGTCATCGACCTTTGCTGACATATTTGAGAATGTTATGGTCTCTCTCTCTCTCTCTCTCTCTCTCTCTCTCTCTCTCTCTCTCTCTCTCTCTCTCTCTCTCTCTCTCTGCTGAAATGAAAAAAATACATAACTAGTTATGAGATCGCTGCCTTAAACGTTACCCAATAATTTTTCCAATACCATTCAGCATGAAAATTTTATTTTCTTATCATTAAAAATAAATTACTGCATAAGTTTACTCAGCGTGTTTACTGGAAACCTTAGTAGTTTGAATGGGCACTCTGAAATAATAAATACTCAGATCTATGCTTTGTCAGTATTGCTGAGACCGTAAAATTACGGAGCAGGGAACGTAAGAAAAATGTTGATAGTGATATTTACTTGTTCAATGTTCTTTTGTTTATCTATCTGTGGCATTTATATATATATATATATATATATATATATATATATATATATATATATATATATATATACATATACATATACATATACATATACATATACAATACATATACAATGTATGGTATGGATACTCATGTGTATTACTATTATTTTTACAGATATTCATATGGTAATATTCTCATCGTCTGTTATTTAACACATACAAATTTAGAACGTAATTCCCATAACTAAAATAACAGATTTTTCATCTTAGCCTTATTGAACTATCATATCTCATCTGGCTTGTATTATCAAACACACAAAGTCTTCCCTCGAGAGAAGTAAACGAGAACTGAGAACAGCCACGGAAGGACATCCGTCAAACGGTTACACATTCGTTGCAACAAACAAAATTTACTTTAAACCTAGTAACCAGATGAACTGCCGGCGTACACTCCATCCATTATTTATCTGATGAGACGAAGAGATCAAGCTAAGAAGAATCGATAAGAAAAAGCCATTTTATAAGAGTGAAATTGAGAGAACAGGCGAGGGAGGTAAGTACTTTAAAATAACAGTTGTTGTTGTATACGAGGCCATGTTTTGATTGAGTGATCCTTTATGAAATTTAGGTCTTGAAGACCAAGCGCAGGAACCCATCAGGATTATTCAACGCACTAGGAGTAGGCGTTGGCAGTTTAGTGTTGACCGAAAGCCAGCCACATACATGTATATCCAACATGGCATATGCTCATACAGTTCGAGAACGTATGGCCTGGTTAGAAGGATTGACCAACAGTTTGGTATTTGTTTATCCATTTTTCCGCGAGAGTTCTCTGACGCTTCAATCTGGGGCATTTCAAGACAAGCACGTTGGACATATATGTTTGAAAGTGTGTGGCCCGCTATTAGAGCCAAAGTTGTTGGTAAGAATGGATAATTCGCAGCTTTAACTTTTTCAGATCAGAAGGAATGAAGGCAGAATGCCGTCCTGAGGCCATCGTGGGTATAATTACGACTGGAAATGGCATTTTCCTGATGGCAGACTTTTTTTTTACTGAGTTAAGGGGGTCTCGAAATATAGCGTTTTAAAGTTTTGCTCATTAATTGTAGTCCTATTCTAAACTATCTTATTTTACACAGCTTTTTTCCCAATCGCTGTCATCTCTTGCTTTTCAGTTATGGTGACCGATGCCCTTGATAATCCTAGTCCATGGGCGTCGGTCCTAAATGCATAGATCCATCCAGGCCTAGGGAATCATACTGAAAGTTGTGTTACAGAGAAACTCATTAAATGCAGTTGGGTAGGGAATGTTGAAATAGGGGCAGCTCAACGAGTTTCTGAATGAAGGAATCGACAAAAAATCATTAAGTTCACTATAAACAAAAATACACTAAGAGAAGCTAAATGTCAAAACTATAACCTTGAGAACATAATTAATTTTTGTTACATCTGTGATTGTCAATGTTTTTCTCAAGAACTGGGCTGCAGTCTATCAGGAAAGTATGCCAGATTTAAAGAGTGCGTCAAGAACATAGAATGTCGAGACCCTAGTCATAAAATTACAAACGAATTAAGATTACCGATAGCTTTTTGGACTTTTGTGAAAGTCTCTTGCTCACTCCCTCTCTTGAGATATGAACTTGGGAGTATCGCTGTATGATGTAAATTTGTAAAGACGTGTTCATTTTTTTTACAAAATTTAATATATTTTTTATTCCTTTTGAAATAAATCTCATTATAATAAAAAAGTTATTGGACACAAACGAGTGATAATTAAACTATGAAATGCCACTGAGTATGACAGTAAAACAAACATTAGCAGGAGGATATATTTTTGTAATATAAACAATTACTCTCATCCTGACCAATTTATTCGTCGGCCTGATGAGTGTCCATCATCATTTTTGGAAAATTAAGCGTTACGAAATAGCTATTATGTTATATAGAAGTCAATCACAGCAAAGAAACGGGAATGAGAAATGCAAAAGTAAATGCCACTACTTTTCAGTGTCCTCTTAAACAGAAACAAAGTATGTATTTGTCTCTGTTTTTGAAACGCGCACTCTGTCGTCCTTGGTGGAAACATCAGCTGATCAGTGTAAACAAATCTAGTCTTGAAAGTTCTTGCTGTGACTGTGTATTGTGAAAGTGTAATTTCGTTATTCGGTGTTGAAACTTTTTATTTTAAGGACTATTACTTATCCACTTTTGAAATGGAGCTGCTTTATCTCGGGAATTATTCGCTGGACGCGTGAAACTTGGGTTGTCACGATGAGTGAGGTATGATTGTCTTCGTGAAGGTCTGCGATGAGTTGGGAAATTCTTGCTGGCTGGATAGACGCTATGTATTAAGATTAATTTGTTTGGAAACCTTATTTTTTAGTTTTCTGTAAAAGAAAACTATTGTGACGGCTTTGTCTGTCCGTCCGCACTTTTTCTGTCCGCCCTCAGATCTTAAAAACTACTGAGGCTAGAGGGCTGTAAATTGGTATGTTAATCATCCACACTCCAGTCATCAAACACCAAATTGCAGCCCGCTATCCTCGGTAGTTTTTATTTTATTTAAGGTTAAAGTTAGCCAAAATCGTGCATCTGGCACCTCTATAGATGCCAACAACACAGGCCACCACCGGGCCGTGGCTGAAAGTTCATGAGCCGCGGTTTTAAGTTTCATGGGTCGTGGCTGTACAGAAAACTTGATTGCGCCGAAGAAACTTCGGCGCTTATTTTACTTTTTTGTGAATAATTAACCGAGGTTAATCTGCAGTATTGTGGCTACAAAACACGATTTGATACCATTTTTGAGCGTAAAATCCCTTGATCAGGCTATTTGAAATCATATAAGTGTTTATTAATTGTAAGCTTGAGTTTTTAATGTGTCTTCCATTTTCAGTTAGATGTATCGAAACTAAACCCGTCGTGAATGAAAATCAGTAACTAATAGTGTTTCATGTTATTAAATCTGCGAATTGTCTTTGAACTTGGTAATAGGCCTTATCGATGTCCTACGTCTAATGTAATTCCTGTATTACCATAGCGGATTAATTCAGTTTAGTCTATACCAAATAGCTTTCTTATAATTATTAGTGCAACAAGAATGTCTTAGAACGTCGCCGGTTGCTGTTAGGTAGATTTGTTTTGAGTTATTCGGTCCGTTACGTACTTAGAAATTAAATTCTTGGGTCACATAGCAACTGGCCTATTATTTTTCAGGGGTTTTCAGTCTGTGATACTGTAAGTCTAACCGATCAGGGATAATTTGAGGTAATTAGTACATACTGCACACTTTTCTCATTTGACCTGTACAAAAAAATTTTGCCATGGCTCTTACGTAAATTTTATTTCTATAAAGTTCTTCCTCTAGTCTGAGAAGGTTAATGACTCCAATGCATTCTTTGAAATAAATGAGTCATATAGCAATTGGCGCAAACCAAATAGTACAACTGGTCTTGAGCGTCAAGCCGTAGTATTAAAGGTCGGGGACCATCCATGGTACAAAATTATGAACTCAGTGATTTTAGGGGGCGAAATATTTTTTGTTAATTAATGTTGCCTTGGGCTGTTGCAAGTGCTCTGAAGTCAGATAACATATACAGTATTTAACACAATTTGAGTGAAGTCTCATGTTTTCAGAGCTTTATTTATTATACCAGTTGATATGAATCTCTGGCTGATTGTTTCTAGTCTTCTGTTATGACAAAACTAATCGAATTGGTGCATTAAAATCCTGCTTACCATAACGAATATCAAAATTTAAGATCTTTAAAGTTATATTTTGAAGACAGACGTAAACTTCTTTAAGCACAGATATTAGTTAATGAACATTTCTGAGAGTTTTTACCTTACGCTGCTCGTGAAGTCCATGAGATACGTGATTGAATTCCATGAAATCCATGGTTGAATTCCATGGTTGCAGTCCTTGAAGTCTGTTTGAATTTCGTTAAGTTCATGAAGGACAGTGCTTTACTATCGTGTTGTTTAATGATTTTAATAACTTCGTTTAAGATAATTTGTCAGTCAAAACCAATTTTCCCCTCACATGCCAAATTGTTACCACTGTGTAGATGGATGTTCTACCTATGTTTTGTACAAATATACTTTGAGTTAAAGTTTTTCTGGAATTTGAGTTTTAGCAACTCGACTCATTAACAAAATAGACCCAAGTTAAGCATTGGTACTAAAACAGTGAGCATACCCATACTTATAAGCAATTGCTAATACAGTGAACAAACTTATGCATTTGTAAGTTACTCAGTGTTTCAAAGTGGTGCTGTGACTTCATATCGGGTTTTCTGGTCCTTAGCAGCTCGGATCACAGTACATAACAGCCTGTGTTCAATATCCCTGTTCAGTTGACTTCCCATCTTGGGTTCGGTACAACTGGTTACTTTCTTAGTAGGCTTTACTTGGTACTCTGTCCAATTTACTTCCCAGTCTTTGTTTTCCTGGTACTCTTGACCACTTGACTTGCCAGCCTTTTGTTTGCTTGGTACACCTGAACACTGGACTATCAGCCTTTTTTGGCTCGGTATCTTGGCCACTTGACTTGTCAGTCTTTGTTGGCCTGGTACCCCTGGACACTTGGCTTCCCAATCGGTGTCTGCTAGGTACCCCTGAACACTTGCCTTGCAAGCCTTTTGTTTGTGTGGTACCCCTGGCCACTTGAATCGCCAGCTTTTGTTTAACTTTGCTTGGTACCCCTGGCCACTTCTGGGCATTTGGAAGGTTTCAAATTTTCTTTATCGAGGGCTACATTTTTTTTTCACTTCTGTCCCTGTAAGGGTGGTGCCCCTGCAGGTATAGAAGCCCCTCCCATGCCCAGTTCTGTAGGTCTTATGACCTGCAGGCAGGTTCATTGGATGATTCGAACTACCTACAATCTCATTAAAATTTTTCTTTCAAGTGGCAAGTGCATTAGTCTACATCTTATATATCATGAAACTTCTATGTGTTTTTATATAACTTACAATGTTTTGTTTATATTGTTGAATGAAATTAACGTTAATACCCTGTGTAATACTGACACTCCTTTTACTTTAGACTTTGGATTTGATTGTTAGAATTTTATGATTTTATAAGAACTGGGTTAACATATCAAACGTTTTAGCTTAAAATAATTAACTACTAATTCACAGTTTTAATAGGTAATCTGTTGAATGAATATTTTGATTATTACAATACTCAGACCTTTTAGTTATGGTGGAAATACTTTCAAGAAACTCATCTTAACTCATTGTATTAAAGCAATGAATAAACCTACATTATAAAAATGAAACTGGTAAGTTTTATAACAATAAAGTAATTCTAATGCCAGAATTTCTGTTGTTTGCATTGTAGCTTTGGCCACTTGCATCCAGCATACGTTCAAACAGCTGGAAACTTTTGGCCCTTAGCTGCAATTGTTTACAGTCCTTTTACTGTACCTCCGTTCATATTCTTTCTTTCATCTTACTTTCCACTTGTTCTGTGTGCAACTGCAGGTTCTTCATTGTCATCTTTATACGCATCCACCTTCAACACACTCATAAGATGCAAACAAAAGTATTTTAGTTGCAGGTCGAAAGAACCGCAAACTCATGAAGTTCAGTCATCTGTAATACTGAAAATGTGTACTTGCAGTGTAGGGCCCAGATGTAATAACATACTTGCGATGTCTAAAGTTACGATGGTGTTTGTATCCTCATTTTTCTTGCTTTCCTTGTGATAATATTTCTGTCTTCCGTTTCATTTCTAAATAATGTGGTTAGAAACATATTTCTATTTGTCAACAGTCGCAGAAAAAGGTTTGAAAAAAAATTTATTACGATCTGGTATGTGACTATCTAAAGTTGAAAAACCTTAAAGAACCCAAAAATGTAATGTAACGAACAAAAGCTTTACTTTACACCATCGTAAATGTTAGTGCATCCGGGCCCTGTATAATAAAGAATAGATATCAATTTCTGTATGATAAAGATATCAGTTTACAACGGAGGAGTTTGTTTGTTTATAGTT
Organism: Macrobrachium rosenbergii; assembly: GCF_040412425.1. Taxonomy (NCBI): domain Eukaryota; kingdom Metazoa; phylum Arthropoda; class Malacostraca; order Decapoda; family Palaemonidae; genus Macrobrachium; species Macrobrachium rosenbergii. Next base: position 19,339,045 of record NC_089793.1, on the reverse strand, counting down.
TGGCCTAGTATATCTCATAAATTTGTTTATTTATTTACATATTTCCTTTCTCCCATAATTTTCAACCTTTTGAATGGAACCTGGTTTAGCACCTGTAGTTATGGATAACAAGAGGATAAGCTTTATGTATTTACTCTTTTTTTCCAATAGAATATTTAAATAATCACTCTAGATTAGTGCATTGCTATATAAATAATAATAAAAGGTCAGAAGATAGTGTTACAACCCACAAAAGTGCTAACATTCATCTTGAATATTAGTGTGGTGTATGCCAGCGCAAACAAATGCCATCACATCTTACGCGCTCACCGTCGGATGGCGCCACCGGTCCCGCGGTTACAATTTTCTCATAAGGGCTCGTGCGACTGTTCACTCTTTACTTCTCTATAAACTCTTTGGTGCAACTACGATGCTTTCCTCCTTTTACACCTTTAACCACTTTACCCTCAATTTCCCTCTTAAGTGCTGAATGACTTTATAGGTCCCAGCGCTGGGCCTTTGGCTTAAATGTTATATTCCATTCCACTCCATTCCACAGTCCAAAATTAGAGCCTATCCTGTTGATAAGCTATTAAGACAGCAGAATTTCATACATGAATTCTTGGTCATCTGGTGAATTGTAATGTGGACACTTGTAAATGAACTTTTTCAAATTTCATTTAATGATTACGCAACCAGGCAAATGTTTCTGCAAAATATAATAAAAAGTGAATGAGGACGAAAAATGGAATTTTAAATATGAACCAAACTCTTTCACCATATGAAGGGCAGCGCCAGATGTTCACCTCTCACTTCCCAGTAAGTTATTCTGTTTGGATGAGGTTGCTAGCCTGTACCCATCTCCACCCTAAGTTGAGACTATAACCATAGTCGACTGAATATCAGGTTTACAATCCTCTGCTTAGGTCAACAGACAAACTCGAAGTGGGGTTTCAAGTTGCTTACCTAATTATTGTTCTCTTGGGATCAAACCCCGATCCCTTCGGTAGAGATATTAAGGGTACGTCGGTTTTCGAACTACTAAGAAACTTGTCGGTGTATTGAAAATGGCGTTTTTCGCCTGATCACCCTTAAAATAATCCCACTTTTTTCCCAAGAAAAGGGGGTAGGGCTGAACTAAAATTTTTTTATGCATACTGTTCTATTCCTGATTGCACATACTTCATGTCTACAAAATTCAACTTTGTAACTTGAAAAATAAAGAATTTAGAGCAGGTTGAATTTCCAAAACTTTGATGGCTTATAACTCAATTTTTTTTTTGTATCTTGAGGCCCTTCAAATGCTGAAAACCTCAATTTATCATTCGTAGACACATAGAGACTTCAACTGATAGTGGTAACTGACGTAAGTGCTAAAGTCGTCCTGGAGAGGGAACACCCCATAGTAACCGTAGAACAATTACAGCCAAGTCAGTGAGGAGCAATAAGTATGGTGGAGCAGTAGCCTAATGGTCTTTGTGAACTAAAAGGTTATATTTAATGAAGTATAATTTGGTACGAAGTGTTTAATGGTCTATACTTGTGGGCTAGAATAAATTATTTTCGGCTTGTATTTATGAGCAATTATGAAATTATCTCTGTTCCTTGTGCAAATAAAGGCGAAATTTTCTAGTCTCATCATTTTTCTTCTCGTTGGGCAATAGACGCCTTATAGTGGCCCATATGATTAGAAAACATTTAGCCAACATTAAACCATCGATAATGAATCCATTCTATGGTATTATTCTTCGCAAAACGCTAAAGCTATGCAATTACCGGTCAATATACTGGACCACCCCATAATACTTGATAAAGCAGACTTCTTCCCCTGCCCATTTTTCTTTCTATTTTTCTTAAGCTGCCGTCTACAACCCCCTTGATTCAGTCCACCAGACATGGTATATAGGATTTGATTATAAGTAAGGTGTTTTTTCGTAGGCTCTTAAACCCCTAAAAACGCCTGAGGAATGACTTTCTGGTGCTAAGTGAGATTAAGATGGCGTGTGCTGACATACTACTCATTAACTCCTATTTAATCGCACTAAAAAGTAAGAAGACGACATAGTGCAAATTATTCGTTTTTTTTTTTTTTTTTTTTTTTTTGTCGATGGTGTAATATGGCCTACCAACGACTACAGTGTAAAATGTCCGATGGGGCGCAGTTTCCCCGATAACTCTGTCCTGTTGATACTCTATTAGGAGAATACACGCTCCGTAGATAAATTCTTCATTCATGAGAAATTACAAGAGTATGAAAACTACATTTTCAATACGGCAAAAATAACGGCAGGTGAGTGTTGAGACCCTAATTCTTAATGTTCCCCATCAGAATGCACAAGAATATCTCTCTCTCTCTCTCTCTCTCTCTCTCTCTCTCTCTCTCTCTCTCTCTCTCTCTCTCTCTCTCTCTCTCTCTGTTGAGGCCCTAATTCTACTGTTCCGGATCAGAATGCACAAGAATCTCTCTCTCCGTTGAGGCCCTAATTTTTATTGTTCCCCATCAGAATGAACAAGAATCTCTCTCTCTCTCTCTCTCTCTCTCTCTCTCTCTCTCTCTCTCTCTCTCTCTAAGATTTTAACTCTATTTCCAGATATGGTTACTGGCTCGACGACAATTAACAGTTTACATGTTTTTAGCTAAAGCGGAAATGCTTCTATTGGTTGGAATTCCAGGACCCACAAAAACCTAACGAGTCATCTAATACACATTTTCTTGTTTTTCTCCTTTTTTGGTGGAAGGGGGTTGGGGGGAGTGCCCCGGGGCATGGGTTCCTTTCTTTGGTCAGATTTCCCATCAAATACAAAGCGGTACTTGAAAGTTGTCAATTGGTAATTATTTTTGGGACAGTCGGGGAACTGTTAAAACTTTTTTCCGATCTGTAACGACTGATTTCTTAATGACGAAAAACCGGTATCATGGAGAGAGAGAGAGAGAGAGAGAGAGAGAGAGAGAGAGAGAGAGAGAGAGAGAGAGAGAGAGAGAGGGCGGGGGCGGATGGGATATGTGGGGATTTATTTTAGGCTAAAAAAGCAATAAACGATTAACCCATTGAGCTACGATGGTGAAAATGGGTCTATTCCAGCTGTAGTGAACATATCTGAATTCGATAGATGTTATTCCGTAGGTCCGTATGAGTTGGCTTGGACGTAAGCCTTTCGTCTTGGTCAAGTGGTTAACGTTACCTCTTGCAGAAGTACCGGATGCAGGTTCGAATTCTTCCATAGGCGTCAGACTTTTAGCTGGCCTTTGATTTGAATCTCAGGATTTGTTGTTATATATGTATATATATATATATATATATATATATATATATATATATATATATATATATGTGTGTGTGTGTGTGTGTGTGTGTGTATGGGTGCATATGTATATATACATAGATATATACACATATATATATATATGGATATATATGTTTGTGTATATATATGCATATATACATGTGTATTTATATGTATATGTGTATATTTGTATATATATGTATATATATGTGTGTGTGTGAATATAGATCGATAGATCGACAGATAGATAGATAGGTAAATAGATCACACGTCCGACAGCACATCGTAATTTAAAGTTGTTATTTAGGTCGCCTGCACCAAGTTTACGAGCGATGTTTTGTATTTAGTATCTGATTGTCGGTCCTAAATTGGCAAAAATGACTCATCAGCTTGGCAGAATGGTGCTGGATGCACGTGAATGATTTGCTAACCCTAAATCATTTGTTTCGACTTTGGCTGCGTCAGGGTCGATTCCACCTTACTCCATTTAACATTTAAATTATTTTGTATAGTTAGCCATTGTCGCTATTGTTTCCGTAGGGGGCGGGGTAGTGCCGTCAGTGCACACCATGCGGCGCACTGCAGGCATTACTTAAGGATTTTGCAGCGTCCCTTCGGATCCTTTGATTCATTTTACTGTACCTTCGTTCATATTCTCTTTCTCCCATGTTACTTTCCACCACCTCCTAACAGTTGATTCATAGTGCAACTGCGAGGTTTTCCTCTTGCTACACCTTTCAAACCTTATTATGGTCAATTTCTGTTTCAGCACTGAATAACCTCACAGGCCCCAGCGCTTAGTCTTAAATTCTATATTCTATTCAATTTTATTGTTGCTATTGACATTTCCATCAACACTACTCCATATACCGTAACAATCAAATTAACTTGATAATTATTAAGTCTTTGTAATTGCACTCCCTGAAACTCTGGGAAAAGGAAAGAGAAACTGCGATCAGAATGGTAAATATCAAGACTTACAGTGCTTGAATTGTGTCCGAGCAAACCCTTTCATATAAAAGCACACTGGGTTATATTTCCGTTGTTTATAGCCACAAGAGTAGCTTCATCAGGAACATAGGAGGCTTGGATTAAATGCTGGGGTTTTACAGAGTTAAAAGTATGGATTTTTTTTTTATTCCCATCATCGCATGTCATCATTGGCCACACTTTTGATATTCGTGGTATGCAAAGAACCTGAGTAGGCTACATTGCCTCCAATTCAAGTTAGTTATAACCACCAAATTTTTTGGCCTTTGTTACTTACCCAGGTTTCTCCTTGGTCATTCACTTCCTCTTTCGATTTGTGATATATTGCTGGGTACATGAAGCGATGAAGCAGAAGGATGAGTGGCCTGAAGCCTATTTAATAAACATGCGCATATAATTTCGTCAGTTAGTTCAAGTTAGCTCTTGGAATTTTTAGTTAAAATTTATACCTTCCGGTTATGAAAATTAACATTGACAACAAACACGCAGAAGTTGCACAATTATGAAAATTAACATTAACAACAAGAATTCAGAAATTGCACAATATAAAAATTAACATTGACAAGAATATTCAGAAGTTGCTTTGATAATTTACAGTTGGGAATTCAACGGATTCAGGGCAGCACTAAGAAGCATTAAACTCTCAACAGTGCTATACGATGAAGACCTCTATATAAATATAGTACAAACCTGTACATATTGGAGGCAACTACACGAACAACTTTTTACTCTATTTTTTTTACCCTTCTTGTCTTTTATTACTTCTTTACTTCCCTCTTTACTTTGTTTTTATGCTAAACAGTAGTCTATACAATCATGTCTTCTCCACTTGATGTTTATAATGATTGTATCAACAGCTGTTGATAACTGGACCCGTGCCACCTGTTCACACATTTCAATTCAATGAAGGGTGTAGTTCATGTTTTGGTTCAAGATATGCATACTGCTCTTTTTTGCTAATAGTATGATGATCGGAGTTTTCAAATGCGTGTACTACTGTGTAGTTGATGCAGATGCCATTAGAAATAATAAATATAATTTGTGATGTTTTTCAGTGGGTCATTATAAGTTTTGAGCTAACTGATGAAACCTTTTAGTTTAAATAAGACAAAAATATTAAAGTGAGAATAAGGAGAGAGAGATACTGGTGCTGTTGTGTAGTTGATGCAGATGGCATTAGAAATATAATTATAAATTTTGAGCTAATTGGTGAAACCTTGTAGTTTAAAAAAGACAAAAATATCAAAGTAAAAATAGAGTGTTCTTAAGTAGAAGTAATTAATATACTTCAGAGGTTCTGAAACAAATAACGGATTATACAAGAAAACTTTCTCTTTGTAATTTTTCTAATACTCTTTATTGTTATAAATTTCACTTTTGTTCAGAAGAATTTCTTTTTTCACGGCTACCTCTTTCCCTCTCATTTTAAAAACACACACACACGCACACACACACTCACACACACACCGGATACATTTCTGCATGGATCATTTATCTTGATAAACTAATAATAATAATAATAATAATAACAACAACAACAAATAGATGCAATTGTCAGCATGTTGCCTTTGAGAAATTTGCTGATAAAAGAATTAATTTCTGTTAGGAATGACTTTACAAATAAATATATGGTTGACAGCGAGGAAATAGGTTTTAGATAATTATATTCACGTAACTTAATGCAAATGACAGACTATACATGATGGACATAACAAAACGTAGGAGACAATACACACGATATATGTTTGTCCCTTGTCTGAAAGAATGTTGTCTTGGTTCGAGTCTCTTTTCAGATAGTCCCGTAGGGGGGTAGTGTCGTCAGTGCACCTCATGCGATGCATTGTAGGCATTACTTAAGGTTCTTTGCAGCGTCCCTTCGGCCCCTAGCTGTAACTCCTTTGATTCCTTTGACTGTACCTCCGTTCATATTCTCTTTCTTCCTTCTTACTTTCCACCCTCTCCTAACAATTGTTTCATAGTGCAACTGCGAGGTTTTCCTCCTGTTACACCTTTCAAAACTTTTTTACTGTCAGTGCATTGCAATGTTATTATTAATTGTTATTAGTATTAGTATTATTGTTACTATTGTAATTATTGCTGTCTTGTATGGCATTACATAATGAGGTAAATTACCCCTCGTGGTATTTAACAATCTCTTGGACACGTATCAGTTGTTACAACGCTAACACTCGGTAAACAAAGGCAACTACTCTTTGCACGAGAATAATCATGATATACAAATATTATTGTAAATAATGAGGTTACAAATAAGTTATGAAAATGAAAGGTTATCAGATGAATTGCTGTGAATCGTGGAATGAATGTTTTAATTGTATACTGAGAAATTATTTCCTGAGCAATGATTTTGTTAATTGATGCATGTAGTATGCGCTTTCGTAATTATTGGAGCAACCGCCTGCAAAATAAACACATCTGATAATAAAAAACCGATACTTAGTCGGTATCTGTAATGACGCACAAATATGCCATTAAAGTATTTATAATTGTTCGGTTTCTACCCAATAAAAAGTAGTCTTAGCCTGAAAAAAATAAAGTAAGGAGCTCGTATTCTTGTTCATTGTCAAATTGCTAACAAATCTCTGAGAAAAAATGTTGCAAAGTAAAATAGGAATCTTTATGACCACTTACAAAAATGGCCTTTAAAATTCATTCAAGCATATTTCTACGCATGCAACATCTTGCTCAAAGCAATTTTACGTAGAGTAACTTGAAGCCTAAGAATTAGGCCAGAAGAACGAGGAAGCAAAAAAAAAAATAATAAATAAAAAAAGGAAACGCAAAAACGATGCTGCTCCTAAGACAAAACTGTCCATCACAATTACTGAAAACTGGTGAATTACGAGTGGGAGCGAATCCTTTGTTTCAATTACACAGTCGAAAATCAACCCAAATTGCCATCACGTGATTGATGATTGATGAAGCGATTACAAAAACCCACAAAATTCCTTGTACGAACTTGATTCGATCCAAACCGCAATCATGATATACCTGCGTTTTCAATCTGTGTTTTTTTGGTGGCAGATCCCTCCTTCCAACTGGAGCCTTCTATCGCTGCTTCCAAAGGCAACACAGCACAACCCAACTCAGCGCTCCCCACCCACCCACAACGCCTCCCTATCCCCCCAGCTTCAGTTCCTTCACCCCATCCTTCAAGCACCTAAAAACCTCAGACCTCTAGATCCTACCCTACGTCCATCCTCACCCGAGCTTCAAACCGCTAACACCGGCTTCCAACCATCCTAGTAGTTCCAGCGAACTAACCCCTGGCTCTCATTGGGAGGTACGCATCAAGTCGATGCCTCCGTTAAGAGCTGGTAGGCATAATTTGGTTGATAAGTATAATTGCCGCGTGTTACATCGGAATACTGCTATTAGTCTCCCGTGCTGTCATTAGGAAATGAGGCGAGTCATCGGAGAGCGACTTACACTGCCGTAAGGAGCGAGGGAAATTGAAATCATGGTGGCTCTGAGTTGATGGAAGTCGAATGGAAGTTTTGCCTAATTCAGTGAGTTGGGGAAAAAAAGGAGCATTTGCTCCTTGGGAAGAAAAAGAAACATCGACCTGATACGGAAAGAATAATTGCAGTCTCGCTACAACTGCAGTAATTGCTCTTTTATAAAGTTGTTACTGGCCATTTATTTTTTATAGAGTGAAGTAAATTTTCATTTACGTATTCGCGTCCCAGAACCTTTTTCAGCCTACAAACAATCAAATATTTCACGTTAGGTTTTAACCAAACCGTTACTAACTCAAACTGTCACTCTCAAACATAAGACTAATGCATGGAAGAGGGGACTCTGTAATAGGGTAGATTCAGTGATGTATTATTAAAACGTGAGGGATGACAATAGACACATCAAAACGTGAGGGAGGATATACGGCAGATTTCTTGAAGAACCATTGTATAGGCAACACAAAACAAATTTTTATCCCATGACCAGACAAGGGAGAATTTTGACCATAAAGAGACGAATGAGAGAGAGATGTGATTAAGAACGGATGGCAATGAGTACGACCGGATACAGCCAGATATCTTATGAGTTATATCTTTATAAGTGAAATCCTAAGTAACCTTCAAAGTAGTAACTGGTGGTGGCCAACAAGCATTTGCTTAACATGAACTACTGACCCATTAGAAGCATTTGAGTCTCAGAATAGCTCACCAGATTAAATCATGCACAGATGAATCCCAGATGCCGCTAATTTAGAGATAGTAAATCAGCGGTCACTCTTCAGTCCAAAAGCGGCGCCCTTTCGAAGGTTCAGAAGCTGTCATGGATCCGTGGACGTGTTCCGTACTATCTTTATTGAATGTCCCGGCTACCTGTTATTTGGCGTCGCCACTAAATTACACTAAGTGACATGATTGCAGTTCTTCAAATGGTCTAGAACCAATTTATAGCTCTTGGGGTAAATTACCTTGAATTTGACTTCTGTTATTGAATACCTCCGGCCTAATTTTCTCTTGATTGCAAATGTCCAAGGCTAATGGTGTTCCTTCTTTTGTGATACACCAAGTTAAGTCTCCCTGTTGCTAAATACATGTAGTTCTTATGGCTAAATTCTATCCAGTTTCAAATAATCTCTGGGGGAAACTGCTTGATGTTGCTTGGTTTCTCTCGCTGATTCTTCACCATAATTAGTGTCAACTTGGACTGGTTTTTATCGTTATCGTGCTATTTTTCTCTTACATTTCTCTGTGTTGTATGACGTCGGAGGATAGTAATTATCTTCATGGAATGATACAAGAATTATTCATATCGTCACTATTTGTCTCTGGTTCAGTTTCCGAGTTCTCGATGGAAAATTCTTTTTGTTTTAACATGATTTCAAACCATACTATTTGCAATCTGTTAGCATTATCATATTAAATCCTTGCCATTTGTATTTTTATTCAGGTTCAACTGCAAGCTGTCATAGAATCTCATTTAACAGAAAAAAATGGAAGTCTTTGTCAGTTTGAGTCACTCGTTTAGACTGTTAATCATTAACCGAATGAACTAATAATTACAGGAACTCGTAAGCAGCTGCTATGGGCTACAGAATAAAATCAATTAGGTGACAAAGGGAGAGTTGTATATCATTAATTTCAGATTAATTACAGTAGAAAAAAAAAATGATTTTTGTACCTGTCAATTGTCACCTATCTCTTCCTCGTAATTAAATAAAATTATTTTCTTATCACAAATTGATCTACCAGCAAAAGATATACATTAGTACATTCCTGTCTGTAATTTGCTAAATAGACCTTGCTTCTTGTATAAAAGCGACGCTACAAAAAGTTTCCTTTTATCACAGGTAATAGTTTTACACCACCTAGGTGGATAATTTGTAATTTCTGCAATTATTTTCAATTATCGTCCTTCCGAAAGTAACCGTGTCCTAAATGATCTTCATCGGTAGCCTATCGAAAGCAATTTAGATAAACCGTTTTTGCACTTTGGCCCGAAAGCAAGTTATATTCAAGTACACGTAATTGTTTCTAGAAAGTACACGTAATTGTTTCTAGAATGAACTTAGAAAGAATCAAAGAGGAAGAAGGACAACAACAACAACAACAACAACAACAACAATAATAATACACACATCATCATCATCATCATCATCATCATAGGAACACTAGGCACGATCCCAAGATTCCTGAAAAGGAACCTGGAAAAACTAGCTGTCGAAGTAGCTCCAGGACGCATAGTGAGAAAAGTGATGGACTCCTAAGGGAGGCAGGATGCAACCCGGGACCCCCACACCATAAATACTACCCTGTCGAATAGGATGACCGAGATAGACAAACATTGAATGAATTAATAATAATAATAATTATAATAATAATAATAATACATATTATTATTATTATTATTATTATTATTATTATTATTATTATTATTAGCTAATTTCATGTTAGGGAACACCGTATGCATATATCACTAAAGATGATGAGTGCTGCAGTTTTTCCATTCTTTCAACAATTCGGCTTTTTTGAGGAGGTCGTCTCCTAGGAATTAATTAATGCTTACAGGCAGTAAGAAAAGCTACTAGGTGACATTCGGGAGGGTTTCTCTCAATGTGTGAAGAGCTTCAAGCAAGCACAAACGGCATCTCTCCTGAGATTTTTCGAGGGTATCTGTGATGGCTATTAGGTCATGCTGTCTTCCGATGACACCTTCCTTAATCCGTCGCAAAATCTATAGGGCGACACTTATCATGGCGGGACATCGGAACTGGTCGATGCCATTCATCTCCTAAGGCATCACGTACGGGTGAGAAGGGGTGGTTTTTCAAGAGGCTCGAAGTTTCTCACATCTTGTAATGTATTACAAAATTGAATCGTACAATCCAGGGTGGCAGGTATGACCTGTCCCATAATTTTTCTCGGGTCACGTTCATCCTCTCCCTACCTCGACCTCACTGATAGGGGGGCCCTTAGCAGCAATGGGGGTTGGGGGATACTATTCATTGATAGCATTGTATATTTTTTGCTCATATTACAGTTGGAATAACAATCATCTAATAGACCTTGGGGCATCCGATAGAATTATTTTTGTGAGGAGTGCCACGATGGACAATGACAAATAACTCTTCGGAACTTATGCAGTAATGTTGAGGCATGGCCGCAGACTGGTCTCCGTAGTTACCTCCCTCGCTAGTCTTGTGTTAGTTTTAGAGACAAGATTAGGAAGGAAAGCAAGTTTCCCACGGATGTTCGCCTCATACATATAGCGAAGGGCACTTTACTGAGAAGTACCCATTCTTCGTCGCTGGGGAAAGTATCCTCATTAAACCAGCAACAGGAGGCAGCTCTAGGTATATGGGAGAAGACGTACTTCGGCAACACCCATGCAAATTTGGCAACGAGAATACCGAGCGAGGATCCCATTGTCTGGCCAAATGTTCCCAGGTGTACTGACGGACCGTATGGGTGATGAAGCTATCAAAAAAAAGCAAAAAAAATCACCGGAAGGGATTTCATGGATTGCTTCAGATCTGCTTTTTATTTTTGATAATCAGTAGTGGATAAAATTATAAAAAGGGTTTTCTAAACACGACCTTATATCAAAGTCAACAATTGTAAACTTTTCCGTACACTTGTCCAGACAGTTCCTCGGTGAGACGAAGAGTAACTTACAGTTCCTGGAACAAGCCTGATTCATTTTAGTAAGGGAAATAAACAAAATAGATAACCGAATATGCTACCATAAATGTGTCACCTTGAACCAAGGTACGTTTTTAGAGGACTGTAAGATGGTTTAAAATGAATATTTTGGTTGAGGAATAAGCGGAGTTTGGTGCTTCCTTCGTAATTATGAAGACAAAGAGAAATATCATAGATTGTTCTTTATTACTTCACTTGTTTATGTGATATAAGTATATGAAACCAATTTTGTCATAGAGATTTCCTGATTTTTAATTTTCACTTTTTTGCATTTCTTCTCTTTGTACTATACACAGAAACCTTCGCACGTTTTATTATATATATATATATATATATATATATATATATATATATATATATATATATATATATATATATATATATATATATTATGTATATATATATAATATATATTATATATATATATATATATATATATATATTATGTGTATATATATATATATATATATATATATATATATATATATATATATATATATATATATATATTTATATATTTATATATTTATATAATTACATACTAACTCACTGACTTTCACCTTCTCGGTTTCTGCACGCTTTTTGATGAATTTATCACAGTAAGCTTTAATTTCCATGAAACGAATTGAACTAATAATCAGTGAGGAAGGAAATTGGTTTTTCATTTATTTCGCGTTATGATTCAAAGCTTGTAACGATAAACATATTTAGAATGTGCCTGGAAGTCGAACGGATAAGAAATCATTGTAGCCAATAAAATATATGTCAGGTGAATGTACCTAATCTCTCTCTCTCTTTCTCAATCTATATATATATATATATATATATATATATATATATATATATATATATATATATATATATATATATTTATATATGCGTGTGTGTGTGTATTTGTAGAGAAAAATTCGTTCAGTGAATGTAATAAAAAGTAACATCTTTAATCTGCGCCTGTGAAATTGCCAGAGGAACTGATCATGAGAAAAAAAAAGTGGCAGGAAAAGTAAACGTGTTAGGTACGTATAGCTCACAGAACTGAACAATTTAATGCTGCAAAATGATAGAACATATTTGCGTGAAAAAAAAAAAACAATCTTTAAGCTCTCTGCATATCAGCACATAATATTCATCAAAATTCGGAGTTGGTCCTTCTAGACTATGACTGTTCGGTTATTTTGCATATTATCTTGGCAAGATCGCTGGATGTGGCCTTGCATAAAGCTTATTTTTGCATTGTGATAACGTCTAGGCAGTTCTTGTCTGAGAGCGAATGGAATCAAATGAATGATGATTCCAGTGGAATATGGAACGACCGCTCGTTTCCGAAGAGAATAATGACCCTAGGTCAGATTCATGACGGCAAACAAGAGCTCCTCGTTCTTGATGCCAGCTTATCACTTTGAGAGATCGGCTGCTGGGGGGGAGGGGGGGAGGGGAGAAGGTCGCCAGGTACTTAGCTTATCACAGGAAAAATTGGTCTCACAAATAGTTCGTCTTCCCTAACGAGTGGTTTATGTCATGTAATTGATAGGTATAAGGTTCAGCTGTCGAAAATGAATAGGAGCACATGATATACTGTGCTATGATCATTCTACAGAGCAACTATTCCGTGGTCATATGATTTATTTTCCGGGGTACATTTTCCGGTAAAACTTTTCTGATTCCATTGCAGATTTCTTATGCAAATGAAGTCTACCTAAAAAACTAAATTTGGCCCCTGTACATGTAACAAGTTTGATCCTTCACCTTCGTTTTTTTATGTTCAAGTTTACTTAATTACGGTAGGTTTCAAAGAGGGATTCGAATATTCGTGGTAAGTTGAATAGTTTACAATGCACGGTCATGATTTAAGAACGTCGGTACGGCAAATTATACCAGTAAGAATTCAATTGTCCAACAGTACAGAATTTTACCTATCAACTTTAACATTTAATAAAACGTCACTTACTCATCTTGAAAATCCCCTTTCCTTACATACGACAATAATGTAATATATATATATATATATATATATATATATATATATATATATATATATATATATATATATATATATATATATATATATATTTATTTATATATTTATATATATACACACAACACACACACACACACACATATATATATATATATATATATATATATATATATATATATATATATATATATATATATATATATATATATATATATACACACACAAGTAATAAAGTTCCAGGTATTATGGCAGCGTTAGATGGAATTCGTGAAGATTTACACGCAGTGGGGACAGAAAAATGACGCGAGTCTTAAATTTTCAGAACAAGAACCCAATTTAATCAACCTGAAAGTAATATGATTAACTTATAGCATAATTCAAGAGGGTAAGAGGGTCGGTAAGGAGAGTGCATGCCATTTCTGTAAGCGCACGTGAATTACCTTTTAAATGACATATAAAAGTAAACTGAGGTGGGGATCCATAAAACTTTAAAGAGATTTTAGTCTCGGCCCATTGTACAAAAAAAAAAAGGGGGTGCAATTGCTATTACTTTTGCAACTTCCGGGGTTTGATTTTGACGCCCACCTAGTTGTTTAAAATAGTCTCAACAGAAAAGGCAAGCTCTGGACTAACTTGTACGGTATTTTCTTTACTTTTTCAAGAACTACGAGTCGCCAAAATCTTGATATGCCTGTGGTCGCACCTGTGAATACATCCAGAAAATCACCCAAAAATGACCTGTTTTGATTTACTGATTTTTTTTCTTTTAAACTTCAAGTCAGTGTAAAGTGCAATAGCCACTGAATATATAATATATATATATATATATATATATATATATATATATATATATATATATATATATATATATATATATATATATATAATTTATATATATATATATATATATATGTGAGTGTGTGTTATGCATATAAATTATGTATATATAAAACCGTTTTCATGTACGTTTCGTAACATGTACAAAAGGTTTGAAATTAATACTGTCAGATTATGACATATCACAGCCTATGAATCAAGTTTTGAAAAGCTTTTTCAGATCACGATTTCGTTCTGTTTTCTGAGTAACAGGTAGTTGCAGCTAGTGAATTTGGAAAGATACTGAAATTAAAACGGGTTTTAGCTTCCAGACTAATTTCGAGCTCTCACTTCTCAATATCGCCATCGATTAAGAAAAGATGAAAGAAGCTTTTGTGTTTTCGCGTTACCGAGGTTAGGCAGACTAACCATTCATGTTCTGCTTTCTTTTGATTACCATTAGCTACTATGTAGGTTTGGATTTCCGAATGAAGAATACACTGGTCTCTGGTTCCTGGGTACATTTGGATGACCGTTATTTCGTATGGTACGTCAAACTCGCCTAAGGCTAATCTTGCAGTTGCAAACTTAGCGCTTGGAGACTTGGCCCTCCGTCAGTTGCTTTTAGAGAATGTGCAGAAGCGCATCCAGTCAGCTTACAAACCCCAGGTTTGACGCTTTATCTCGTGCCATTAGTCATCCCTTTGAAATCTCGACCTCTAAAATTAAGCTCACTATCGCTTTCGTTCTTATAAATCATAGTTACAATTCTAGATATTGAGGCACTTATTTAACGTCTCGCATACCCCATTATCTATCATTTGCCTGACATAAGTTATCCGTCTAATCATCAGGGCCTCAAAAAATCGCTCGATCTAAACGCTAAATTCAATTTCGCCGAATAACTGCCTCTTGGCCACAGGTCGTCGTACAATCATCGCCATGTTAGTTCCTCCCCTAAGATGGCGTTTATGACACCCAGTAATCTTTTCATTAATTACTTCGCCTCTCTCTCTCTCTCTCTCTCTCTCTCTCTCTCTCTCTCTCTCTGTGTCCGTTCGTCTCCCCTGCTGATATTTAATTTGTTATTACGTTTCCACTTCAGTACCTACGGACAGACGCGCCAATCAGAAATCCCCACTAATCAACAGCGCATGTCCCGTAGGCAGGCTGTCAGAGATTGTCTCGTTGCGACACATCAGAACTGGCTGTAATTCTTCGCTTGAAGAGAATGTTCCTGGAGGGGGTTTTCGTTCGCTGCCTCTGTCTGATTTACTCTCTTAAAAGTATTTATTTGCCTCAGCTGATACAGGAGCATGCTATCGCATTCTAAAACAATAAAAATTTTTCGTAGGCGTCTCTTATCTTATCCTTATTTGGCTGTCATTAAATTGTTTGTTTGTCTGCAAGCAAATCATTGATTCACTTCCTAATAAATGTCCCATATTATGGAGTTCCAATAAATTCAAGGTAATCATTTTGAAATGAGAAAGGCGTTAATTTCGCGATAAAAAGGCGTTAATTTTGCGAATTCATCTGGAGATATGTCTTACGTCGTTCAGCTAAATAAGTAAGAAAAGATGTTAGTTGGATATTGCTGCAAAGCACAGATACGCGAGCAACCCAACTGTTGTAGCCATTGCATGAGGTAAGACGATAAATTTTCAGCAAGCAATGGGAATCATTTGGATGTGATTGTTCCGAAGTTCGTTTCCAGCCAGGAACCGAACCATTTTCGTATTACAACCTTATTCATGAAGGGAAAAAATGTTGGCTCGAAGTTAAATACGAAAGGGATTCGAATTGAAAATCATTCATTTCTTGAACATTCTGTGCGTACCATTTGTAACACAGAGAGAGAGAGAGAATGAATTTAATTACAGACAGGCATGCAGAACCTACTTAAATCATAATGAAAACTGAGAAGCCGATCGCAGATTCTTCGTTTTATTGTTATTGGGCCTCTGCAAGTTTGAGCGCGTCTGGAAATCGGGTAAGAACTTGAATACTCCTTTGTCGATATTTTTGATGTGGTTTGATTACAGGTATGAAGAACACTACAAGGTCTATTAAATTGAATGACCTCGGGTATGCCTCGGCCCATGTCTTCCAGAAAGGATTTCTGTTTGTTTAATTCCAGTGGCAAAGAGATTGCACCATGATAGTGATACAGTAGTGATGTTTTTTTACATTTTTCTGTCTTTTTCCCGTGTTAAGCTTAATTTTCTAGACACGAATGCCCTATTTTGGAGGTATCTGCCACACAGCTCATACAGTCAAATGTGTTGCATGTCATATTATTAAACCAATAAAATGGCAATGAAATGTTCAGGAAAAAGAGTTGGTTATAACTGGCACAGTCATTCAGTCCGTTTTGTTGTCCATGATAACATCTCATAACGGGAGCTGGAGGCTTAATTCATAAAAGTTCATAAAAATCATCATCATTATTAATACGGGCAACAGCAATAGTAATAAAATCTTTGTAAAAGAATTCCAGTATAGTAGGATAGTCTCACTCCAACATTATGCTGGTCTTTTTGGTTATGGGCAAGATCTGACCATTATGCAGCCCATTCCACTGGGCATTAGGCTATCTCCACTGGGCATTGGATATTACGCCCTATTTGGCATTGGATATGTCGTCCCATTGGGCATTTGGTAACCTATCCCGTCCGGCATGAGGTAGTTCGTCCAACTGGGCGTTGGGTATCTTGTGCCATTGTGTAATTGGTACATTGTCCAGTTTGTCATGTAGTAGTTCGCCCTATTGGGTGTTGGGACCTCGTCCCGTTGGCATTTGGTACCTTGTCGTCTTTAGTATTGTTAGTTGGGTATATCGTCCTGTTGGACAATATATAACTTTCCCACTGGGCATTAAGCAGCTCGCCCCTTTCATTGGCATTACTTACTCGCATTGTTGGTCTCTGCTTCTAAGAAAAGCGTGTATGTTTATAAGTGTTTTTATATCACAGAACACATGCTTCCATGTACTTTTTTTAATCTCCACATACTACCGTTCATGACTACAGGACGGTATATAACCTCCCTAGGGATTCAGTATCCTATCTCGACCCTTTTCTATATTACAGCCGTCTTTGACGGAATGGGTACACAAGTACCATCTGTAAAATTTTTTTTTTCCTCGCAGACCTATAATTAGCTGTGCATTAGAATGACAGTAGAGTATATTCTTAATCGAAAAGGATTTTTATTGAAAGTCCTTTTAATTACTAGAATGTTTGGATGGTTATGAAGAAAAACAATGATAACCTGTTTTCAACTTCATATATATCAAGCAATTCTGCACTGAGGTGAGAACTTGAGCTGTCCACACTTCAGAAAATAAAATTTATTCCTAAAAACCCTGTTCTCTCAATTTTACGACATCATTCACAATTTAAGGATTTCAATGAATCACATTACCTTGTCTGAAATTTGAGTAAAAGGTATAAGAAAAACTGTACGACCTTGAAAAAAGTATTAAAAATTGTATGACCTTGAAAAATAGTGTGAGAAAATTTTGAAGGCTAAATCATTTCAAAGCAACAACTAAAACAGATATTCTTTGAAACTGAACTTGATTGAAACTATGAAACAATCAGCAAAGGCATCTCCACCCCTCCCCACCCACCCCTACTCACTCGCCAACCTCCCCTAAAAAAAAAAAAAAAAAAAAAGAGGAGGAGCCGGTGCGAAAAATCAGAATAGAGAGTCGGTGAGAAATTAAAAAAAAAAAGTGTTTATGACTGCATACTCCCCTGAAGGCAGTGATAAAGAAACAACATAATGAGACAGGATGAGGCATTATTATAACTGTAAGTCTTTGGCGAAACACATCACCACTACGATAATCAAGTAAAAGTAAAACGCCCAGAAAATGCGATGAAAAAAAGAAAACTCGAGATGACAGGGTGGAATAGGGGGCATGATGATAAATCTTCTCCCAAATTGCAAATGGAGAAAAGGGGAAGATTTAAACCCCATGGATAATGAAGCGACTTCTACGGAAGCGAGTGGGGGTCTCACCTGGTCAGGTAACTGGCGAAAGAGGTAATTTACTGCCAATAAAGTTAATAATATGTATGGGCTCTCGTAGACGATGTTATTTCATTGCTTTTCCGAGGGTTCGGTCGACTTGCAGGAAGAAATCCCGTCGTTGGGTTATTCTGTGGGGAAAGTCATCTACACTGTTTATGAATACATGGTTAGAGAAAAATATTTATGCATGTACACACACACACACACACATATATATATATATATATATATATATATATATATATATATATATATATATATATATATATATATGTGTGTGTATATATGTATATATATATATACATATATATGTATATATATAATATATATACGTATGTAAATAAATAAATAAATGCAAATATATATAGATATATATATATAAACAGATAGAGAGATAGATAGATAGATAGATAAATAGTAGTATGCATGCTTGTACGTGTGTGTATGTGTGGGTGTGTGTG
>NC_089793.1:19307823-19315323 GCF_040412425.1 Macrobrachium rosenbergii | reverse complement strand
ATATATATATATATTATATATATATATATATATATATATATATATAGTGTCCATCAGGGATCAGCTCTGAGTCCATTCTTGTTCCATGTCTTTATAGGCACACTGACATCAGAATTAAGGAACAACGATGAACGGTGGGATCTGTTGTTTGCTGAAGATTTGGTCATTATAGCAGACAGAAGAAGAACTGCAAGAAAGGTTTTTAGCATGGAAAGGAGCCCTAGAAAGGAAATGATTTAAAGTGAACATTGGAAGGACAGAGCTAATGACTAGTAGCAGAGAAGGACATGAAGAAGTAAACATTCAAGTGGAAGATGGTACAGTGCTAAAGCAGAGCAATAAGTTTAACTATTTGGGATCAATAATAACATAAGAGGGAGGTACTGATAAAGCAGTGAGACAGAGAATGAAAGGAGCATGGCGAAAATGGAGAGAAGTAACTGGAGTTGTTTTAGACAAGAAAATGCCATTAAAGCTCAAAATGAAGATTTATAAGACAACTATTAGGCCTGTACTATTATTATATGGGGCAGAAACCTGGGCACTTAGGAGGAAAGAGGAGGGACTGTTGGAAAGAACTGAGATGAGGATGGTGAGATGGATTGCTGGAATATCACCACTGGAAAGGAGGGAGAGTCAAGATATAAGAAGAATGTGTGGTATATGTAATGTAAAGGAGAAAGCCAGGGGAAGCTCGTTTGAGATATTATGGCCATGTAATAAGAAGAGTGCGTCACTGTAGTCCTGATTCCTCGTCCGTCGCTGGTTCGACCCCACGGGACGGTGGACTTATTATCAACTTAAAATTCCTTCGGTAACATATATGAAAATATATTATTTCCGAGGTAGAGTTAATTGATATTAAAGTACGTTTGTAGCTTTCTGATTGTATATGAATCACGGTGATGTGATAAATAGTCATAATATGGCTACGTGCGACAAACGCACTACACGGTCAACATGGCAGAGGTGGTGGATATCGTCTCCAAACGCAAAACACCTGAGTTCGACGGGTGAGTTGATGGGAGATGTTATTCATATACCTCTTTGTGGCCGATTTCGTTAGTGCGTCACTGTAGTCCTGATTCCTCGTCCGTCGCTGGTTCGACCCCACGGGACGGTGGACTTATTATCAACTTAAAAATTCCTTCGGTAACATATATGAAAATATATTATTTCCGAGGTAGAGTGAATTGATATTAAAGGACGTTTGTAGCTTTCTGATTGTATATGAATCACGGTGATGTGATAAATAGTCATAATATGGCTACGTGCGACAAACGCACTACACGGTCAACATGGCAGAGGTGGGTGGATATCGTCTCCAAACGCAAAACACCTGAGTTCGACGGGTGAGTTGATGGGAGATGTTATTCATTATACCTCTCTTGTGGCCGATTTCGTTAGTGCGTCACTGTAGTCCTGATTCCTCGTCCGTCGCTGGTTCGACCCCACGGGACGGTGGACTTATTATCAACTTAAAATTCCCTTCGGTAACATATATGAAAATATATTATTTCCGAGGTAGAGTGATGGATATTAGGACGTTTGTAGCTTTCTGATTGTATATGAATCACGGTGATGTGATAAATAGTCATAATATGGCTACGTGCGACAAACGCACTACACGGTCAACATGGCAGAGGTGGGTGGATATCGTCTCCAAACGCAAAACACCTGAGTTCGACGGGTGAGTTGATGGGAGATGTTATTCACTTATACCTCTCTTGTGGCCGATTTCGTTAGTGCGTCACTGTAGTCCTGATTCCTCGTCCGTCGCTGGTTCGACCCCACGGGACGGTGGACTTATTATCAACTAAAAATTCCCCTTCGGTAACATATATGAAAATATATTATTTCCGAGGTAGAGTGAATTGGATATTAAAGGACGTTTGTAGCTTTCTGATTATATATATATATATATATATATATATATATATATATATATATATATATATATATATATATAATATATATATATATAATAAATGTATATATGTATATGTATATATACATAATATATATAATATATATATAATAATAATAATAAATATATATATATATATATATATATATATATATATATATATATATATATATATATATATATATATATATATATGTATATATATATATATATATATATATATATATATATATATATATATATATATATATATATATTTATATATATATAATAGGTACTGGTCAGAAAGAAAAATTGACTCATCTGCAAAAGTCAAAAGAATGAGATAAAACCATAATGAACATCATAGAGGTATTTTTTACTTGAAAAAGTAAATGATCTTCCCTCAACTTTTATGATTAATGCTTGACCGAAAGTAAGTGGCCTGTGCATAATTACTGGGTGTTGTTACTTCGTTTAATTGACCGAAAGTAAGTGACCTCTGCGCAATTACTGGCTGCTGTTACTTGTTTTTAATCCTTCCTTAATATGCCAAATGTTGCGTTAAAAGCCATGGCATTGTTCGCTGGATTTAACGCCGAGTTATTGAAATATTCAAATTTATATTCGAAGCTGATTTCTCTGTTATTATTGTTATAATTATTATTACTTGGGCAACGCCGTAAAGAATGACGGTAATATAAGAGGTACGAAACGGCACTAAGGACTGCAGAGAGGCTAGCCCGGGGCTGTAGTCGTTACTCACACACTCACACACACACACACACACACACCATATATATGGATACACATAACGTTTTGTATATTAGTATCATTGTTCAGAAAGTTGTCTCTTACCTGGAGGTATTATGATTAATGTTGTTTAAATTAATGTTTTTTTAAATAAAGTGATGCATGCATAGTTATATGCAAAATTTAAAATTCTCTCTCTCTCTCTCTCTCTCTCTCTCTCTCTCTCTCTCTCTCTCTCTCTCTCTCTCTTGCTCTTAGACACTCTGGAAGACACATCCACAGCCATCCGCTGGAAAGAAGGCCGTAAGTGCAGTGGTTGTGCTCCTTAACGTGCCCTCCCGGAGATTACGAGAGAGTACATGATTTACGAACATTAAGATAAAGTTGTGGTCGGTTGTTATCGCCTACCTTTTCACGATAGAGAAAGGAATTATATGGTAGGCTCACTTTATGGAAGACACTGAGATAAGGCTCCCTTCAATACTTTCCTCTCTCACACGCAAGGCTACAGAGATTTTTATTATTATTGCACCTCATCTTTTGTTGTAATTTTATAGCAGGTTTTTTTCGTGTTCTTTGGCTTCCATAACGTGATATAAAATGTTATCTCTCAGTAGACTTGACACGAACAGTTTAGGCAAATGGGTCACCTCACTTGATGAAATTTTTCATTGTGATTTTATAGCATTGTTTTTCCATGCTTTGCATCTTCCAAAACATTGGTTTATATAGTAATTTTTCTGTCAATAGACTTGACACCGACAGTACAGGCAAATTGGGAATCTAACTTGATGCAATTTTCCACTGACGGCGAATTTTAGAAATAAAATTAATATCTTTCTTGAAATCTACATATGTGCTAGTTGGCAAGCAGGATAATAACAGCAAATAGGTACATTGATCCCCGAAATTCCGTTTTAAGTGAAAACAGCAAACTGTAATATTAAAAAAGGTTTACTAGGAAAAAAATCTAAATCGTTCGTAGCTGTGTCTGGTATTTATTTTTATGATGATAAGACGATCTCAGTTGTTTACATTTAGAATTTGAAGCGAAATGCAGTTTAAAGCTCTGTAATTCAAATGCTTTCAATTTGGCGTGTGAAATGTTTAACTCGGTCACAGAATAAAGAATTTAGCACACATGGCGTCAAAGAGATATCAGAATTTCCCCAAATATTTGCATGATGGTGATGAACAGTCAGTAAATTTCCTTAAAGTATTGAAGATATATATATATATATATATATATATATATATATATATATATATATATATATATATATATATATATATATACATACATACATATATATATATATATATATATATATATATATATGCACATATATATATATATATATATATATATATATATATATCATACATAGAATTTACTGGCCACTGCCACGAGATGAGCATGTAATTGTAATGACCACAATTCCCTCTTACCTTTTCGCATTCTTCACACTTTTCGGATACACGTGTCACTGCAAAGCCTTGGACCCAAATGCAAGAACATGAAATCATCCTGATGCTCATTACTTCATATTCTTGCAACTGGATCTAAGGCTTTGCAGTGCCAATCGTATCCAAAAAGTGTGATGAATTCGAGAAGTTAAGAGGGCACTGTGGTTATTGCTCTCTCTCTCTCTCTCTCTCTCTCTCTCTCTCTCTCTCTCTCTCTCTCTCTCTCTCTCTCTCTCTCTCAATGACCACAGTGGTGTCTTAAATTCTCGGCTGACTTACACTTCCTTGGATACACTTGTCACTACATGAAACTTTCACCTCCCTTGGCACACCTACGCATGAGGGATTCCAGTGACCAAGGTCTAAAGAATACCAGGTCAGGCCACCAGCGAACCAAAACGTGTCCCCTACTGCGCAGGTAAACCTTAGATTCGATTATGACGTCAGAGAGTCGTCCTCTTCTGTTTACGGAAAGGTCTACCATTTGCTCATAAACATAAAATTGTCTCCGAGCGATGGTATAAGGTTTCAAGGAGAACAGCCAGTCAGCATATGCAGCCCATCTCCTGTGTGAACCTGAGAGTCCTGTAACAATTATGAAAGCCAAAATGAGCGTATCCATCTCGTCCTGTATAATATTTGGGAAACCAATGAAAAGATTATAAAGATTTGAATTATTCTAGTGAGTGGTCATTCTTACTTGCCATGTGACAGGGCATTTGGTCTTACTATACAGAAGCTGAATTAACCAGGGGCTAATATCATCATAAAAATCTATATTGCCCTCATGGAATCTTCAGGAAATGAAAAATTTTAAGCATTTCACATGTTGAAAGATTTTTTTTATATATCTAAAATTTTAGAGTATTAAAGGCCTCCCAACTAGTGAGGCGTTTTACACGAAGGACAACTATGACCTTTGCAATCAGGTAGTCAATGTTGAGGTTGCTTTTGTCTGCAAAGGTTACCATAGGTCGTCTTAGTTCAGTCTTCAATCTCTCCCTGTGTGACCTGCCTCAGAGATACTTAAAACAGAGAGTGCTTTAACAGAAGATAGTGGAATATCTGTCCAGTGGCTCTTACAGTAACTGCAGCCTATTTCTAAGTAATGGCCCGAAGGCCTTATCGGCAGGCTAAAGGAGTTATAGACAGAGGGTCTGGCTAAACGGGGCACGATATATCCTTGGACAAGGACTCTGGAAACGACTTCTTGGGTTATAACGAGGTCGTCCCTTATCGTCCCTAGTGGCCCCCGCAGAGGGTTAGTGCCGTTGGTGCACCTCATGGGCATTACTTTAGGTCCTTTGCAGCGTCCCTTCGGCCCCTATCTGCAACTCCTTTCATTCCTATCCCCGTACCTCCGTACATATTCTCTTTCTTCCATCTTACTTTCGACCGTCTCCTAACAATTGTTTCGTGATGCAACTGCGAGGTTTTCCTCCTGTCACACCTTTCAACCCTTTTACTGTCAGTTTCCGTTTTAGCGCTGAATGACCTCATAGGTCCCAAAGCTTGGCCTTTGGCCTAAATTCTATTGTTCTGTGCCTAGTGCCCTTCGTGGGATCTTCTCTTGCCGACCCACAGTTTGCTAAGGAATACCGAAGCTACTCAAGCGATCTTATCACATTCCTATGATAAGTTTATGAAAGAGACAAAGAGTAAAATAGAAAAGAAAATCAGTTACAATGCAGACACAATAATCTGTACTAATTATACTTATCAATATTAATCTTTATTTTCTTTTTCAGAAGCTGTGACTGGTTTTGGCTTTGGTGAGTGTTAATACATGATTTTTACTTTTTCATAAATCATATATTTCATTTAACAGTACTCATTATCATTGTTGTTTTATGTTTATCGTTAGATATTAATTAATGCGGTTTAATAGGAAGCTCTACAACTAGGTTTAAGGGATCAAGTTCTTAGCTTAATAAGCCATTAAATAGCCGGACAAAGGGCCACATGATGTTACTATTTAAAAATGTAAAGTTTTCACTGAGAGGTGCTTAGGGTAATTACCCATAAATTCATGTTGATACAGTTTTTATATGCAGCCGATGATCATCTACACGCCATAAATATGAGGTTATTGTTAACGGTATTTTCGCTGAGGTTTCTGAGTTTGCTTTGAGTAAACTTTCAGTACATTATCTTTTTATGATTCATTATCTTTCATATAATTAGAATATGCGGTACTAGCACATAATTATGTAGAGAACATTTAGATAGAACTTGTGTACAGAACCATGGTCCCCAATAAAAAAAAAAAAAGCTTCTTACGAACAAAAAAAAAAATCGACCTATTATTAACCATACACACTTGGAAAAAATACGAGATAACTTTCTGCTATTCTCAAGTCATTACTCGGCTGGTTTAATGTTAGAGGCCGTGGATCGTAATTAATATTTTATATCTCAATTTACATTGGCAATTGGGCCCCCTGCATACTGCATGAACAACCTGACTCAGTGGTTTTATCGTTATTTTTATGATTGTTCTTGATTGCTATGTTCTTGGGGTAACTGCCTCATTGAATTTTCGTTTTTTTAATTTCAGTTTTTATAATAGGGTGTTGTGTTACTGCCTCTTAAACTAGGATGTAGTCCTCTTTCCGTGATAATTAAGTACGTCATTTTAGGGAGCAATCGTATACTTTATCAAGCTCCTTGAAATTGAAAAAATCTCTTTTTAAACAAGGGGATCACGACTCGAGAAGGTATTCATCTGGTAATTTTTGAGTATTTACGACTTTGCCATCTTTCAATAACTACTAAATAAAATTCATTATTTTAAAAATAAAAGGTCAAAACAGGGTAGATGAACTTTGGAAACACTTGCCATAAAACTTTATTACGTGAAGTCATATCAATTTCATTAGGCTGTACACTAGGTTAGGGCTAAGGTCTCTATGTAAAAATCATCGCTCTGACAGTGTCGCGAGAAAATGATTAATATTTATCGTTATTTTTCGGTCATGAAAGTTAAACTTCACTGAAATAAAACACGACTTTGTTTTGTTAATTTAATTACACGGCCCAAAATTATGAATTGGCTTTTTTTTTTAATAAAGACATCTGTAATAATTATTTGAAAACGACATTTATCAAATATGCTGTCATTGCAGCCGTATAATAATTTTACTTTATCGTCTTGCCAAATTAAATCAGAATTTACAAAAAAATGGAACCTTTTAGAAAGACATTGTAATTTATCCTTTAAAACTAATGTTTGCTTTTGTATTAGTCAACAACTCTGAATCTTTCATTAAATTTGTTCATTTATCCACTTCAAAATTAGTCGACAATCAATTAGTGAAGCCTAATCTTCAACTGCTAATTTTTATTCTTTGTTGTGCTCCGATACGCGAACACTT
>NC_089793.1:19257823-19302823 GCF_040412425.1 Macrobrachium rosenbergii | reverse complement strand
AAAAAAAACAGGAGCATGACAGAAGACCGCGCATGAACCCAACGGAAAATGAACAACATGAAACGACTTTAATCCCAAACTGCAAAGCGGATCAATGAAATGGTAAGTTCCGCATTCAGCAAGTAACATGTAAAAAGGCAGTCCAAAAGTTCGCTTGACAAAAAGAAACATTTTTTCATTTCAGTTCAGACAAGTAGTATGAACGTTATACATTTTCTGTGTATGACAATATGAGCATATATATATATATATATAGATATATATATATATATATATAGATATATATATATATATATATATAGATATAGATAGATATATATATATATATATATATATATGTATATATATATATATATATATATGTATATATATATATATATGTATATGTGTGTGTGTGTGTATGTATACATATAATATTCATGTGTGTATGTATATATATATATATATTTATATATGTGTGTATATATATATTTATATGTATATGTATATATATGTATATGTATATACATATATATATATATATATATATATATATATATATATATATATATATATATATATATATATATATATATATATATATATATATATATATATATATATATATATATATATATATATATATATATATATATATGTGTGTGTGTGTGTGTGTGTGTTTTGTAAAACAAAACGAATATATTAAATTCTCGATTTCCCTCACTCCCTTTTGGATGCGACGATCACTAGGACCCTGCAAACCAAAATGAGGAAACAAAGGAAGGAATCTCAGTTCCGATCGTGTATGAATCGAATGCTACCAGTGGCGTTGGAAGTTCTTCATTTGTTTCATTATTTGGGTCCAAGGCTAGCACTGATGTGTATCCAAAGACTGTGACGAAACCGAGAAGTCAAGAAGTCATTGTGGCTATTACAGATTCATAACAGAGCATATTATTATTATTATTATTATTATTATTATTATTATTATTATTATTAAAAAATACTCATAGTAGCATGAGTCTTAAAATGGAGAAACAAATCCAGATTTATGTATACGTACATATATTGAAAGATAAAACTGTACAGACAACTGTCTGTACTGTTTTATCTGTAAATATATGTACATATACATAACTTTGGATTTGTTTCGTCATTATTATTATTATTATTATTATATTATTATTATTATTATTATTATTATTATTATTATTGATGTTGTTGTTGTTGTTGTTGGCGTTACGTCGTGTGGTAAAATACAATCAGTTTATATTATTTACATTTCGTAAAACTTTCATATATTGTTTGTTAGTAAATGATAGTTTTATATTTTTTTTCATTTTATCTGTATCTTGACCATATTTTTTATGTCAATCATTCTTTGCCTATTAGTTATACAACACATTTGCATAATGCAGTGAGATAAACGCAGAACCCTTATAGTAAAAACTTAAAAGCCTGGAATTTTCCTGGTGTAAAAGTAAACATGATAATCACCGCTAATTATAAATACTGCGCCAACATTTTCAATTAACATTTCAGCAAGATTCCATTTGTTTACTGACGGCTAATTTAACCTGAGACTGCATGCTCTCGAGTCCCCTCGCTGAACAGCATACTTAAATGTAATTTCGCTTATTAGTTTATCGTTTTTTAGGAGTATTATAAGCAGTTTTTATCAAGCTGATATTATCAGATTAAATCATGTTGTAATTTACAGATACGATCAATGAATCCTCTTGTTTGATTTTTTTTCCGAATATTTTTTAATCATTTTGACAGTAGACAAAAATTTTCAGTCTTCATAAAGGCCCGGGCATTTCTGTCTTAGGCCAGATTTTCCTAGCATTCTTTTGACGGTGACAGAAAATTTGATACATTAATTATGCTACGTAAACTGACTGGAAGTATTCTCTGGTACCTCTTAGAGAATACGTCATAAATATATTTGCTGATTTGGAGAAAGTTTTTTTTTTTACAATTATTTATATATATGTATATATGTATGTATGTATGTGTATGTATATACACATACAGACAGACAGACAGACAGACAGAGGTTGAAATTTCACAATAATATGAATTGTCTGGCAAAATAGATATACTATTATAATACTAAGTTTTACTAAATGTATATTATGCAACTTTTTTCCTATATACCTGAGTAAGACATAATTGACGTCATATATATATATATATATATATATATATATATATATATATATATATATATATATATATATATATATATATACATATATATATATATATATATATATATATATATATATATATATATATATATATATATATATATATATATATATATATATATATATATAATTTACACATACATATATACATATATATATGTATGCAAATATATCTAAATCCATTAACATACCTTAACAAGGCACAACTAATCTTACATTCCACGGTCTGTACTTGACGAGCACAATAATTATGCATGAAAAAATAGGAACTGTTTTGCATGCATGACAACATCTCGGCATCGCTGCTTGTTCAAAAAAAAAAAGAAATACATTTGCAGATTCATACACCCGATGATCCCAGACTGCACTAATTGGTAAAATCAACAAAATGCCAGGGATGCAAGTAGGAAATTCGCAAGATGCTTCGGAAGTTTAACGGCATCGGTTTTAATCTAATAGTTTCATCCATTTAATAAATATGCAGTTATTCGTACTAATCTCGTAGAGGTACTTTACCTTTACAAAGACGAGGGTTTTGCATATGTACTTGCGGATGAATTCAATCTTTAAGACCCACGGCAGTGGGGGATGGGAAAGAAATAAGCTAAATTTAGGAAACGCAGACGAAAGAGAAATTATAATTCTGGAAATAAAAAGACCCTCACACGCATGGCCTGTAATCATGCTTCCGAGAGCATTTTATGTATGTGTGTGTATGTAACATGCATTGCTATTTATATTTAATGGGCAATCTTCTTTCCTACTTGAATCCCGTTACAAAATACTTAGTTACATACCCCAACGCTTACAGTCTGCTCGCAACCGTTTAGTAAGTCCTCAGCTGCATTCCTCTCTTCGCTCTATTTTTCTTAACGCCATTTTAGTCTTTCCCCAGCACTCCGTTATCTTTACATTATGTGGAATGTTATTTCTCATTACCACCCCGTCCCCTCCAAAATAAAAAAAAATAAATAACTCGAACAAAGCCTGTGGTTCTAAGTTGGTTCAAATTAAGCCGGTCTTATGCCATAACAGGCCTTTCCAAGTTTTCACCGTCACTTCCCTAAAGTGATGGTAAGGGTGCGTACAAATGGTCGAGCAGTGTTCGTCGGACAAATACTGAAGGTACTATGGTGATGTCATACGCGCATATTTGAGGAGAACTGACCTGGCAACAAACAGTGCTACCAGATGTTGATGTATACCATAGTTTCTACTCCGTTCTCCGGTCGAAGTACGGCAGACAAAGTTCGGAACCGGTGCCATCGGTCAAGATGCGGTGTTTTAACTCTGAGCCGAACATTAGTGTTGTGGTCTTCAAATTTCATTCATTGCAGCAGACTGATTTTATGCATTACATACCTGGCCCTGTTGCATGTTAGTCCGTGGTGATCGCTTCTGACGTCATCAGCACACCTGTACTTTTCCTGTTGTTATCTGGTAGCAGTGTTTGTCCTACGAACACTGTTCGACCGTGTGTACGCACCCTAAGGTGCTAGAGTCCTTTAAAGTCCTTGTTTATGACCCGACCATATGAGAAATGGAGCTTTGTGGTGTCCTTAAACGACTTTACATTAATGGTGTATTAATGGCTAGCAAACATACGTACACACACACATTACTCTACTGAAAATGTGTACATGACATGCAATGTGAGAACAGCAGTTTCCAGGAACAGAATGTTCTGAAAAGGAAATATAAACGCCAAAATCCTTTATGATGACATGTAATAATTATTCCGAATATAACAACCTTCCTTGACATGCAGCGTAACAATTACCGTTTTCAAGAACGCAAAAACCTCCAAGTAAGGCATCACACATACAACACACAAAAAAAAAAAAATAATAATAATATTTGTTCTTAAGTATCATAAAGTTCCTTGATATACAAGGCAGTAATTCCATATTCCATGAACAGAGGGTTCTGGCAAGACGTCTATGACATTACAAAAAGAAAATCATTGTTGATTATTATTATCACATATTGTATACTACAACATAGAATATGGTTTCACGACAGCTGTAATATTCTCGGATATATATAAAAAACCATTATTGACCATTATTGCATTGTATACTACAACACAGAATATGGTTTCACAACAGTTGTAATATTCTCGGATATTTAAAAAAAACCATTGTTGACCATTATCGTATTGTATACTACAACATAAACTATGATTTCACAACAGCTTTAATCTCGGATATTTTCGTTCACACGCTGTTTTTTTTTTTTTTTTTGCGTCTATGAAATTAATTTCGTTTTCTTACAACGTCATCGATCAACCAAATTAATTAACCCATGTCACTAACGCTACAAATTTTTTACGCTCTTTTTTTTTTTTCAGTGTTACCTTTTTTCGCACAAACTCGTTTTCTTTTGAGGTAAGAAACTTGTTTCTGGAAGGGCCTTGCGCTGAATCCAATTCTGCAGAAAAAAATAAAAAAAATAAAATAAAATAAAAATAATAAAGGCAAACATACAGAGGCAAGGAATATTCTTATGATCAAACTATCCTTTCTTACTAAACTTCCTGTTTTAACAGCGTTAATTTTTATAGTAGTCTTATGTAATGTTGTTAAGCTAGGAAACGGCATTATTTTTATTTAATCTGGAGCGGTGATGAATGTCATATGTTGCATGCTGATGAAAGATTATGGCTTTATATTTTGTTTAAATTCAGAGGTCGTTTAAAGCTAGATCATTTTTCATAATGCACCAACGGTGAAAAAGGAAAGATATTATTATTATTATTATTATTATTATTATTATTATTATTATTATTATTATTATTATTATTATTATTATTATTATTACAGTTGTTTAACTAGCATTTAATGACGAAAGTTTTACTGTTTTACCTCTGAAGATTACTATTTGTGCTTTTAGAGCGCAAAAATATACTTTCAATTTCTATTTTCCTCCCTCCACACAGTCAAATACTTAAAACCCACTTTAATTATAAGCAACGGTAGGTAAAGCATTCAGCAACGAAGAGCAATGTGCTTTAATAGCAACGCTGGCCGGCGATCAAGCGAGATAGTGTCCGATAAGGCGGTTTCTCAACAGCGGAACAATAGTATCTATTTAATAAAGGCCTTGGAAAGCGAGCAGATGATCGTACGTTTTGAATCGGGGCGCGAGATTAAACGCAAACCTTCTTTAAAAAAAAAAAAAACCGAGATTTTTATCTTGGAGTGATCCTTTACAACATCGCCGCCTCTTCAGACAATGTATTTTTCATTAAGCAACGCGTGACTTCTTACAGCGATGCAGTTCTCTGCAACGGCACCCCATCCTGGGGCATTGCGCTCTTCATATGGGCAACGTATGGATTTTTAGAGCATGCAGTTGCTTGCAATAATGGCACCTTTAATCAGCCGCTATTTTTTTTTTCATCTAAGCAAATTACGAGATACTTTACGATAGTTTTTTTCCGTTGAATATGATTTACACAGGAATTATTATGGAGGTCCTGTCTGCATCTCTTTTTGAGATTTACTCATCTTGATTATGTACAAAACAGAAGCTTGTCCTCACTTTCCAAAATTCGCCATAAAGTTATGGGGTATGTGGATAGCAAGTCTTCAAGGAAGCCTTGCCCTTGAATAAAAGGAAGTCGCAAGCCTTATTGTAGCGAAGGAGATTACCGTAGTCATAGTTCAGAGTTCAAAACAGAACTGGCAAAGCAACCGTAATAAGAAATTAGTGTATTAAAAGGAAATGGGCTGAAAATAACGGAAATCAACAAAGTCATAACAGTGAAAAAAGGGAGGAGACGCAGATAAAAGAAATTAATAACGGCAATAACAGTAAAAAGAAGTTAAAAGGTACAAACAATAACCAGTTAAGAGGCGCAATACTGGCATGAACTTCAAGGTACAGAAGATTCCCTCTTTGTATAAGCGTTTGAGAATAACTCCCAAATGAATTTGTTTAGAGGAAAATTTACTATGGTCGAAGCGGTTTCACTGCCTTCCTTGAACACGTACGTTCATTGCAGCTGGATTTTCGGCTGCACCAATGCTGAAAGTGTAAATATAAAAAGCATTATTCAGGGTACTGTTATGAAAACTGCATTGTTTTGTATGGTTTGGACCCAAAATAGACAAATTTAGGAAATACCATAGCTAACACCTATGCATAGGGTTAAATTATTTTAACCATTGTCAGCTTATAGGATGAGAATCGTCTATTATCTCAGGTGAAATTATACTGCAGGTGACAGAATCAACCAGTATCCATAATTTTAACATTAAACTAAGTAACAAGATAGGTCTAAGATAAACGTGTATAAAGTCAGTTGAGTTACAACAGTTGGATTCCATTTTTATTTTCCTTGCAAGCTGTTTCACCAAGACTGGCAACAGTCTTGAAGGATTTAGTTTTTTTTTTTCAATTTTGTATAAAGGTCTTATTATTGCAAAAATTTTATAAATTCTTTATCTTGACAAAATTCTTGTTCTTATCGGAAAAATCCCCTGGTCTCATATACGTATATATATATATATATATATATATATATATATATATATATATATATATATATATATATATATATATGTGTGTGTGTGTGTGTGTGTGTGTGTGTGTGTATGTATGTAAGTATGTAAATGAAAAATTGTCACTTATCACAAATACCAGAATCTGTTATAACTGTCATCCAAACTAGAGTCGGTAAACTTGAAACCACTTTTCCTCAAAATAAGCTGAAGGCAGCCGTCAGTAAAGTACACCAATGACCCGAGTAAAATCCACAAGTTTTCTGTGCCCGTTAGTTTTGTCTCCTGTCTTTTTGTAACCGTTGAAAATCGCCCTTATGCATATCTTGCAAGCGGCTGAACAGACTTAAGAGCTGAGTCACTCAAAAGGCTGTATACTACCGTTGGTTCGTTTCACACCGGAGTTATAATAATGAAAGTGTTTAACAATACCTTCGGTTTTTTTTTTTTTCTAGTGAACCTGATCATGCGTGGATATGTTTTTGGCACCCCTTACGCCCTCCTTCCGCCTCCCCCCTCCCCTTTTCCTCTTCTTTGCTCTCTTTCCTCATCCTCCACTTCGTCCACCCCTCCCCCTCTTACTCCATGCCTCCCTTAAAAATCCCCACCCCATCCCTCTTAACCCCAAAAAAAAAAAAAAAAAAAAAAATTCACTCGCGCGACAAAGCCCTTGGGCCAAATTGATTTAAAACTAACTCAAGTTCTTGAATCATATGAGGAAACCGAGGCGATAAGATTGCATCGACGGCGCATCGATCGAGGAGTTAGGCAGAGATTGAGAATCAGATAAGTGATTGTTGGCGAAAAATTGGCTACCATGTAGTCACTTGGTAATTAAATCGACTAACTATTTTGCACAGTCATTGTTTATCGGCATGTATATTCTGTCTTGTGTCTTCAGTAGTTATCTGTGGGAATCTGAATCATGGCATAATGTACCCTACGTACCCTCGTGGTATCAACCAGTTCTAAGAACGCGCGGAGGAGGTTAGGAAATATTAAAGACGATAACATTTTTGTATTGAAGTCTGGAGATTTGATTATGTAAAAGATGACTCCAGTTATTTATTAGGGACTTGCAGTTGTTTATTAGGGACTTGAAAATTGCCGTTATTGCTTCGTAATTTTTTTTTTTTATACTTTACGCATTTCCCTTTTGATGCGGGTGGTATAAGAAATGTAATAACCTTTCCTTTCGTGGGATGAGATTGCTAGTCCAATAACAATTTTTTTTAACCCTGATTGCTACCATCACCGTCCATCAGAGAGGCACAGTGTAAATCTAACTGACTATCCTAATACAGCCACCCTCCCTAAGAAGTCGAACTTAGCCTCTGAGGCTTGAAGTAGGTGAGAATGCTACCGATCATATCATTAGGCGCTTGTTTATACATACATACAAACATATATATTATATATATATATATATATATATATATATATATATATATATATATATATATATATATATATATATATATACTGTATATATTCATATATATATATATATTTGCATGTATGTCATGAAAAATCATCCCTAGAATTGTTGAGACTTGAAAGCCCTGCCCCTCTGACGCCAACCTCTTTGAAGGGGAATATGGCAAATGGTTTCAGCATGCAACACACGTGCACACACATGCATATTATGTATATACATACATACATAAATATGTATATATATATATATATATATATATATATATATATATATATATATACGAGATATATATATATATATATATATATATATATATATATATATATATATATATATATATATATTATACATCTCATTATATCTCATCTATCACAACTCAAGTCTCGAGAAGATTTCTCTCAGTGTTCAGCTCAAATGGACTGGTGTTATGGTCACGCAGCAGATGTTCCGGCGCTGAGACATTGTTGAAGAGACTCTGGTAACTGAAACCACGAAATTTTACACCTCTGATCATTCGCTTTTGTCTTGAGAACTAAGAAAAGAAAGCAGTAAATTTACCTACACTTGTCTGTACATACTCAGTCCTTTGTTAGTTTTCCTTTCTGCTTATATTGCATTCATACAAAGCAAATTAGGTATAAGCCACATCTGAATGTGCAGTGCACAGTGATCTTACTTTCATACAGTTGTGAGCGGAGAGAGAGAGAGAGAGAGAGAGAGAGAGAGAGAGAGAGAGAGAGAGAGAGAGAGAGAGTGAGTGCGAGTTAAAGAAAGTTCTTCGTTAGCAAAGTCATGACATGACTTGATTTGTCTTTTACAAAGTCGTAAAAAAAAAGAAAACTTGGATCTTAAGATAAACTGAAATATACCAAGGCAAAGGAGAACCTTCAATAATGTAAGAAAAAGAGGACAACCTACTTTAAAATGACCACTTTCTGAGGTCATAGAGCCGCTTCAACATGGTGACATCCGCATTCATTTAAGTTTTTAACCTCTAATTCACAAAATAACTTACTTATGAAAATTTCTAAGAAATGTCTCAATTAGGGGTTGGCCAGTGTTGGACATTCCCCCAAAACATCAGTGCAAGAAGATAAATAGAGGCACGCGACACGGCAGATCGCTTTTTAGCGTGCATGCAGGTCTCCTAAATTATGAAGGAACCTTAAATAGTATACAAGGTGTTCCCTTTATGTGCTTGCTAAGGTTGACAAATAGAATTTATTTGTTTGTGTTTGTTTCTTCGTCTGTTTTCTGTGGGTTTTATTCTGCTATGTACCTTAGTCAGAATACAGCGTAAATAACTTTTGTTGTAGAATTTCCTAAGATTATCGTCGGACATTTAAATACACATATTTTCAGAATGGGTTAAAATAACGACTTTGAAAATACAACTAACTTGAACATTTCCAGTGTGGCTACTAGTATTAAGTAGTAGCAATATAATGAGTTCCCTGTTGCAAGTCACTGAAATCTTTATTATTTCATTTCTAAGTGCATTATCTATTATTCATTAGTAACATACTGCATTACATTTCTCGTCTTCATATTTACTAGCCGAATTAATCCATCTTTAGGTTCCAGTTTCTTCTTAAATGGTTTTCCTGTTGGTATTTCCGGTGGCTCTTGAAAATAAATAACCCTTATCCGTCGATCGAATTTCACGCTAAGGTAAAGTAACCTGACTGAACTGGCAAAATGAACAAGCCTCTAAGATATCATCTCCAAAAGTTAGAGATGACCGTGGAAATTAGCAGTATTTTAACCAACATCCAATTTTTTCCTTTATATTTTTCGTGTGTTCGAGATCGCAGGGAGATGATTGCTGGGTTTTCGACGCTACAGAACAATGTGTTAGTATTGTAAAGTCATCTGCGGTAAAACACTTAAGATGAATTAAGATAAGATGTTGGTAATTCTTACCGTTGATGTTATAATGGGTCGTTCTTACAAATGTATGTCCATGAAATCACATACTGCTCGGCCGTTGTAGTGCAATGGTATCATGCTATCAGTTGGTGTATACCTTGTGTACAGTGACAATTTTACAACTGCAAATCTGTAATCACATGAAGGTAAAAAACAATGAGGTGTTTTTCCGTGTTTTTATATTCTTAGTCCCTTTTAAAATTGGTAATTCGTTTACAGTACAGGTTATCCTTAAGTAGTTATAGATAGCCATTTTTTATTTTTTCTTAATAACATGTCACGTTTCGTTGGTATTATTAAAACAAATATAAAAATCCAGTGATATCCCTTGTCCAGATGATTTCTTCCGATGTAAGTGACTTGGTGGCACAACCATTTGGAAATATTATTTTGAAGGGGTAGCTGTCTTACTTTGATGCTAAATATCCTTAGTAGTGCCTCAACTAAACAAAAAAAAGTGATGGAAATCATTAAATCAAGACGATTCATTAGTTTAACTAAATTATACTCTTTAGAACTTAGCAATTAAGTATGAAAGCTAAGAACTTTAGGGAAGCATTTAGCTGTAATTATTATTGAATAAAGTAACTGAAATATCTACGTCGATAAAAAGAAAGATATTTTGGATACTTAAATTGAAATTTGTTTGATCAGTGTATTCTTCATTTTTGTATCAAGACAGTTGATTAGTTTAGATAATTAAGCTGGCTTTGTGCCCAAAAGCGACCTGTCAGTGTGGCAAGGGGCTGAAGGAAATAAGTGGTTTTGTGTGAACCTCTGATTCATTCGAACTAACCAAAATGAGTCTCGTGATTTACATGAACTCAAAGAAGAGAAATGCGCTTAGAGGTAACTGGCATCATTAAATGAAGTTTCGGATTGTTATCTCCCTAATGTTTAGATTCATATATTTTTCTGATGCCAACACAAAAAAAAGGAATGAAATTAAGCAACGACGCGCCTAATTCAAATTATCAGTTGCAAGACTGTTCAAAATATACTGGTGATAGAAGATGATAAAAATGATATTGCATGTTACTGTTTTTATACTGATATAACGTCATTATTATGTTTTTCTTCGTATTCAAACTATAATGACCCTCTCCCTATAAATGGCTTATTTTTGGATGCCAAATTTAGATATCACACGTACTTTGTTTAAATTTATCTTTAGTGGTAGCGCGAATTATCCACTAGTCTGTTTATCAAGTTCATACGATGAACAACACATGCTTAAATCATAATGGCTATCAATGCTTCAGCAGTTCTCTTATCTATTAAACACCATTGATAAATGAAACTGCATAATAATATTGATCAGTAGCAAGTCGGCGATGAAATTTTACGAGTCGCACCATAAATCACAGGATATCCACAACCAACATGATATACTTAATAATTCCGTAATGTAGATAATGACGAATATTATCACGCAATCATGATATTACTTAGCGATAGCATCGGAATGCCTTCAAATCATAAAGGTGATGCCTGGTGGTGTTTTGATTAATGGGAAAGCCCAGTAGCCGTAAAAAGTCTCGCTGATTACATTGCTCTTCTTTAGCATCCCATCAACTCTAGTTGTCGTATACTTCGAGGCATTATGCTATAAATATCGAATAAAGTTACTTCAGCAAGATCGTAAATAGCTGTGAAACCACAGGCACCGGCGCGAAGGGCTGTTTGTAGCGTCCCAACTTGAACCTCATCGCACCTGGTTTTACACTTCGCGCTAATTTTCACCCATTGCTTAAGACCAAATCAAGAGAAGTCTCTTTGGGAGCCTAGGAAAGTCACTGTTAACGATAATAAAACGAAATCTGTATTCTTTTATATTTTGTATTTTTTATGCTCAACATCGATGGTTTGCATAAAATAAACTTCCCGTTTAGGTTTGCCCCGAATGTTTGTACCTTAGTCAGAGCTTCTGGATGGTACATTATGTCTCTTGGGGTTGGGATTTGCTGTCTCAAACCTCTTGTATATTACCTTAATTTTTTACGGCATTGGTATAATAATAATAATAATAATAATAACAATAATAATAATAATAATAATAATAATAATAATAATAATAATAATAATAATAATAATAATAATAGCTTTGATCGATGGATGCTTCTAAATACACAGTACTTGATAAGCAATAAATTACAAATTGCCACCTGGAAAATAAGAATTTCAAAAGCACCGCACTAAAGCCTCAAACAAAACGCAGGCCGAGATATGCAGTTTGTAAACGTCAAATGGAACCAGATTTAAACATTATTACAAGTAGCTATTACCTATAATTAGTGTTATAACAAAGTTTTTGTTAAATTTTTTATTACTGCTGAACTGACTTGGTTAAACTACAGCCCTGTGCTTTAGAAAATAAAAAAAATAAACAGAGAGAGAGAGAGAGAGAGAGAGAGAGAGAGAGAGGCATTACTGAAAATCTACACTGGGGTTCTAACCTCTCTCTCTCTCTCTCTCTCTCTCTCTCTCTCTCTCTCTCTCTCTCTACCTATCCATTTATGTAAGTATTTAATGCTCATTAGAAGATTTGCAAGCGTAATGTGAATATATTGAAGATTTTTGTCTTCTAGCCCACTGATATCACCTAGCTCTTATAGACTATCCGTCTTTGTCAGGGAGGATTTTTATGAGCCGCTTATCACAAAGCAAAGAGAAAGAGATACTGTGTAGCACTGCAAATTTGTCGAGGCCAGTTCCTCAGTCCTGGAACCTGGTCATTACTTTTGATTAATTACTGAATCGATGATCATCGTAGCACACCACGGTATGTGAGCGTACGCTGACGGAGAAAAATTAAAATATTGTAAGACGGAGAGTCGAATTAATGAGATTCTTCCATTAACCTGCCTGGAGGATATGATTGTCAACGAGCAATTTCCAACTGCTAGTCAAGCGAGACAGGGAATCACCCCTTACGGTGCTTGATAGCGTAAGTCAAAGGTAATTGCAGCGTAAACGGCAACGTTAGACCAGGAACGTACTATTATCGAAGAGATTTACTGGCTTAACATTGAGGTTGACACTAGGTTTGACAGTGTAATTAGAAACTCTTTCCTGATGAAAACTCCGCAGCAGGTTAGGCCTCATGGGACTACATGGGGCGCGGTCCCCAAAAGCAGAGTTGATTGTTGAGTAATGACATACCTCGTGTATCTGATTCATTGGCTCTGACTTTGGGAAATGCGTTTTTCTGTCTAACGATTCTGTCGGGAATATTCACTTTTGTTATGATGTCACACAACGCCCAGTTTAACGGTTCAGTAATACGTTTTCTTTGAAGATCTTTGAAATTTTCTCAATTCAAATAAAGAGTTGGGCCCCGAGGCTTTTAAGCATTACCTTTAAAGCTCCGGCAGTTTATTCAAGTGTTAATAGAAGTTTTTGGGTGCAACCCGAAAACCTGAAATGCTTATTTTTTTTTTAGTTATAGATAATTAGGTATCGAAAGACCTTTATAAACTGGTTTGAAGGATCTTGACTTACAGAAAAACCATATACAGCTTTTGCTTATGAATCTGAACTCTTGATTTCAGGACCTTTTGTATATAACTTCGTAACATGCAGCTAAAACTATAGACAGAGTGCTGAAATAATTGTCTAGATAAACTGTGCCACAGCAAATGCGGAGAATGACAACAATATGTGATTATGAGTTTTAGTGACGGAATGGTATCAGCTGTTATCAGCCTTCTTCAATAATCATATGAACGTTAGCAACCTGCGAGAGGTTGTAATTTGCACCATGATGTTCAAGGCTCAGATGATCCGGATGTGGTAAAAATATGTGACATTGCTTATTGTTGTTATGTCCACATGACTACGCTCACTCATATATTTAAAGAATGTTGCCGAGGGTGAATTGCTTAAAAGAATTTGTAAAATCCCTGTGCCTTTCATCCACAATAATCCAGGATATATTATTACGATGATAAAACCAATAAATAGCACTGAATTGATTGGCGCGACCCACAGAATTGGCTTGAAAATTCTATACATCAATACAAGTTAGAAAAAAGAAAGTTAAAAAAATCAAAATAGAAAAAGGAAGGGGGGTGGGGAAGGTGAAATTTCAACTTAATTTTTCTTCGCCTGCCAAAGGAATAAACGGTGATTGAGATATATTACCAAGAAATACTGATCATATTATAAGACGAAATGTGTAGGAAATGACACTCATTATTGAAAAATTACCTGAGTGCCACGATGCAAGGTGAACTGAACAATCTCAGATGGGAGAGAAATCAAGTTCGCCAATGGAGAAATCGCCTCCAAGGTCATTTAGACATAAAATTTTTATTATAGGCGTCGAGGATGTTGAGAATTATAAGCATTCGGATATCATACAGAAGCCTTAATTCAGAGCTTTGAAGTGATAACCAGGGCAATCTAATGTCTGACTGTCGATGGCTTTTGTGACATCATCTTATTTACTTATCTCGTTTCATGTTTCTCTTCGACGCTACAGCTAAATATTATTATTATTATTATTATTATTATTATTATTATTATTATTATTATTATTATTATTATTATTATTGTATTAGTAGCCATAGCATGAAAATGGAAGGCATCATATGGAAGGTTAAGACGATAAGTCCCAACAGGGTGTCTTCCAAAGTTACCATTACTGGCATAAAAGATGCCACTGCTTGCAGTGTTCATGCCTTGAATGGCAAGACAGTACAACAGGGGATTCAAAAAGTAAACTGTTTTGTCAAGTGCTTGCCAGAATGCGATCTTGAAATCGGAGGAAACGCCAAGTATTTAAAAAAATTCATTGGGGTAATTGAGTTTAGAGATGCACAAAGTACAAGATTGGATTCATCGGCAAAGCTTTAATGTTGTAGGAGTTTACCCTAACAACAGTGTCCACACAATTCACTGATCGGTTCTAGATCTCTTAAGTTATTTTGCATAATGACAGACTTACACATTAGCTACAAAAATTATGATTGCATGATCATATGCATTTGTGGTTTGCGCGTCTTGGTGTAATTTTCAAGTATTCATTAATGGCACATTTTTTTATGTATTAAGTGTATATATTCATAGAAAATACCCGAAATCTTAGGGTATCCAATTTCCTTTTTGCATCGAGAAAAGGTTGCGACGCATCTAACAGCTATCTTCGACACGCGTGGAATAATGGAAGACTTTCTGGAGGACACGAGAAGGTAATACAATTAATGATAACCAGCAAATGCGTTGTATTCAGCCATTCGTTGCAACATTAACGAATAATCCATCTTAATAAATGCTGTATTATCTGTAAGCAAAATTAACATATTTCTTCATCACAGTTCTGACCCCAGACAATATATCGAACTTCATATAGTTTTCATTTGATCATAAATCATGATAGAACACGCTCATTTTTTCGATATTACATTAGCTCCTGATGAAACTGATAGCTAACAACCAGTTTTGACTCTAATCAAGGGAGATCTTCAGTAATATATTCCGTTATTGATTAATTGTTCTCAGCTAATGGTCCAATAACCTTTTGGATGAAACTTAATTATAATTTTGAAGGCGTGTGGCAGTAAAATCGGGTAAAAGGAATTGTTACAAGTCTCTTGATTAGAAAGTATATCTTATTTGTACACACACACACACACACACACACACACACACACACACACACACACACATATACATATAACTATTTACGTATTTGCTTCACTACTCTTATAATTCCTCATATTTTTTCTTACTTTACCGGTGTATACTAAGTTATTTTGTCCTCGTTCATATTTCCCTTGTCTTCAATTTGTAGGTTAACTCTATTTCGTGTGCATGAACATGTATATCAAAGCTCATTAATGTACATTAGTACTAACATCCTGCAAGAATGAAATGCAGGATTGATTCTGAATTACTTTATTTTTCACGTAAATATATGACATCAGATTCAGTGCAAAGAAGGTAATTTTCTCTTATAACTTCTAATCCTAATACCATAAGAAGAATGATGTAAATTCGATGCTTGAGTTGGTAAAAAATGTTTGATAAATCTGTGTGTGCAAAGGTTTATTCGCATGCAAAAGGCAGGACATAATATTGCTTGGAGCTTTAAGCTAACGGAATGATCCCAAAGCGTATAATAACGATTAGCGTTGGCGTAAGTACATATTAGAGAATAAGAAAATGTTAAAGGTGGCTTTTTTAGGATACCGTTTGCTTTGCAGTCGAGCACATTGCCAAAGTATGCCTTGATAACAGCAAAATGTTAAAGGTACCTATTTGCCTTGGGATCGAGAGTATTGCCACACTTAAAGACTGTAATATTGCACCAGTAAATTGGTTGTACAACTGAATCATTAATTATTTGTTTATCTGTTCACTGTCAACAGGTTCAAACTCTACGTGTTTGCTGGACAGTAAATCATTTGTCAGATCTTTGAGACTTTATCATAAATGATTATGTTCGCGAATTCTGTGATGACCCAGTGACCCCCGCGGGATCTAAATCGGGCTATTGTTTTTGGACTCATAGAGGGTTAAGAAGTTAATACAAGCTTAAATATTAATGCTTATGTACTGTATATCTGCGAGTCTGTCTACATGCACACAAAGACATGCGCATATATATATATATACATGTGTGTGTATATATACAAATATACTTTTATAAACTATATATATAAATAAATATAGCAAGACTGAGGAAAAAAAAAATTATATCCCAAGAAAGATTTTTCTTTTTGATGATTGAATGAAAAGTGTCTAGACATTTTTCAACTCTTGGTAATTGCATATGTTTTTTTTTTATTTAAGCTGGTCAAACGGTTACTTGTGCACAATTGCCTTTTCATACGTACTTACTATTTTAGGGCTTTTATTTCTCTGACGACAAAAGTTTTGGAAAAAGAGTAGTTGATTGCAATTCATTAACGAATATTGTTACCAGATACGAATTAGCATGTTTCGATTGTTAAAAAACACCAATCTTTTTAATGCGAATTACAACGGGTATATTAAGTGCATTTCACTTCCATTTCACCTACATAGGTATTAAATGAGATTACCTACAGCACAGCGTGAAAACTACCCAGAGTAGGAATTTCATCCAGGCCAAACAAAACGTTGACAGAACTAACAGGAACTAGATATTTAGCACTTTCATATGAAAGAAAGAGGAATGAAAGGGCAATGGTAACATTCAAAAATGAGTTTTTTTTTATCTCCACGTTGATTGATTTTGTATGTGGGAAGAAAAACGAACGTTTTTATTACGTAACTTTCTGGGTTTACATTCTTTGTGCCTCTAGTTAAAAAAAATAAAAAGAATCTAAGGAGAAAGAAGATAATTAAGGAAACGAAGATAAATACGGCAGTAAAAGCTCTTGTCAAATTACAGTTTTTTATTCTGCACCTTAGCGATCATTATCGTGTCATATTAGATAATTAGAAAATCAATTAACGTGATCATAATAAAAAAGGATTCAAGACCTCTCTAGAGGGGCTAATCTGTTCTTTAGATAATGTATAGTGCATCATGTTGCAAAATTTTGCCCATATTGATTGCTGAGGGGCAGATTGACTTCGGAGGTAATTTTGTTTTCCTTTTTTTTTTATTTAGCGGGACTAATGACACATTAATTGCAAATTGATTACGTACAAAAATAGAAGCCATTAATTAGCTGCAACCCCTTTCGT
This sequence comes from Macrobrachium rosenbergii, assembly GCF_040412425.1. Lineage (NCBI taxonomy): Eukaryota > Metazoa > Arthropoda > Malacostraca > Decapoda > Palaemonidae > Macrobrachium > Macrobrachium rosenbergii. The sequence goes on along the minus strand of NC_089793.1, from coordinate 19,285,082 downwards.
TCCTTTTACTGTGCCTTCTTTCAAATTCTCTTTCTTCCATCTTACTTGCCAGTTGCCACCCTCTCCTAACAATTGATTCACAGTGCAACTGCGAGGTTTTCTTCCTGTTACACCTTTCAAACCTTTTACTGTCAATTTCCGCTTCAGCGCTGAATGGCCTCATGGGCCCAGTGCTTGGCCTTTGGCCTAAATTCTATATTCAGTTCAATTCAATAAAGCCTTTAATGATTGATGAATAGAATTCAATTTCCGGAAATTACTCATTTATCATTGAAAACACTTCCGAAATAATATCACAGTTACTGTCGTAAAACATTTTCATACAATCATATCAGCGTACATAATATGTACTGTGTTCATTTTACAGAAGCACAGACACATCATATACATAAATTTGCGTGCCATGCATGATTCTTATGAGGTTACAAGCAGAACTCATTAACGTTACTAGTAGTTTTAATAAAAAAAATTAGTTTGGTACTGAACTGAAACTGTTGTGCTCTTGATACCGCTTATTTAGGGACCAGGGGAAATAGGTAACAAACTTGAAGCATAACATAATAAAATAGGTATTTAAGTGTAGTTCGGTGTTCGTGTTTATTGGCCCGTATAAAAGTAGCTACATATTCATTATATCTGGAATCACGATTTTCTCCTTATTTTGCGGAGCGTTTATTGTTCTTGCTTGCAGTGACATTCATAGTTATTTATTTCGTGCTTAAGAAACAGATAAAACTCACCAGATGGAAAATCTGAACAGGCTGCTATTATCTTGTCATTTATTCTTGTTTCTTAGCTTATTCTGTTCTGTCTTATTTATCATTTATTCATGAAATTTATTCGAAAACAGCTTTCCTTCTGATAATATCCGAAATAGTAAAAGGCCGAATCAAGATCTGATGAAATGTGGCACATGGAGGTAAAGTATAAGATGCTAGCATCCTAAATAACAATAATAAAAAAAAAATGTTCGAGGCATAGACGCATACCGAAGTCCTCCAACTTGAATAAAATAATATTCATTTCTAAAAATATGTTATGCGTTTTTATAAGGTTTTAGGCTTTTATGTTAGAGAGTTCTTAAGTAATATTGTATCTGTTGGTAGTTTCTACTCACTGCTTTGATGAAGGTTATAAAATTTAACAAAGAAATACTAAAATCCAAAACGTGCCAGAATACAAACATCGATCTATATAACCAGATGAAAGTTGGTGTAGCATACCTGCATGACGTGTCAGGATTGCAGTTAACCCAAAGCACTTAACCACTAAATGACAGTTTCATCACAAAGACGCATAAATCACCCCAAACAACAATCCTCCGGAACATCAATAGCATATCTGCTGCGATACCAGACGAAGGCGCTGACGCGGGTTTTATGTATCTTTGCGCATCTATAAAGGCTATTTTAGATAGCGAATGAAGATCCTAAACATGCAGCCACGTCATAAAACTCGACATATTCTGCTTTTTATTGCTGGAGGGTGACAACAGAACAATGCGAGGCATAATTGGGATTTTATTGTCTCGGCGTTTGTTGCTAGATTTAGTTATTTTGTAAACGAGTGGCCAAGATGTCTCTTACGGAAGTATATTATGTTACATTGGCACTAATTTGGAATGTTCGATATAGCCTTTGATAATTCCAGACACACACACACACACATGTATACATAAATATATATATATATATATATATATATATATATATATATATATATATATATATATGTGTGTATATGTATAACATGTATGTATATATATATGTATGTATATGTATATATACAGTATATATGTATGTATGTATGTATGTGTGTGAGAGAATTTAAGCACACACAATTACCAACTTTGCCCTGCTATCCTTTAACCGCTGAAGACGGGAGAAACCACTGCGAATGCCGAAAGGATTCCTGTTTTGCAGATATCTTTTCTCTTCAACTAGTATCGTAATTTTATTTGCCACTCATCACTCAGTTTTTTTTTTTTATCTCTTCTGTTTAAATGCCTCTGTTTCCATCACTGAACCGCCTGTGACTTGGTCCAGATATGACATTTTGCACGTGAGTTTTCCCTCCTAATCTGGAAAGTAAAAATGGCTAATTATACCCATTATCTAATTTTTTTGTCTTAGCAAGGCAATTATCATGATACCTGTACAATTTTGAACATTTCAGGCCACCTGAAGTTATAATTTTATAGTGTTTTGTTGAGCGAGTTGTTCTCAGCAATTTTTAAGCCTTGTTTATAATTTCCTCACGGGGGTAGGTAGGTACTTCTCTGTAAAAACAATTATCGCCAAGGTTTCTCCTGCGCGAAGGATAAAGAAGGGAGGTCCGACTCCTCCCTTTCCATAAAAGTCCACGGCTTCAGTGACCCTTGTAGTTGTTCAGCTTTGAATCATCATAGTGTATTCTTAAAAAAAAGGGTATATTGAGATACATGCTCATACATTTTAGCGTAAATGATATTGTAGGACTAAAAAACAAACTCATTCATTTTGTCTCCAAACAGCTTTATCCTTTGATCAATCAGCACATACTCTTCAGAAAAATTTAATCTCCGTGCAGAGGCTTGAATGAGCGTGGAACTAAAGCCAATCATGGAAGAAAAGCGTATTTTTCCTCGAAACAAAGCTTTTGTTTCTTATCTGGGATTCTTATTGACAATTAACTTCTTCTCGTTGCACGAAGTCAGAAGCGAGAGGTAAAGGAGGCAATTAGTTTTTGTTTTGTTTTTTTTACTTTGCATCAAAAGACTATTTATAATTAGAAGTTTGCTTTGAATCCTATATAAGAAGGCTCTCTATTCATGGTGTTGCACTGGATATCTTGAAGTTCCCGGTCAGGAATCATGAGGATTCCTCCTGTGAATGGTTGATAATGATGAGGATTCCTTCTGCGATTGGCTAGTAATCACCAGGATTCCATTTGCGAGACAAAGGCCCAAGCTCGTCTAAGACCACAGACGGACCACATTGCAAATGACTTGTTGTTCACGCCGAAGGAACCCGCATGATTTAAAAAGGCTTTGTGCGCAGCAGGCTAAAGATAACGGCAATTGTTCAGGGGTCCCCGAGCCGAAGAACGGTGAGACCCTCCAGATTAATTTCACTTTTATGAACGGCGTTAAAGTGCCTCGCTGATAGCCAGGACCCATTGAGACGCTCTTGTAGTACAAGGGGTAAACAGCACCTTGGTTGCATCTTATCACACATTTATAAGGTCGTAAATTATAACCCTCCCTATTCTTACACAAACGCCGAGGCTAGGAAAAAGACCATACCATTTCTTAGTGTTTTATCAGCCCCGAGCTCCGACGTCCAATTGCGTCCGTTGAAGATAAGAGATTTTATGAACTTTTCATTTTTACCAGGATTTGGCTACAAGAAATACTGTAAATATGAGAGACACAAAACTTGAGACTGAATGGTATATACGTTTGTTTGTCTCTCAATGCCATCAAATTTTTATAGTGAGAATGTGTATATAAATATTATATATATATATATATATATATATATATATATATATATATATATATATATATTATATATATATAATATATATATATATATATATATATATATATATATATATATATATATACTATATACTATATATATATATATATATATATGTGTGTGTGTGTGTGTGTGTGTGTCTGCGCGCGCGCGTGTGTGTGCGCGCATGTTAAAGTGACTCTTTATCTCTCTCTCCCTTTATTTCTTTAACGTTCCGTATAATTAATTGGGCATAACTGGGCACCGGTTTGCCGGGATTTTGTCTCCTCAGGTATTATATTAAGTCGTATTACGCTGTGCCGTGACCCTAAAAACAATTTTTATGAACCTTACTGTTTGCCATAGCCTTTCATGATCATAGTAACAATTAATCACAACGAAAAGATAACCTCTGTTGGATATTTCCTGCCGTCACAGTTTTACTAGGTTTACCTCAGGGTTAACGTCCTTAGTTTTAACAAAGAAATATTCCAAACCTAGTACAAGCAGTAAATCACAATCAGGTCTAAGATCCAGTGCCCTGAGTGAGTGGAAAGATTTGACAGGTTGATTAGAGTAAAATCCGTTTGGTGAATTACCTGGACAATGATTTCAGCTTTACTGATGTGTCCCCATGTAATCACTTCTGTTGACTTACTGAACCGTAAGGCTACGTGACTAGCAAGAGAGAGTTGATGTTGATAGTTGTTTAGCGAGCGATGCAGTCACATTTATGTTTATATACATATGACGAAAAGTAATCTGCTTAAGAAACATTCCTCCTTTGTTGCACACACAGTGGTAATTAGACTTGGTAATGAAGTGCGAGTATATGTCTTGTTATTATTATTATTATTATTATTATTATTATTATTATTATTATTATTATTATTATTATTATTAATATTATTTTGTTGTTGTTATTTTGATTTTTTGGCCAAATGTAGCAAACAAGCAAGTTTATACAACCACGAATATTATACACACACACACACACACATATATATATATATATATATATATATATATATATATATATATATATATATATATATATATATATATATATATATATAATATATATATATATATATATATATATATATATATATATATATATATATATATCCATCGGAAGTTGTATAAATTTGCTTTAAGAATTTGTATATAATAATAATAATAATAATAATAATAATAATAATAATAATAATAATAATAATAATAATAATAATAATAACAACAACAACAAGACACATTTACTCTCACTTCATTATCAAAATCCTAATGCCTAGATAATAACCAAGATGTAAATAGGAGGAGTATTTCTTACGTAGATTACTTTTCGTCATATTTCCTTTACATGACCCCTGATGTAGTATACCCTTCATAATACTTACTGCAATTCATTGGCCATAATGACTTAAGCCTGTGTCGGTGATATGCTTGATCAAAAGTCATCTGATTGTACCTTGTTTTGGCTGGTAGTCTGTAGGGGGCAATCAATTTTTTTTTTTTTTTGTCTTCGGAATCAAACGTTCTCTCTCTCTCTCTCTCTCTCTCTCTCTCTCTCTCTCTCTCTCTCTCTCTCTCTCTCTCTCTCTCTGCAGCAAGTTAAAGGTTACAATATGAACGCTTGAAATAACAAGAGGCTTTGGCAAGAATCATGACCATCTGCGCAATCTTCTTCACTATTTTGAATTTCTCTCTCTCTCTTTTTTCCACGACTTTAGTATCAAAGTTTTCTTCTTGCTTCCATGAATTTCTCTCTCTCTCTCTCTCTCTCTCTCTCTCTCTCTCTCTCTCTCTCTCTCTCTCTCTCTCTCTCTCTCTCTCTCGCAAGTTAAAGATTGTAATACGAACGTCTGAAGCAATTAGGCTATACCACAAAACACAGACCAACAGTGCATTCCAGATCCTCTCTCTCTCTCTCTCTCTCTCTCTCTCTCTCTCTCTCTCTCTCTCTCTCTCTCTCTCTCTCTCTCTCTGAATTACTCTAAATTAAATGTCGCAATAAGAAATTCTGAAGTAACACGGCTTTAGCCGTGAACGTGAGCTATCGGTGCAATCGAGCCTTATTCTCTCTCTCTCTCTCTCTCTCTCTCTCTCTCTCTCTCTCTCTCTCTCTCTCTCTCTCTCTGTCTGTCTGTCTGTCTGTAAGTTACTCTAAATTAAAATTACTCCAAATTAAAAGTTGTAATAAGAAATTCTGAAGTGACAAGACTTTAGCTGTGGACACGAGCTATAAATGAAATCGAACCTTATTCTCTTCCATGTCTACAATTTCTCTCTCTCTCTCTCTCTCTCTCTCTCTCTCTCTCTCTCTCTCTCTCTCTCTCTCTCTCTGTCTCTCTCTCTCTCTCTCTCTCAAGCACATACACAGACACTGAATTACTGTAAACTAAATGTCGCAGTTAGAAATTCTGAAGTAACAAGGCTTCAGCATTAAACATGATCCATCAGCGCCCTCGAATGCAATGTAGCAAGCCGCATACAATATTCATTGCACCTTGCGCGAATGTATTTGCCCAGTCATAAATCTCTTCGCCAAGGGATCCCATTTCTTCTTCTTGGCCACGTCTTAGCAGGTGCCTACGCAACATGTAGAGGAAAAGTGTACATAAGGCTAATTAAGAATGACTTCATTTTAATCGTTCAAGTACTTCATCTTAATTCTTTGTTTTTACCGTATTTCATTCGTTAGAGTTTCATTTGTTCTTTAAATGAATTTCGTTTGTCATTTGACGTTCGTCTCGAAAAACTAAGCTTTAGTTACTCATATGAGTATTTCCATAAATTGATCCATTTTTATGCATTTTTCTAGATTTCGTAATTGAATTCTACCTTCTTCGTTGGAAAACTTACATTAATTTCAGTGAATTCCATCAAAACTTACATTAATTTCAATGAATTCCATCAAGTCCTATTTACATTTCTATGAATACTTTGAGCAAAATTTATTCATGCTACGCCTGCCATTGCCCAGCAATGAATGGGCGAGAAAATCAATGATAAATGAGAGCATAAATAGGCCTGTTCTTCTTAGAATGGAGAAGACGAATGTTCGCTTTGACATTTAAGAGAGTCTAACTGATAACACCTCGGTTCCAAACAACGCATCATTTATCTCGGTTTATCTCGCTCGCCGGAGAAAGCTGTTTAGGCACTGGATGCTCACAATCGCGCGCGCCGCGTCTTCTTAAAAAGAAGACTAGCTTCAGTCATTATGCGAGTCTGTTATTTCAGTCTCTGTCGCTAAAAGTCTTTTGCGCTAAAGCTGCACCAACGGTGAAATTGCTCGCGTGTTTGGTGGCCGTAAAGGTGGAAACGTGTACCTGGGCGGGGAAGAAAATGTTTCGATTTGATGATCATTATTCACTTGCTTTATCGGTTAATGAACTAAATGATATATATATATATATATATATATATATATATATATATATATATATATATATATATATATATATATATATGTATGTTATGTGTGTGTGTGTATGTATGTAATATTTATACACACACACATATGTATATATATATAATGTGTGTATATATATACCTATGTATACATATACATATATATACTGTATTTATATATATACATTTTATATATATATATATATATATATATATATATATATATATATATATATATTATATATATATATATATATATATATTATATATATATATATTTCAGTATATATAATGTATGTGTGCGCTTTCTGAAATTGCATGCTATACAGACTTACATGCAAACATGTACAGTATAACGCAGCATATTTGAAAAGCTGGTTATTCTGTTGGGATTTTCCAGAAATGAACCTTATTAAGACAATAGAAAAATAAAAACAACGGCATCTTTGTTAAAATCTTAAAAAAATCACTTTTCTTCTTCACAAATAGCATTCCGTAAAGGAGAACGAATAATTTCAAAGAAAAAATACTTTTTTTTGGGATGTCCTGGAAAGTAATAGACAGAAGTGACTTGCTACATTATCATTATTACTTATTTTGAACAGTTTAAGAATTAAAATATTAATTACCGTCTGTTGGGGAAATTCTCCTAGCTCTGTTGGTTGGTTTTAGTGCGAAGGTCCACCCCTGGTCTCCTGTTCTCTTTAACACCTTGCCACTCTCATGGAAAGGTACTGGCATAAGGCCGCCTTAAACTGAACGCCCAACCGGCCTACCGCAGTGCTCCCAAACAATGAGAATTTCCTGCTATTGAGCAGTGGACTTATTTTATCATAAATGCAGTCTTGAAATACCAATGATCGGGCAAATTCTTTCAATGTAAATTGGCGAAGCGATTCGTGTTTTGCGTTCAGGAGCCATGGCAAATTCTTCCAACGTAAATTAGCGAGGTGATTCAAGCTTTGCGTTCAGGAGCCATGGTTCCTGCGTGGTTATTACTAGAGCATCATCAAATTAGAATGCTACTGGGAGCATCTTTACATCTCCAATTAGTTGTATACCTGTAATCGACGAAAATCCAACACATACTTTCGGCCAATTCTTTCAGTGTTAAGTGGCGAACTGTTCCTTCTTTTGCATACTGGAGCCATGATTCTCGTGAGGTTGCTACAGAAACCCAACAGATTTTAATGCTACTGGAAGCGTCTTTACGTCTGCATGTTAACTGTACTCTTGTATTCATCAAATATTCAAGGAATACCGTGCAACCCCAATTTGGGGTTTTAATGTATTCATCTCCATAAGTCGTTTTATTGCCAAGTAATTTCTAAACTGGAAGTTACAACCAATCGTGTCTAATGATATCTCTGTTCAGCATGGCCCCAGAGTACGTATCTCTTCCTGAAATCTGATCACTTCCGATAGTGGATGATGATAAAAACAATCGTGGCGTTCGTTTTTGCAACGCCAATGTCAAAGGTAATTACACGGGACGGTTGATATAGCCGCTACAATTATAATTCTCACGGGCAAAAAACCAATAGCATTGAGATGTTTAATATTATGAGTGATAATAACTGTATAATTACAGCTCTGACGAGGGTGAAAAAGATCGGGTGCGCGGGGCGAAATAATAGCCGAGCTGATGGCATTACAAGCAACAATGACATCGGGAAATTAAAGACGGCGTGAGGGTAACACGACACAACACAGAGACAATGAAGACGGTGCTTCGTAAATAAAGATAAAATAACGAACGATAGATAAAAAGAAACAGAGGGAAAAAAATTAGAAGAGGGAGAGGAAGGGATCTGTAATGCAAGTCATGAATTTTGGCTCGCATTTCCCAACGGAATTACTTTTGTTCGTATTTTCCCGGATATTTCTATTGCAGGGAATAAGGAAAACGTTTGTCCCCCCTGAAATGTTAATTTGGCCGTCCATGGCCAGGGCTGGCCTGAGTAAGGCCCTGAAGACTAGATATGGAGCGAGATAACAATTAGTTTATCTCTTTTAGATGCATCACGCCATAACGGGGCGGTACAAAAGGAGGTCAGATCATAAGCAAAGTTGAAGTTCTTAGTTCATAATTTAGTTATCATGTTTATCTCTGAACATGGTAAAATGTGATCGAGTAAGAATAACCTTGTTTTTCCCTGTCTGTCGTCTTTGATATCAGGGTTAAGGAGAAATAATTCGACCAAATCTTATTTATATTTTAAAAGCAACTCTACTTTTTAAAGTAAAGTGGTTAGTTCAAGATTATGCCTAACTCTTTTTCACGAGATAATGCATGTTTTTGTTTATCTATCTATCTATCTATCTATCTATCTATCTATCTATCTATCTGTCTATCTATATATATATTTTATATATATATATTATATATATATATATATATATATATATATAATATATATATATATATATATATATATATATATATATATATATATATATCTCATATTTATATGTCTTAAGTAACCAGTGTTATAGAAATCTTTCCAAATTCAAGAAGCAGTATTGTCTCTGCCACCATTAATATTATACATTTCTCATTATTTTTTCTTTAGAGAGAGAGAGAGAGAGAGAGAGAGAGAGAGAGAGAGTGAAGAAGCCAGATATTCTCTACGACCTCCATTACACCTGCTGAACTACCACTGAATGGGGATGGGGGAGCAGAAAGATCGATTTGTGTAACAGGATATTTCGAAATATCCTGGTTGCAGGACACCATGCTGGAGTCTATAATAAGCTCATCTGATACTCTGTGATACTGCAGTATGTGATCTAAAAAGGCAGGACGTCCCTGCCGGCGGTTAGCCGTGACCTCTGCGTCCCTGACTCAGCAATGGTAGAGTTATTGAAGATAAGGACGACTTGAGAGAGAGAGAGAGAGAGAGAGAGAGAGAGAGAGAGAGAGAATGTGTGGAAGCAGGTTTATGCTCTTTAATAATAAAAAATATTTAGAGTATAGGTTTTCTCATATTAACTACGTTTCAATTCGAATCTGATGTGCTGTGTTATGTCCGGACGCGAAGTATTGTCGAAGGAATATATTTATCCTTCTTATGTGGATTACAAAGTTTTCTTGGTTAGAATTTTTAAATTAATTGCCGCAGTATAAATTAGATTATAATTAAAAAGACAACAATCAGGCCACCTTTCCTCTTTACTTACATTGTCCTCGCCTTGATTTCTTTCCATACAAAGTCTTGCATAAATCATTAAATGACCATCTCCCATGGACTTGTCTAATAAATAAGCACAACCACATGAAAAAAAAATATAGCGTAAATTGCGACGACAATACCGGCAGTCTTCACGTAATTCTTTAACGCTGAACTTCATGAACTGCATTGAAATTTTTGTTTCTTCATCATCTATGTGGCATTTGTCACTGTCTCTGCTAACTTAAAGGCGACATTCTCTTTGGCGTTTTATCTTCTGCTACCCTTGATAGCACTTTACTAATGTTCAAATTTGGCCAAACTAAAAATGCTCCTCCCTGCCCGTTATTTCTTTCGTTATTAATTCATCCTTTACTTCATCTACGTTACTCAGTTTTGGATGCTGGTATCTTGCTCCACAGAGTTCCTCTCGTTCTTGAAACGCTTGCTCTGTGTTCCACTTTCTGTCTCATTAGGGATTCAGTAGAACCAGTATTTTGGCACCTAAACATCTGACAAATGCCGCCGCTGTTTACTAGTCTAATATACTTTCAAACTTCTTGCGATCTTTACGAATGATGACATAGAAGTAAATACGTATTGATGTATGCCAGTTACAAAATAAAGTCATAAAATTGGAGCATCAAGGTATGCCGTAAATAGGACGGGTCCTTCGCCAGTCTTGTATACTTTCATATCATTGTTCTCTATGACCTAAAGAAGCATAGTTCAGTATCAGGTGTTCTCTCCATATATTCACTTTATGACGTTCACCCGGCCAGGAGACAGGGCTTACCTGAACAGGTACCTGCATCTGTATGGTTACCAGTCAGGACCTCCTCTTTCAGCATCATTTGGTACACCTAAGTGCATAACTCAAATTTCTTTATTAGCAAAGTTAAGCAAAGGCGGCCTTATCCTCAGATATACATTTGGTGATGTTAGTAGATGTGGCACAAATATTATGCTACATATACTCCTTAATATTTGTGGCCTGGTATTTGTGGGTATAAAAATTTTTTTGTACTAGTGATACAACTATCATAAACTGCAACGCGTTACAAACTTAGCACTTAGTTATCATTGTGGAGATGGGCTGATTTTACGATTCTGTCTAATCTAATTCAGTTTTCAGAAGTTTATTGCATTTTTTGCGTGGTAGTTATAGCATATATAATGGTCCTTTAGCTTTTAATTTGTCAAATGTTCAATGTTTCCGCGATCTCTGCAGACAGAAGTGATAATCCTCGATTTTTCCAGTTTGTAAAGGTGATTTTTCATTCTTTGCGTCAATGTTTGCATGATTGATGGCTACTAAAACTGGCGTCACCTTTGGGTCATTCACTTCCATTATATCTGTTGCTTCAAAAACACCGTTTTCATCCTTTCTGAGTTCTAGGTATTTTGTGTCCACATAAAGCTGACTGGCTGACTTGGGTATTTCGTCTGACTTTCCCTGGCACCCTAACACCATAATATCATTCTTAATATATTTTGCAAAGTAAAGATGTAAGGCGTCAGTAAATTATTATGTTTTCAAGTGTTCATCGAGAAAAATTACCTTTATGATAGGACACGTTTCCCTCGTTCAGGTACGAAGGATTAATCGAGATTGTCATGTGCCAGTAGTTTTTCCCCAAAGCTTTTTTTTTTTTTTTACTTATTTCTGAATTTATATTGTGTATTTATATTTGTATGCTTCGTTACCCGTTTTTTCTCGGCTTTTGTGTACATTTTATTGACCGTTCTTTCATTCATTCCACGAAAGGTTTGATTCGAAATTAGAATAAAATTTGATAAGAAAGGAAAGTCCAATGAGCGTTTATTTTGTGGCCAACTTTAACATATAAAATTTTAAATGGATACAGAATATCATGAAATATGTACCTTTCTAAAGTCTTCCTTACGCTTCTTGTTCCAAAAAAATTCAAGAACTTTGTACAAGAAGAAAAAAGAAAAAATAATTTTATTTCTTCAGGATAATTTTTTGTAAATACTTGAAGTAGCGCATGAATTAAGGAAAAATTAACACTAAACCCAAAGAAATGTTTTATCAACATTTTGTTGAACTACTTGATTCAACTGGAAGGAGCATCACGAAGATATTGCTCCTAATTATGTAAGATATATCGTCCAATATCACTCATATCTGAGTATAACTCTGCTAATAAGTGGTCAGGAAAGAACGCGGCATTAGTGGATGCTATTTAAATAGGTGATAATGACTTACGTAATGACATCCACAGACAATACATTGTTCATAATCCTCTTAGGTATCATTGCCTTTATTTTACATGGCCATTAGCATATTAGATTACTCCTAAGTAGCTTACTTATTAAACGTTATAATAATGGATGTTCACCATTAGAGCGAGATGTACGTGTCTATGCTCTTATAATTTTATTTATGAAGGTAATTCCAACCTTTAATCTTATTTGTTTTTTATTGTTTATTCGCTGCCAAGTTATATTTTTAACCATCCTCTTTTTTTATTCTTGTGGTTTTGCCTAAATATCTTTGAAAAACAAGAATAAATCAAAAGGAATTCCATCAAGTTTGTTTGTTTCTTTGTTTTTTTAAAGTGAAGGCTATGCCTCGTTCAAACGTTTTACGACCAAATTTTTGGTAAGAAAGTCAGGTCAGGTCGGTTGGTATTGTCTAGCCTTTTGGGGTTTATATCCTACTTAGGGTCCTTTATGTCAGTATCCAAATATGTATGCATTCAGTCTGTCAGTTGATTCGATCCTTATATGACTTAGTTGGTTTTATCAACTGGTATTTATAACTAATTCGTCATCTTTCCTATATTGCTATAAGTGTAATTATGTACCTAGTGTTGCTAAATATAATTAATTTTGTCATTCAAATTAGAAACCTTGACAATCACAACCATTGGAAACAAAACATATACGGGAAAGCCAGGGCATGGAGAGAACTCCAAAGGTTGACAGATTTTAAGGATTGATAATCTCCACAGAATAAATGCAAGAAGCGCCAGATCTTTGGATGTTACGAAGCTACTTGAAAGAGAGGATTAAGGATTCTCTTACTTACATTTATTGAACTTTGTCCAAAGCCGCCTGAGAGGAGGAAGGCTTCTGTCATTTAGATTCATGGAACAGTGACCAAAGCCACTTGGGAGGAGGGGGGAGGGGGACGGGATTCTGTCATTTAGCTTTACAGAACAGTGTTCAAAGCCACCTGAGAGGAGGATGGTTCCTGTTATTCAGCTTTTGGGAATAATGGCCATAACCACCTGAGAGGAGGGAGGATTCTGGCATTTAGCCTTAAGGAACAGTGATCAAATCCACCTGGGAGGAGGGGTGGGGGGAAGTATTCTGTCATTTAGCTTTATGGAACAGTGTCCAAAGCCACCTGAGAGGAGGAAGTATTCTGTTACTCGGCTTTGAGGAACAGCGGCCATAACCACCCGAGAGGAAGAAAGATTCTGGCATTAAGCCTCATGGAATAGTGTCCAAAAGCCACCCATGAAGAAGAAGGATTGTATCATTTAGCCTAAAAGAAGTGTCCAAAGCCAACTGAGAAAGAAGAATTTCTGTCTTCAGCTTTGGGAAATAGCGGCCAAACCCACCTGAGAGGAGAAAGGATTCTGTTGTTGAGCTTTACGGATCAGCGGTCGAAGGCAATTGAAGGGAGAAAAGACTCCGTTGTTCAGTGTTACGGAACAGTGACCGAAACAGATCACACAGAAAGGATGCATCAAATGCATCTAAAAGCAGAAAGGAAAAGGATCCCAAGAAGAGGTCAGTAATAAAAGAGGTGACTTTGAATCAATGTTGTAAAGAAGAGAATCAAAGGGAAAAACTCAGATAGTTTTAATAAAAGAATATTCATCATTTAAAAAAACGAAAACATTTCATACAAATAAATTTAGCAATTTTTAGTTTTGAATAGTCTGTACACGAAAAATGTTGATTAAATTTACAGATGAAGTTGACTAAACCAACTGGAACGGAATGTGCACAAGGAAATAATTGAATAACACTAAGAATTCCATTCAGGTACGTTTTTGTGGCTGAAGTTTATAAACAAAGAAAATTAAAATTGAAGGAAATGTTTAGGTGAAGGAATTATTCAGCAAACACATGAATAGTTAAGGACAGAATGTGGAGAGGTTCCTTCATTATTAGGGAGGGAAAAGTATTTTGGCATTAACATGCCTCAGAGAAACATTGGGAAATTTCTCAGTCAAAACCAAATGTCACAGAGTAGCTAGATAGAGACATGTTTAAAAAATAATAGTAAATCCAAAAATAGCTTTGTCTGGTGGACAGGGCCTTTTACAGCTCTTTCGAATGTCTTCGAAATGTCAAGAGCCTCAATGCAGGTCTCTTGGCGCCCCACAGACAAGATGACTAAGCATCAGTAAGATGGGATAGAAGGCACCTGATGACCCCTGCCTTCTGGAACGCATGCTGGTGCAAAGAGCAAGAACTAGGGAGAAGGAAAAAAGTCGAGTCCTCATAAAGTTTATGGGATGAACTCCAAAACAAGTTTGAGGATGTTTAAAGCTGCTGCATAATATATGAAATTTACTAACATTAATCTAGGAAGCTTATAAAATTTGTAACTTATGTACCTTACTGATGTATCTTAAGGTTTAAAATCTTTTGGGAAAGTAAGCTGCTATGAATCTTCATTTCGTTATTATTGTTATTATTACAGTGAGTCTGTCGATAGCAACACTGTGGCGAAATTAATCGAAAATCAGAGCTTAAATTCAGAAGAAAAGGACCGCCATTTTTGTGACACCACAAAATGTGCATTTGCAGGTCCCAAGTAAACAAGAAACTTAACAGTCAGTGAGGGAATTTGGAATAATACCAACAATCCACTTGATGTTGCCTGAACCTGAGACTTTTCTTGAAGTTGAATATGTAAGTTCTCTGGGTAAAAGTGACAAGAGGTACACCTGAAAACTGCAAGATGTTAAAACAATATAGAGTTGAGCTCTATGATGCCGACTACACATAGATTGCCCGGAAGTCTTTATGAACCGAACAATTATTTTCGTGATGTTTTTTTCATGGATAATTATGCTGCCTCAATCTCCCCTGACAGAATCATAATGGCCTGTTCGTAACATTGAATGCACGCAAGTAATTAGTCACAGTTATCTCTCTCTCTCTCTCTCTCTCTCTCTCTCTCTCTCTCTCTCTCTCTCTCTCTCTCTGCAACTGTGTTTTAGCAGAATTTCGGGAGCATATAATATCACTCGAAATTAGACCGTCACCATCCATGATCTATTTATGTACAATTAGTTACACTCCTGACTACCCAAAAATTCTCATTCCCTTGAACTCTCATTCCTTCTCCTGTGAAATAACAACCTTCTCACAGTTTTATGGGGAATGATCCTCCGAGGTTTAAGAGAGTCGTCCATGCCACCGAAAAGTGGTATGCGCCTTTGCTTCCTTTTCCAGAATCATTCCTCAGTTGCCGTTTATATATATTTACCTATTTATTTATGTATCCATCTTATATTTTCTGTCAGTTTCGATTGATTCAGTTTTTTTATTTAATTCTCTATGTGTAAATCCTATTCTACAGAACTTGTTCAGTAAGTGAATTGTCTTATTGCTAATTTAATAATGACAATAATAACAACTACTATCAGTAATATTAATATAACTACATTTTGAGTTTTTTTTTATTTTGGAGATGGCGACACAAACACGGAGGTGCGGCGGCGGGGTGTGGCTCAGAGAAAAACCTTTCCAAAGGAGATTATCAGTTTCTTGAATTAGTAACCATTTATATCCCTTTTCGCTCCGTTGCATCCCGGTAAAGGATCATCGGGAAGATATGCCTAAGGGCAGGGAGACGGAAGGGGGAGGGGGGTAGGGAGGTAAGGGGGGAATTGATGGTTCCGCCAATAGAGGACACTGGCTGACTTCTTAGGGTGTATATCTCATTTATTTCTTTTCCCTTTCTTTAAGCAAGAAGACTTTTTCATTCTGCTACCTTTGAGTTCCTGGTTGTATTTTTGTTTCTTTTATTGCCTTTTTTTTCTTTCACAACATGGTTTTGTTTTCTTTTCATCAGTTGCTCATTTTGTATGGTTCGTTTTTCTATATTTCACTCCGGTTTTCTCTTCAGCGTCACTCTGGGTAATTTTCTCACTTCCGTTCATCTGTTGTATTTTACTTCACAAATTTCATTTTTTTATGTTTAATTGTGATCTTCGATTGCTTTTTTATTCCTTCTTCTTTTTCATCTGCAATTATTCATTTAGCCGTTTTACTTTACTCGAAATTTTTCATTTTTTATATTGTTAGGTATAAATGTGCCTTCTCCCATCATATTCTTTCGTCCTTATTATAGTTTATTATATCCTCTCCTACATTCGTTTCCTTCCTTTGTTTTCTTTCGTGCTTCATGATTTTGTTCTTCAGTATATTTCCCAGTTGAACTGTAATCTTCATTTATTCATTCGCCTAATTCTAATTCCTTTTTCACTTACCTTTCTTATACCCCAACATTTCTCTTGCTATGCGGGCCAAAAATGTCTCATAGTTTGAGCTTTTGTTTTGCGAGTCTTAGGTCATTAACAGAGGTTATTTAAGGGTTAAAAATAAAAGGCCTTATAATGAGCACTAATTTAAACGTTTGTATGAGTACTTGCTCATGAATAAATATATCTGTAATTAATGTAAGCACGCCAGAGTACTTCTAATTAGATCAATAATGTTTTTTTAGATCGCACTAATTATCTGTAAGTTAGTTTCTGATTTGTTCCTTTCCTATCTACGCTTCTGTCAAAGGGGAATCATTTTAATGGCTTTTGGAAACATGCTTTATCTTTCTTCACTAATAACTTTAGAAGTAAGCAAGCTCAGAACGTAAAACGAAATGTGCCGACTCACCAAGGTACCGACAGCCGATATTAACTCCGTTAGTATGGAGTTCAAAGTCATACATTACCAAACAAAAATAATTAATAAAAAGAAATTGTGAAAAGGAATAGTAATCAAAATTTCTTATTTATTTTTCTTTGTAATGAACCGATACTAATAAAGAAGACCTCTCGTTATTCTTCTTTCCCCTTTTCGAGTAGGAATTTCTGTTATCTTACCTCAGCAGGTGTCCGTGGTATGCAGACATAACCCTCTTTTGATTTGCTGTCTGTTAGTCGTAAGCATCATAAATCCCGAAGATTAAGTAATATAGGAAAAAAAAAATTGTGAATGTGAAAGAATTTATTTTGAAGCAACAAATGGAACTGTTACTTCGATGTAAAATACAAATAAGAACTCAGCTTATTACGAACGCACCAGGGAGTACAAGAATTGGTTTATGTTAAACAGTATCACTGAGAGAGAGAGAGAGAGAGAGAGAGAGAGAGAGAGAGAGAGAACGGAGAGGAAGAGAAGGTGTTTTTGGGCGTGGTGACTTCTGAAAGGATTCCCCTCCACTCCCCCAGCTAAAACTTATCACCTCTCCCAGGCATTACTCGCCCCACCTATCCTACAATTACCCACCTACCCACCAACCCCTATCCTCCGCATCCTCTTCCCGGGATACCGGGTACGCTGTAACCGGTCGCTTGGTTAGCCATCTATCAACCTGTTACAGCAAATAGGATACCGATGCGGATGTAGGAGGCAAAAACGGCGATATTATTTGAGAGTGATTCTTTGTTAGTTTGTTATGACTGCCGAAGCCTCGAGGTTATCAGACACTCGAATAAGTATATGTTCCGGGGATTGTTTCTGTAAAAGCCACTTCAGCATTCAAACAAACTGACTGTACGGACGATAATCAGCATTTGAAAATACGATGTAAAATAATATCGTCTAAGCTATCATGATCTCAGAATTTAAATTTTACGAAACCTATCATTTATGAATATTCATATTCAGAAAACACATCCCTCTCCAAATATAAAATGTGTGGTTGAATGGCATTCCTCGCGCTCGATATACCTTGAAAAATGAATGAGGAAATGCTGTTGTCAGACCGAGTGAGTTGAATTCCCTGTTATAAATGTATTTTAAGAAATCCAGTCAGTTTTATGCTTTTGTTTCTGACATCGAGGAAAATAGAGGCGCAGACATCAAGATATCAACAGGGCTTCCCCAAGTTTACCAGACCATTATATTTTACAGCACAACTAGAATATATTTCCATAAAGGAAGTTGTCTATATATATAATATATATAATATATATATATATATATATATATATATATATATATATATATAATACATATATATAATACACACACATACATATATATATATATATATATATATATATATATATATATATACATATATACATATACATACATATATATATATACATATATATATATATATATATATATATATATATATATATATATATATATATATATATATATATAGATTAGATTGTTAATTTTTATTTATATATATTATACAACGTTACATCAAAGTACACGCAGGTGTACGCAATTTCCAACTCCATATATGATGGTTAGCGAATTTATTTCAACCCATTAAATGTAAAATATGTCACGAATATCAAAAGAAATGGCAGATATGCATGATTTTTTTCTCCGCTGTAATTTTAAATAACTAATGACATCATATTTTGAAATTCCTGAGAAAAGCAGCTGGGCAGTTTTCCCATTTTTATTGTAACATATTTTTCTACAGTTACTGTAATCTGGATAAATCATTAGGCATAAACAGTTGTTTTGATAAACCATAATAGCCTAACTTCTCCGGATATCTGATTCTGGTTGGAGGTGATCTGTGAATGCCAAGGCTTTTCCTGGAAACTTCCTTGCTAAAAACAGAAGTAGGCCAACCCAAAGCCTGTCTTCGGAAGAGGCAAACCACTAACCTTATTATGTCCGGTTCTTATTCATTACCGTGCATTTGGTTGTGTATGTGCGAGTTTTTAAATTTTTTTTTTTATTGTTGTGGTAAACAGTTTTTTTTTTTTACTTTTTGATTTAGCCTTTGTCTTTTTAATCTTGATATAATTGAAGCATCGTTTTGCTTATAGAATTTTTAATTTCTTTTGGAATTTTCTAATTCATGCATTCAGACAGCATTTTATACACACACACACACGTGTTTGTGTGAATGCATGTGTGTGTATATATATGCATTCATATATATATATATATATATATATATATATATATATATATATATATATATATATATATGTATATATATATATATGTATATTTATTTATACATATATAAATAAATATATATATATATGTATATATATATTTATTTATTTATTTATTTATTTATTTATTTATTTTAGTATATAGGCTACATATATATATATATATATATATATATATATATATATATATATATATATATATAAATATATATATATGTCATATATATACATATATATACAGTACATATACATACTATGTATATATGCATATATGTATATATATTAAAATTTATATATGTATATACATATACATACATATACCTGTACATACTTTATATGTAGATATATATACATATATATATATATGTATATATATATATATATATATATATATATATATATATATTTATTTACTTATATATACATAGTTTTGTTCATTAGTTTTCGCTTAGATTAAGTTTCTCCAGTCTCAGCCAGTAGCGAACGAGTTTTGACAAACGGAAAGCAACCCTCATAAAACATGCTTCTAAAAGGCAAGCGCATTGCAACTGAGAATTGCTTACATCAATTCAGAACCTCCTCCCTCCCCTCCCCACCCTTTCCTTCCCGTCGCCAGCGATTATCTTCACAACCCTCTTTCTGTTATTTTTGTTTTTCCCTCGTTTGAGTCCTATATCAAAGTTAGTTAAATTCATCCTCTCTCTCTCTCTCTCTCTCTCTCTCTCTCTCTCTCTCTCTCTCTCTCTCTCTCTGTGTGTGTGTGTTCCTGATTTTATGAACACCGAATGAAGACGACCAATAACCATTTCACAAAGGTAGACAGGCATTAAGCAATTGCCCTGAAAGCTATAACTTCGTATGCTAATAGGACTGGCAGACTCAAGGACCGTGTTATATGTAAAAGGATTTAGAGATGTACGATAGCGAATTATAATAATAATTCAGCTAAGAATATGAATAATTCATTGTACAAACTAGTATGAGAAGGCTTGCACACAAATTAAGGAAAAGCAGAAAGCCTAAATGCCACGTCTTCAGAAAGAGTAGTCATAAAATGAAGTAAATAACAAGTAATAATGCTGTTTTAATAACTTGAATTCATTGATTCTCATATACTCTCATGAATATATGAATCGTCTGCAAAGCCACATTGATTATAAACTTCTGTTCGCGTAACCAGCTATCTACATAATATTATATTTTTTCTGAGTTGTTGTTCATAAATAGATTATTGTAACGATATCTAAAGTGGATTGGTTAAATTATATTATTCATATGGACGTTTACTCATAAAATATGCTTTCAGGTAAAATCTAAATATCGGTAAAAGTGGATAATTGCTTTCAGACGTCAACTTCAAGAACGAGCTCTAGTGTCTAGTGCATTTGCTGTCTATTTGTCTATTTACCTGTCTGTCTGTCTATCTACCTGTAAGATTACGGAGGACAGCCAGCGTAAATGAAAGTTTAGGTTAAATGAATATACGAGGAAATTTACGATTCCTTTCCCCTCTCTCCCAACTTTTTTTTTTTAAGAAATGGAAGAAACAAGAAAATCAGGTAAATGGTATTTGTTGAATTATTAATGTTTTCTAATGAATGAACTGATATTAAAATAAGGTTCCGAACGGTTAGCATATTACGACTGCTTGAAACTATCTTGTTTTAATCGTTAACAATGGAAAGGGACTGGAGCAATGAAACACTGGCAGGCTCTGTTATAAAAAAAAAAAAAAATAGTATACATGAAAATGCTGACCGACTTGTGTAAACTGACAACAGTTTTTTTTTTTTCTGTAGCTAAGATCTCTGTCCGACATAGTAAGTACAGCCAGACTCATTACAATGAAAAGATAAATTTCTAATATTTTGCTGACGAAGGCCTCATAACGCATTATATAATATATTTACGTCGACGATATCTGTATCAGGAACAAGGTTTTACTATCTGGGTGAAAAGGACAGTATGATGAATAAAATTTTTTATTTTAGACTTTATTCCAATGATCATGAAAAATCGCCATACAAGAGTGTCCATTGTTATGTATTCATGAGGATACATATTGATCGTGTTTAGTTTCCGGGATTATCTGCTTGTGTTCACCCCTTCACACATCAGTGCACACACTGAATTTATTGTAACCTTGACCAGATTCCACTGTAGGAAATATATTAGACTTGCTCCGCGTGAGTCTGAAATACCAGGTATTCCAAACCTCAAAATAAATTCCTCACATTCCAAGAAGCCTTTTTTTGTGTGTGAAAGCTGAAGTTATTGGAATACTACTTTGAATCATTGCTGTTTGACAACAGTTGGGAAATTTTAATGCAAGATGCAGTTACACAGAAAAAGGTAAATCATAAACTTATCTATTTGCAATCTAAGGATAGATAGAAAGGTAATGATTGTAAATGTGAGAAGGAATAGGAATTTATAGTTTTTACAGTGATTTTTTTTATTGATTTAATTTTTTATTTGTTTAGAACGCTTGGCTCTTTCGATCGAGTTTTCCATCTCTAGACAAAGATGGCTAAAAACATTTAGGCTGTTGTCATTTTATAATAATACAAATTAGACAATTTATCCTTTACTTTAGTTTTTCTCGATGGGCGATTGCTTTTTTTTTTTTTTTAGGTGGGTGGCTATACCATTAAATAACCTGGGTAATTCCCATCTTATCCTATCCCTTATGAGTGTAACAATGTCAGTTATAAACAAAACAAATAAAATGCAAAAACTAGCGAAAGGGTGAGAAAATAAATAAAAATGTCGTTGAAATCAAATTGAAATCAAGCCTATATGAGGTTTTAAAAAAGTCCTTAGAATATAATGCACTCTTAGCCAATATATCCAATTCATGGTCGTGGCCAAAAAGTCGCTTATGCAGTTTTAATCTATAAAGACTTAAGCAAACATTTAACGGTATCTTGAATGCCATCGATTCTTGAGAGTGCTTGGTGCCCATTGAACCCAATATTAATGACCCACCCACGCGTTTTGAATAATTGGTAGTGTTGCCTGATCAAAGAACCTTAAACTTAGGTGTTAAACATTCGCTAGCACTAGTTTAGAACCCCAATTCATATTCCCCGAGCGAAAGTTTATCACAAGCCGTTGAGCCAGAGTCCATTTTTAGAATAATAATGAATAAGAAAAACCGAACACCTAAACTGAAGTTCACTTATACTGACTACATTATATATCACAGATGTTTACCGTATAACTACAAGTTTCAAGTACATGCAATTTGTGAACAAAATGTAAAGCCTTAACATACTTCCATGGAGCTCAGAGAAACCACATTCCCTCGATGTACACCGCGATCGTAATTATAATTTTCTTCTCTTTTATATCACCTTTCATTCATCGTGTTCTGGTTTATTATCGTGATTGATGCTCACTGCATATTTTTTTATGAATCATCGGCTACTGCCATATTTGCACGCTCGTATAAATCCATCTCACAAGTAGAAGACACCTTCCTCGCTGGCGTCAAACCTGATTCTGAGTTGGAAAAATAAGTACCCACACAATTTTTACTGTATACATTACGGGTTTATCCTCAAATAATTCTTTCGCATTATGCTGACCTTATATGACGAATTCGCCGCGTCACAGGCAGAGTTTTCGGGAAGGAATACAGTTAAGGCCAAGTTCATCAACGGCTGTCAGCCACTGACATTTCCATTCCCACTTACCGGCGTGCTCGTCCTGCTCTCACCAAACCAGCAATTTTTTTAAACAGTCTCCTAAGAAATCTGTAGTTATTGTTCGTTTTACGATTGAACACTCAGAACTTCAACGTTTTCAGTGGCCGTATTTTACCTTCCTTTACCGACCATGTTAAACCTTTCATGTCTATCCTTTTCTCGGCAAAAATTTAAAAAATCAAAGTTGACCCTTTTGGAGTCGATCAAGGCAGTTATTTTGATTGCAGTGATTAATATTGCAAACTTGCAAATTTCAAACGTTGACATAGCTAAACAAGTGACTTTAAATGCTATACTTTATAGCGTTAGTTACCCATTTTCAAGTGTCTTTTTCCATGATATTCCCTTGATATCTTACTCCCGTTTCATTATATAATATGTATATATATATATAATATATATATATATATATATATATATATATATATATATATATATGTGTGTGTGTGTGTATATATATGTATATATATATATATATATATATATATATATATATATATATATATATATATATATAAATGTACATATATACGTACATATATGTATACACACACACACACACATATATATATATATATATATATATATATATATATATATATATATATAAATATATTACTGAATATATATAACCCTGAATATATATAACACACTCATGTTCATGAAATATGCTATTATATGTGGACAACGTTACAGTTTTTTACTCCATGATTTATGGTGTCTTAATTACGCTTTTGCACCATCTTCCACAACGTTATTATCATCAGTGTCCAAAAAGGAGCAATCGATCACGTGGAACAAGACCAATAGGCCATTTAACACAAGATAATCGTGCCCACCAAGAAAAAATGAAATATTTCAAATGTGGGAAGTGAGAACGCGGATGGCAACAGCGCTTCAAAAAAGGAAAAGTCAACGCAGCACGGGGCTTTAAAGTAGTATGACTTGCTGCAAAAAGATCGCCAGCGACACCAACTTGACTGGAATACCGTTTCAGCATTTAACAGCATGTGGAATGAAAGACTTGCGTATCTCTGTTAGTTAACACGAGGCCAGAGGTCCACGTCAGACCTATTTATACCTGTATTTATACCTGTAACACCTTCCCTCATCGTCCTTGTGCAAGACCAGATTAATCTAAACGAACGAACTGCCGACCAGCTAAAGAAGGGTGTCAGCGCTGCCATTCCACAGAACATGTTTGGTAACGCTCAGCAAAGCAAGAAGAACGCAGTAGTTCTTTGGATGCAAGCACTAAATGTATGGTTGCTTATGAAAAGCTTATGAAACATGGCCAAACTGTATATATTACTGCGTAGATTTAAATTGTAATTACAACCATTGGGAAGTAAGAAGTGTTTCGCGCTGTTTTCCCAGCGATGATGCTTCCTTACCGGGAGAACAATATTCCAACCTTATGCATGTTATCATTCAGCTTCAGATATGTTTTAATGCGTTCCGACAAAGAAACCTTCGTTTCGAAAGCTACATAAAGTAATTACAAATATTTAATTATCATCAAGTACAGCGTTACGTAAGCAAAGCGAATCATGAAGCAGAAGCACTGTGTAATGTTGCCTAATCCATAAATCCATAATTCTGGTGGAATTCAGCCTCTCACCTTTGACTATACATCGCTGACTATGCCACTTTCTGATCTGTTCCAACTGCAATATGAGCTGCTTCATTTATATGCATTACTTCTTTTCAATAGCAGCAGTCAAGCCTTCCGTAAATACGAATCACAATAAAGGTTCTAAATCAGTTACTAAGGAATACCAGCCAGCGAAGGTCTGGGATTATAGAAAGCCCCATCAGTTACGCTGTAGATAGCGGCCAGTTAAAAGGTCTGTAAAGTCCGATAACAGTAAAATGACAAGGCAGTTCATATATTGCTCCCCTTTTTAATGCGTTGCTTATGAAAGCATATACAGCAAGTGTAAGCGGATGTCTGGTGTTTTTTATAGCTGAAAATACGGATAATCAACACACAAACAAGATTAGTATTTTTTTTGTATCTGGTTTGTTAAAGAAGGTAACAGGAATAACTGAGCAATAGACATAGACTTTTTTCTTCTTACAGGCATCATCTCGTTTAAAAAAAATACATCAGTAAGAACAAAAGGCAAATAAAAAAAAATTACTAGATTGAAGGAGTAGTGTGCCTTCAGGCGGTGCCAGCAGTAGATATGCCGAGCACGAACTCGAATGTACTGATTTCTGCGATTACTGTAGTGACAGCCCGCTGCCTTTCTCGGAGAGAATGAACAAAATGTAATATACGCATTCCTCCTGGGTCGTGCGTGGCGCAGGTAGTACGTAAATTTAGAAAGAGGTTGAATAAAAAACGGCTCCAGGTGCTTGTCAGATACGCGCGCTCCCACACCAGTAGGCTGTTAACCCAAATTATAGGAAGGATTGGGAGGGGTCGAAGGAAAAGGTTGTTAACCACAGAGAGAGAGAGAGAGAGAGAGAGAGAGAGAGAGAGAGAGAGAGAGAGAGATAAACTGAAGTCTGGAGAAATAGCCGGTAAAAAAAGACTGCTGGGAGAAAGCTGTCAGAAAGAGTACTGCCTTCACTCGGTTTGTGGGACACGATTGCCATGAATCAATGAGTTCTTATCGGACGCCGCATCTCTGAAACCCGAGTAGCAGGTTTGAGTCGCAACACTTTGCAGACTCTTTTGTTGCCTTCATAGATGAACAATCATAATATTTTTCATGGGGTGTTGACTCAATCTGTGCTGTGTAGGCATCTGTAAATAATAATAATAATAATAATAATAATAATAATAATTTTTTATTGTAATTATAGTTTGACCTTATAGTCATACTACAATCTGAAACCTTAAAACATATGTACAGAAGTCAAAACACCAACATTAAAAGTAATGATAATTTGTTAAATATGCATAAAATTCGGTACAACTTATATATATTTATAGGCAAATGATAACATTTTATTTCAGCAGTAAATTGTCAAATAATAAATGCTTTTTATATAAGTAATAATAAAAATAGAATTTGCATGAAATCTTCAGATCAGGGCGACATGAAGTATTAAATCATGAATTCGTTTCCGTACTTCTCATAATTCCACCGATGCTGCGGGAGATTAAGTAGGTCCTATGCCAGCACGGAGTATGAATTTGAACAATCTGTTTTATGGAAGCACAGTTTCTGTTATAAGTAATAAAACTTTTTGATCTTCAGCGTCAACAATTAAAGGAACACTAATTTGTTGTAGGTTGTCCATTCTAATTTTTAACAAAAATCGTAAATATCGTGAATGATACTGCAAGTCAACAATTAAAGGAACACTAATTTGTTGTAGGTTGTCCATTCTAATTTTTAAAACAGAAATGGTAAATAGTAAATAGTAAAGGGTTTGTTAAGACCATTCCAAAGTTTCTCTTAATGTTGGAGAACTATAAGATGGCTTACGAAATTGATTCAAAATCAGTTAATGGGTAGTCAAGTTTACACACTGTTCATGATACGTATTTCCGGAGGTACTGCTAAAAACTACTAGTCTAAACAAAACTGTCAAAGGTTGGAACTAGACAATTAAAAGTACATAAAAGCAATTTCATGAGTTGAAATGTTGCATCTGTTAGAAAAACCAACTACTTGCTGCATGTTAGCGAATTTAGAACCTATATACGTATAGCCGTGGATATATGTGAGGCAGGACTTTTTTTAAACAATATAGTAATCGCTCTAGTGATAATAACCTTAGTTATCAGATGAAATAGCATTGGTATTTATTTTCGTAGTGATGGATATAGTACAAACTGCGGTACACACTCAACATACAAAAAGGTAGGCAGTTTCTGTGATGCATACACTTACATCCTTGCTTTGCAGTATAAAGTCAGGGAAATTATTACAGTATTTCTAATGATTATAAAAAAAAATCAAATTTTAGGCTGTATAAGGGCTTTTAAAAAATTTAATGAAATTTGATTGAATTAATAACTATTTTGCTGCATAGTACAAAAGCGAAGTCCTTCATAAATTCTTAATTATTCCGGATTGTCAAAAAGGACATACGTAATTCTGTTCTTCTTTGCTATCTTATTAGGTCAACAACATGAAGAAAATAGACTTCCCCCCCATTCTCCCACATTTCTTCGAACTTTTCAAAGTGAGAGAGAGAGAGAGAGAGAGAGAGAGAGAGAGAGAGAGAGAGAGAGAGAGAGAGAGAGAGAGAGAGAGAGTCCTATCCCGACTTTTCATTGCATTATTATGGTCAGCGAACAGTCGTCCAATTTCACCATTTCCTCAAATATGTTTATAAACATAGTTTTA
>NC_089793.1:19240323-19245323 GCF_040412425.1 Macrobrachium rosenbergii | reverse complement strand
CATGCGATATTGGGTCGGCTTGCGTGTCTTCCTTTTTGCTTTTTTTTTTTTTCAAGTATTTTCCTCTGCATTTAGTTGCGTTTTAGGATACCATGAGATTCCGGTCTAGAATCCGAAACTGGACCTATATTCAGGATTTTTTGTCTTTTGGTCTGTTGTTACTGAAACATAGTGAAGGCAAACGAGAGACTCTTGCCTGTTGTGAAACAAAACCTCAGTGTACATTAATTGAAAACAATTTGCTAATCTCACTGTCAGAAGTTTATAATATCTGAGCGCCCTTTATTATTATTATTATTATTATTATTATTATATTATTATTATTATTATTATTATTATTATTATTATTATTGCGAATATATTCTTATGGACCAAGCAACTACCACTGACCAGTAAATTTAGCAAAAAATTTAACTCCTCAAGCAAAAGAGAGGTAAAAAAAAAAAAAAAAAGAATAGAATGTAGACCAGTTGAAAAAAATAACGAAAATGACTTACAAGTCGACATATAATCTCACTCAAAAGTATAAGAATCATATTAGCAACCCGAACTGCATCACTTCTATAAAGAAAGAAACCAGCGTCTTAGAGTTTTATCTCTTTACTTGGCATGAATAAATAGGTTATCTTTTGTTGCTGTGGTTCCTATAAAACGCAATTAAATATAATAGGCAAACCAGTTTTTGGAACAATCACAACACTCAGAAAACTCCACAAGAGTAGCATTATTTGAGTATGATATAATCTATTCGACTCATCAAATAAGTTTGTATTCGATGAACCAGTTGAGATACCTTCTAGATACAATCTTGACGTCAGCAGTTTGTCTGCAAAAAAAAAGTTTTCTGCAAGATAATATGTAATTGCTTATGCTACTTTCCTCGATACTGTAAATATGAAGCAGCCATCTCTCACCCAGAAAATATGGCCGCACAGCTGTCATATTCTTGAAAATTTCTTTCCATTGCTATCTTGTTAATGCAAAGGTTCTTGGCATATGCCTTGATTTATAAGAGGAATATCTATCTCCAACCAGCTGAATGAGACGAATGGCTGAATGACGAGACGCAAATGTAGCGACAATTGAAATTCATCTGAGAATGATAATCTAACATCATTGGCTTAAGAGCTGTCGGTGGCTTCCATTAGCACAAGATAATGAGGATGGATCACTGACAGTGGGAGTAATTGTGTTGTTTTAGCTGACTTATTTTATTTCATTATGTGATTTCTCGGTGCAATAGATTACAACTAGGAGGGTTTGGCTCGAATTTACCTGCTCAGTCAATGACATGTTATTGCATAAACAAATAACTTAGGGATAATTATACACAGGTAGAAGTTTCATAGTTTTTTTCTGCATATGTGCATCGTTAGCTATTAGAATTGCAATTGGATTTTAGGTACGTAAGACTGATAGCTAGACTACGTAGGATGTTCTGTTATATTCGTTTTGTTTTTACTCTGTGTGGAAGTTATGAGCAAAGAACTTGCCTATTCGCACTCGAAGTTGATAGGTTTTACGTTGGTTCATATTTCCCCTTAAAGTAAGAAAAAATAAAATTTAATTTCCTTACTAAAAATCCTTCTAGTTTAGTCAGAGACGGATTGATAAAGCCCAAGACACAGGTAACCAAACAATAAAGAATGAAACTAGTGTGTTAAACTCCCATGCAGTTACACCGCTACAAAACCAAATAAGTCTTTTTTTACCATAAAGAAAAAAGAAAAAAGCTGAGAGGAGAAGGCAAAGATAAAACCGTCCCTTTTCGTGAGTAAATTCTACAGAGGCATCCCGACCGTAATTCAAGAACCTAATGGACTCTGATAATCTGATAACAGATGTGTGTCATGGCTACTGGAACTATTCAAAATCAGAAAGCCCATATATTCCTCCCGCCTCGGGTACGTCCGACCAGACTGACTTGTTATCTGCCAACCTACTTAAGGGAGGGGAAGGGGAGAGAGGAGCCCCTTTCCCTACCGATGCTATCCCTTACATTATGTTCTACAAGAGATTTGCATCCTTAAATGACCATAATAGCATTATATCACATTACATTCTTCCTCGGATATCGCGCTTCCACTCTGCTTAGTTGCTGTGTAAGACGTCGCTTCTGCATCTCTTATGGCGGAATTACCATTATCCCTTAATGTCCCAGGAATGGTCTGTTATGTAGGTGGTCCTTTAGAGTGTAGGAGGAGAAGTGAGAGTGTTCCACTTGGGAAACAAAACAAAAAAATCAGGTACACTAAAAAACGAGTTTTTTGTACAGCCGTTATAACGTATAATCAAGGCCACCAAAAACAAATCTGTCTTTCGGTATTCTCGGTTTAATGTTGTATGAGCCGCGGCCCATGAAACTTTAACCACGGCCCGGTGGTGGCCTATCCTATATCTAGCCTGAAGCACGATTATGGCTAACTTTAACCTTGAATAAATTAAAAACTACTGAGGCTAGAGGGGTGCAATTTGGTATGTTTGATGATTGAAGGGTGGATGACCAGCATACTAATTTGCAACCCTTTAGCCTTAGTAGTTTTTAAGATATGAGAGCGGACAGAATAAAGTGCGGATGGACAGACAAAGCCGTCACAATAGTTTTCTTTTACAGAAAACTAAAAATCAGGCTCACTAAAAAATAAAATGGGTAAAATGGTAATGAAATAAAATACTAGTGAAAAATGGAAAGTACTTTATAAGTGATATTGAAATTTTTCATGAAATCCATTAGAGAAAAAGAATTGAAATGAATATCTGATTGGTCTACCAAGAAAATGTCTGAAGAAAATAACCAACATCCAACGTACCTAACCACCAATTTTCTTTTATATCTGAAACAAAATTAGGTATTCAATTTGTAATTGGTGAAGGCAAGGTATATGTTGAGAATATGATCACCAACCCCCAAGGTTGTCCATGTAACTCCTTACAAATTTCCATCAAAACCATCTAAGAATTTTAGAATGAACTCTTGAGATGACTTGTTTCCTGGCAAAGTAGGTTATGATCTGAAGTATTTGGGGAAATTAATAATATACCCAAAGGTACCTTACTAACAAATTTCATCTAAATCAAAATAGAATAAATTGTTGACAAATACATTTTTCCCCGCTCGGTTTAGAGGAAATAATCACCAAACCACACTGTAGCTGTATGTCAACTAATTTTTATTGTTCTAGAAGAAAATCAGAAATCCTGGGCCTTTAAATGCAACTGTAATTCTGAAAATATGTTAAGTTCAAAACATTTTGGTGAAAATACACTAATATCCCAAAGATTCCTACCTGCATAACACATTGCATTAACGTCGTAGAAAAATATAAATTTCCCGATGACTTTGAAAAACTGGTGAAGATGAACGCTAACTACAGCAATACCTTTGATATTCAGACTCTGTTCCTGAATATTAGAGAACTTGAGATATTTTAGTGTCTGTGGAACAGTGTAAAAGAATTCTCAAACTTTAACGGAAAATTTAGCTATGACCTTAACAAAATTACTCAAATTGAAAAAATGGGATCTAGCTATTAAATTTCTTAAACATCAGAGATAAAATTGATAAGGAATGATAATGATAATACCTTACAACATAGTCAGATGGTAATTATCATATATTGCTTGTATTAAACGTTAGTAGCAAAGTTCCCTGAAGATATTTAGTGAGACACTTGCTTCTAATTCCGTTATTTTTTTTTTTCTTTTGCTTCTCCAGATCAGTTTCCATTATCATTTATTTTTCCTTCAGTACCAAATGGTGAAAATCTCCCGTAATATCGCATTCCATCGGAACAGCGTATAATCTGGGAGTGGCAGGAGATTTTTGATCAGTGACAGTAATTTACCTTTCTTTAATTGAACCACTTTCATCTCTACGACCAAAGAAAACAAAAAACGAAACAAAAAAACTTATCTCGATCGCGAAGGTAAACGTAGACTGGTCTGACAGCAGAACCCTGCAAGAATCTTTCATCAATTACCTGAACCAAAGACGCAATTAAAAAGCACCTTTTGAAAGGAGAACGGGACTAGTTCGTGGGGTGCGTGGTAGGGGAGAGGGGTTTACTAGCTAAAATGAGGCCAGATTACAGTGGCTAAGGATGTATTAGAAAGGGTTAGATTGGCTTTGAATGTGAGGAAAATGTCTATGATAATGGGGAACAATTCAGAGGGAAAGATAGTTGAACAATGAAAAAAAACAGTATGTTGATCATTGAAAACTAAGATTAAAAGGAAAATATCAGCCTTCAAATCTGAATTATTATTATTATTATTATTATTATTATTATTATTATTATTATTATTATTATTCAGAACTAAAAGCAATGGAGGGTATGTTTTAGAAAAACATGAAAACAAACTATGTAGAAAGTTATGTTTCTTAAGCAAAATAAGTAAAGGCGTGGGCTGGAGGCTGAGGTGAAAAGTTCACAAAAATACTGAATCAAGTATTGTAAGGAAAATAAAAAAATAAAAACCAAGATTAAAAAGTCTCTTAGTTCTGTGCGAATCGGGCCTCTCTGCAGCAGTGAAAGGGAAAATGCAGAGATGAGGGAACTTGCTAGCTAGACAAGGCAGCAAGGAAACTAGGTGAGCTCGCTCGAGTACGCCTTTGGTCCGCTTTTATTTATAGCACCAGGTGAGTTCATGAGGTAAGGCTGTTCATTAACCAAGGGTGCTCTCTTTTCTTCATACCCACATTAGGGAGCTATAAAAACTGATAGATGTTCGCGGCTTTCAAACGTCCGGAGAGCAATAAAGTGATCGGATGTAAAATTTAGAGGATATAAAAGTAAAGATAAATTGCAACCTGTGCTTGAGAAGCAGGACGTTACGTCAGTTTAGGAGTGTGATTGGTCGATTGGATACATTGTTGACAGGATTTGTAAGCAGGGAAACATTTTCTTGCCGGAGGTTAGAAATGTTTAACCTTTAAAACACACATAGTGAAGTATAGTTTCCAAGACAAAATACAAGCAAAACATACTACGTTTCGTACA
>NC_089793.1:19232823-19235323 GCF_040412425.1 Macrobrachium rosenbergii | reverse complement strand
AAAACCATCCTTCTTGATGTGCATCATAACTTTATTGGATAACACATTATTGGTCCATTCTAGTAAGTTGCATACCTGCGTATAAATCACAAACAGTTTCGAGATGATGAGTTATGTCTTGAGAGTGTTTGTGAAATACACTCTGTTCCTCGAATTTGCGTTTTTTCACATCCAGCCGAGGCAAATTTGTAATTTATTTTTTTTCACGTCCCGCAC
Source organism: Macrobrachium rosenbergii (assembly GCF_040412425.1). Taxonomy (NCBI): domain Eukaryota; kingdom Metazoa; phylum Arthropoda; class Malacostraca; order Decapoda; family Palaemonidae; genus Macrobrachium; species Macrobrachium rosenbergii. Next base: position 19,235,107 of record NC_089793.1, on the reverse strand, counting down.
GAAGCCTTTGATTTAAAAAAATACTAATTGCAGAATTCGGAAGAATAAATTAATCAAAAAGAGGGCAACTTGGAAAACATACTCACGAACACACATAAATGAATCTTGTTTCGAGTTGAAAAACCTGTTTGTTATAGACATGTCATTTTTATTTTTTTATATATATACTAAGAATTAATACTCGTCATTTCTGTTACTTTTCGAACCAAAATTTTAGAAGGAATTTTAGTTGTTGTCACGCGTAACAACTTGGTCTTCCTGTTACAAAACTCATATAGTAAGTAAAATTACAGAAATAAAAATTAATATTAATATCGATAGAATAGGATAAGTTTGGTGCTGTCATTTGAGAATTGAAACACACATGAACTGTCAATTTTTAGCACATTTAGATCCAAATCCAAACAATCATAACCTAATGATTTAGATATATATCAATCCAACATCTGGTAATTTAGATTCACATCTAAACCAACGTAACCCTGTTTATAATTTTACACAAAAACTGTAGTAGACAAAAATGTTGCACCAACTGGATGGAAACCATAAGATGCATTCCCTTATAATATAAGAAATAAGTAAGCTAAACGAAAAAATAGCACTGCAAATGTGAAAAAAGAACAAGCTAGCGTAAAGAAAATCAGACGAGAATAAATACAAGAAAATCTTGCGGGAAACTTCAATGCTTAATAAGTAACGATCTTAGCTATCAGTTGGTGATAAGTGTTTGAAAAGCTGTGCTTCAATAAAAAATTCGAATTGTTAGGTTTAATCAACTGGCCAGACCAAAGAGAATCAAGAACTACAGATAAAATAATGCAAGAAATGGAACGTTCATCTAGTGGATAAAGGAAATAAAACAAAATGAAATTATAGTCACTTGAGACTGCCAACTACTGTATGTATTGGGAAATGTTTGAGAAATAACTAAGTGCAAATAATTAAGCAAGCGAATAAAGGACAATTGCGTTACATTCTTTCTGGAAAAATATGACATGGTTGATGCAGGTATAGTACTGGGTTTAGTCACCAAAGTTAACATGTCAATGTCGATAAATCTGGATCCAGGGATTTTAAATTTTCAGGGAGAGGCAACTTGTTAAGAAGTTTTTCATTATCCGTAGAAAAAAAAATAATGAAATACACCAGAGAGGTTGGAAACAATGGATAGCAGTCAATCAAAAACAAAGAAATTAGTAAATAAGAGAATATGATATAAAGTAGAGCAATAAAAAAATGCCATAGAAAAAATCAAATACGGGAAAAGTAAAAATATAAGAATATTTACGGGGAATTTCAACACCCAACAAGTAATGATCTAGACTTCTAACACGCTATCAGGGTCACCATACGTAATTTGGTTAATGGAGTATAGTTACTGGACCGAAACTAAGAATGAAATCTCGACCAGCAAAATACTCTGGCATAATTCCTACGCTTCCTCAGTAGTATAACCAATGAATGTTTCATCTGATGAATGAAAGCATAGCAGCACGACCCGGTTTATGATAAAAGATTTAGAAACAATCCTAAGCATGGAGATTGAAGCAAAACAAGGCATAAGTAATATATTTCATTCGGTCTGAATTTACTCTAAAATATTACCTTTGTTCATCAAGTCATTTTCAGGAATTTAGAATATGAATCATGATACTCCAAATAATTTAAATTCTTTACCTGACTTCATGTTCATCATTATCGTGAAGGTCACGTATCTTCGGCTACTTCTTTCTTTGTTAGTGTCCATGTAATTCTGGTTTCGACAAGTTATTTAATAGAACAGATTTTTATGTATAACTGAAATACAATGGGTAGTTTGTTTCGTTCAGCTTATAAGGCTTCGAAGTGGAGCTGCCATATAAATATGATATATGAATAAATTTGTCAATTGAACATGGAAGGATATGCAATTATATATATAATATATATATATATATATATATATATATATATATATATATATATATATATATATATATATATACACCACATATATATATACACATAGGTCTGTTGATAGGTCAGTGGTTAGCGTCGACTGGATTCGCTGGATGCGCGTCTGTGTCGTGGGATCGAGACTCGGCAGTGCCCGTCCATTTATCGCTTATAAATTCCCCTTCGGTGATAATTCCCCATCGGGGATATTCCCGAGGTAGCGTGGATTTGATATTAAGCGATATTTGTAGCTTCATGATCGTATATAAATCACGGTGTGATAAAAAAATGTCATATATATATGTATATATATATATATATATATATATATATATATATATATATATAT
>NC_089793.1:19215323-19217823 GCF_040412425.1 Macrobrachium rosenbergii | reverse complement strand
ATTGATTAATTTCCATTGTGGTTTTGGCTCTTGTAAGTATAGCTTCAGTGTATTTGCAGTTACTCATAGAAAAAAACATTTCTTCGTGTAGTTTTTTAATTATCACCAAAATAAGTCAGTCGTTTCTTCTTCAAATTTTCCATAATTTTTTTCACATGGACGTAAACTTTAAAAAAAAGAAAATAATTTATTTCCGAATCTGTCTTCGTTTCACTAATGAACCCCATCGTTTTAGTTTCTGTCTATGGTCAGTTTTTCCGTACCATTCCTTGATAGAAAAAATGGATGCTTTAATTTTCATACGTGACAAATAACCACTATTAAAAAGAATCTTCGTCCATATTTGAAATGGAGAACTTCTCTCTCTCTCTCTCTCTCTCTCTCTCTCTCTCTCTCTCTCTCACTTTTTGTACAGCACGGGCGAGAAAAAAAATTGATATCATGAGGCGATACGGACACCATAAAGGTGGCTATGGTGTCACATTCTTAATATAACAGCCGTTTCTTTTGCCGATCCTATCTCGGGAAGTGACAGGAAGATTGTTAATAATACCGTCGCCGGCGTTGGTGCATGAGAAAAAGAGGGAATTGAAGGATCTTTTATTTCTTTAGCTTCTCTTTGTGCATAGAAACCCGCGTAGGGAGAAAGTAGGTATACAGGTAGATAAAAATGCATGGGGCGGGGAGAGAGAGAGAGAGAGAGAGAGAGAGAGAGAGAGAGAGAGAGAGAGAGAGAGAGACAGACAGACGGATATTGTACACAGTCTCTTTCCCTGCTAGTTTTTTCTTAGAATGATTTTTTTTATATTCGTTTAATAATATAGTTCTTTTGTTGATGTCATACTCCGAATTGTACTTAACATATCTCAGGTATTAATAACTTAGGTGCGTAGTGTCACCTAAAGTATTTCGTTGTTAGTTCTTTCGGCTCCAAAATACATTAGAATTTCGTGGTCGGAAGTCCATGAAATATATATATATATATATATATATATATATATATATATATATATATATATATATATATATATATATATATATATATATATATAATATATATATATATATATATATATATATATATATATACAATATGCATACATACATACATGCACAATATATATGTGTGTGTATGTATGTATGTGTGTGTGAGTGTGTGCATGTGAAGGGTGGAAGGATGGTGAAATGAGCATAAAATAGTTAAGTTTAGGGATGAACGAAAATATCTGGGAAGAGATGGAAAGATGGTGTGAAAAACGTACTGAAAAGGAGGTACTTCAACAACCAGGGACCCTTGAGTGAGAGGAAGATAGCGATAAGTGTAGGAGAGTTCGGAGTGATGCTGGTGGGTTTTCGTTGGAGATATATATATATATATATATATATATATATATATATATATATATATATATATATATATATATATACATATTCTATATATATATATAATATACATACATATGTGTGTGTGTGTATACAGTATATATATAGAGAGAGATAAATAGATTACCCTTGAGTAGATAGAGAGAAGAGATATATACATATATATGTATTTTATATATATATATATATATATATATATATATATATATATATATATATATATATACATATACATATAATATATATTTTTGTGCGTGTGCGCGTGCATGTAAATAGATAGATAGATATATACATACATATATATATATATATATATATATATATATATATATATATATATATATATATATATATAATATATATATATATATATAACCTCTTCGCCTAATTCTAATTCGAAGATTGTTTAAGCGTAATGAAAAGGAATAAAGTCATATGTAAAACTGAAATAAATGTATTGTTTGAGCAAATTTTTTAGCATCTCGTTATTAACATGGAATAACAAAGAAGCGTAATTATCTGAAATTCAAATTTTAACCTAATTGAGAATTGAGCCTGGTAAAAGACTTTTTCCACATGCACTGGAAATTCTTACGAGAGAGAGAGAGAGAGAGAGAGAGAGAGAGAGAGAGAGAGAGAGAGAGAGAGAGAGAGAGAGAGATTTATTGCCCAAAGTCATCTACAAGAAATTCAAAAGTTATTGCTTTGGGAAGAATAGTTCTTTAGTGCCTCTGGGCAGCGACCGTTGTTATACGGGATTCCAGCGCAATTTTATGTGCCTGTATATCAAAATGATAAGGTATTTGGGCCTATATTTAAGTCATTTTCTTCATTTCATCTTTTATCTCTTCATTTGCCTTTTCATTTTCCTTGGACCAATGTAAGAATTGCACCAAATCAGTCAAGAAAAAGGGGGCATTACATCACCCCTGATAGAATGGTAATTACCAGTCTTTATTACCTTTCGCTCTGCCGTAATTGCTCAGTTGAATCTCTGTAGCTAATCCCGTTCCTTCTACAAAAAAAAAGGAAAAATGAAAGTACAGCCATTGTAGGGTTTGAAATATTCTTTCTCGCCTATTGGAAAAAGTCGTAATCGGAACATTTGGAATGCACC
>NC_089793.1:19187823-19210323 GCF_040412425.1 Macrobrachium rosenbergii | reverse complement strand
CGATGACGTACACAAAAGATCGGCACAATTTTACGTTACATTGTCGTTAACTCTCACTTTAAGACCCTTTTACTAAGAAAGACACACACACACACATATATATATACACTTATTATGTATTATATATGTATATAATATATATATTGTATATATATATATATATATATATATATATATATATATATATATATATATATATATATATATATATATATATATATATATATATATATACACACATACAGGTTAGCTACTAGGAGGAGAAAATTAACAACTAAGTACCGAATACTTTCGTGTAATTGATACACATTTTCTAGGTACACTGAATAAAATAAGAGAATTTCTGTACATGGAAAAACTTTACATAAAATAACGAAGAAAAGCATTTAAACATATAACAGCAGTTAGAATAAGCAATAATGAAACAGTTTTACAAGTCGATTCCTACTACAAACAAGCTAAGTCACTCTTGGGATGAACAAAGGAAATTATCAAGATACAATCCTTAATCGCTTTCCACAGCGTACTTAAATGAATAGACGGGTAAATAAATATATACATGCATACATATATACTAGGATGAGCACATACTTATGTATACACATTGAGCCAAAAGATGGATTAAAATACATAATCCTTAGATTCTGCCTGCAGCGAAACGATTCTAGTAACCTTTCATTAATAAAGTTCTTATAATTTTTTCAAACAATGAAGATTCTTTTAAAAAATTTAGTTATACATTCAGTATTAATAAAAATAATATTATCGTATTTTTTCAATCTTTGATTTTTCTACAGTAAAGGCATACCTAGCCTCTGAGTTTAAATTGAGAGGCGCCTTTAATTATCATTCAGTATAGAAAAACTCTTTAGCTGTCGTTTATTTCCGTCTTTAGCAAAGAAAAACACCGAATACTGTAATGAATTTTAGATAAAAATCGTTAATGAAATTCATTAACCAGCCAGTAGTTCTGTTTTCCAATCACAGAACATCAACAGGAGTCGACAGCAATTATCGCCGAAGAAACAGCCTCACTCTGTGACTGCTAGCAATTAAATATCTAATTGGAAAGGTAATTAATTTACTGCACACTTTAGCTAACTGACAAGTAATGAGGGAAAAAATAATGACGGGGAGTAAAATGCAGTAATTATTTTGTTGCATTACCTGATGAGAGCTAACAATCGGCAGCATCTCTTTGATGCGATGAAGGCCAGATAGCGAAGACAGCCCCATAGCTGTCCTATCTTCACTAGCTTTAAAGAGAATATTATACAGATGATTCGAGATAATCGTATTATCACTCCATTTTGATGCATATCGGATGAAAGGTTCTACTCTGGTGGAGGCGACGAGTACCAAGTTTAAGTCCTCAGGTTTTTTTTTTTATTATATGGTAATATGGTATTTACTTTTTAGATATGCTGATCCCCCACATCTTTTTCTTTTTATTTTTTCCTCTCTTTCTCCCGTGGGTATAATACTCAGGTCGCCATTGAAGGACTAGAGTTCGATTCTCGAACTGGACATGAATGGGTTATATGGCAACGTTCCTATGAAATCCAATCTCCCTGTGTTGACTTAACCAATGAACTGGGTACCTAGTTGTTAGTGGACCTTTGTGAGTCGCTGCTTGGAGAGAGAGAGAGAGAGAGAGAGAGAGAGAGAGAGAGTCTGACGTGAGTAGTCATTACTTCACCAAAATAAATATCATCAAACGGAACTAATCATCTTCCCACCAGAATGGAACCATTCATAATATGCTCTCTCTCTCTCTCTCTCTCTCTCTCTCTCTCTCTCTCTCTCTCTCTCTCTCTCTCTCTCACACCTCGCCTGAAACCTCTTAACAATGGACTTACCACTTGGGACAGGATTTGTTCTTTAGTCTTTTTTATCATGAGAGAGAGAGAGAGAGAGAGAGAGAGAGAGAGATTCATCTTAAAGCTGAGAGGAATGAACCAAATACGGTACAACGTACTCAAGCATTTGGAATGTGGGAGGTCATTCACAATTATGATACCACTGTAGATAATTACATCACAGGAAAATATTTCAGACTTTTGTTCTCGGAAGTTGTGTCAAGGAAGGATGTGTGCGTGTGTGTGTGTGTGTGTGTGTGTGTGTGCGTGTGTGTGTGTTTGTGTGAAGATAACCTTATCTGACCATTGTGTTTGCTGAGAGGAAAGCGAAAATAATAATGCCGCTTATGTGATGAAAGTAAATTACATGTTTGATGAAGAATTCCACCATCCGCAAGGATTTGTTCTTTTTGTGAGGTGTTTTTTACACAAACTTTCGAAGAACAAATTCATCTGCGTTGAATATGCAGACACAATACTTTTGCCAACGTTTCGGACGATGTTGAAAAGGACTACCGGTAAAATGATGAAAGGTCTTAGAAAACGATATCCAAAAGTAGATAAAGTCTAAAAACGGTTATCATTCCTTTTTTAGTGATCAAAAATTTTATTCGTAACTTTCTGGTACTGAAATTTTATATTTTCGAAAACACAGTACAGTGAAAATTTTTCGGATTCCAGAGGGAACAAAGGTTATGGTTTATTTACATAAATGAACAAACTTCAGCAAGTATTTGAACTGCTTCCTTCGCTGGGAACTTGTCGGAAAGCAAAACTAACACAACTTAATCTCTGAGCAACAATCTGCAAGATAACCAGTGTGTATTCTGACAACAAGCTGTTTCCTGCAGGTCAATTATACTAACATCTTATTTTTGTCACTCCCTTCTTTTGTTTTCATCACCTAACTCGTTAAACTGATAACGATTTAGCTATTTGCATACTAACAGATGTTAAGGAAATTATTCTTAATTTTATTACCTGAGTAATGCCTCGCAACGACACCCACAAATCCGTGTCGCTGTGACGAAACTTCGAGGGAATGAGAACGTTCATTATCATTGTATCCACATAAACACAACACATGTATTGAACGTGTATAATACGTGTCATAATCTTGGTTTATTTATGCTAATGATCAACTGATAATGCCTTTTCCTTTTAACACCAAACGAGGAGAACTTTTGATTGTCCGGACTTATGTAGAATGTCTGTCATAAATGATAATGGAACTTCGTTGTCGTAATACTTTAGATACCTTTTCTTGCCGATTAACCATGTCAAATAGGTCATACCTTGTTTTAAGATTGGTTGTTTTCGTTTTGACGTGAGTAATTTTTTTTTTTTTTTTTTTGAGACTACGTAACCTTTTTTAGAGATGTATAATTTGACCTTTTGAGATATAGAAAAAATCCCTCTCAGAATATTCTTTTTTAACTGATACGAAGCACTTTTTTATAACCATTTTTTATGTTTCAGAATGAACAGTTAACTCTTTCAAATACCATATTTTCTGTGGAGTACTTAACTCTCATTGGAATTTTTGATAACGCATACGTGGAATTTTACCTAGAAATTTTTTTTATGTATAATATATATGTATATGTATGTATATATATATATATATATATATATATATATATATATATATATATATATATATATATATATATATATATATATATATATATAAGAGAGAGAGAGAGAGAGAGAGAGAGAGAGAGAGAGGCGGGGTGCGCCGCTTTAGGTTTCAAGAAAACAAATAATCTTTCTTTTCTTCTTTTGTTATTATATTAGTCCCGCCACCTTATGGAATCGCAGGCTAACTTTCTCAATGAAAAGAGATGACAGTTTTATCAGCAGTAATTCCTATTGTTCAAAGTACCCGCTAACATATCTGCCATTATTAGTTTTTAATATTTGAGCTACGATCTTAAAAAAGAGCAATCTCTAGCCCAAAACAAGTAAATGAAAAAACATAATGTTTTTCCAACAAAATTTTTATAGTAAAATTGATCGTCTCCCCTTCAACCAGAGATTTTCGTAACAAATATATTCGTTTCTACAGAAAGTGACTGATCACAGCTCGTTGGAAGAATTTCATAAATTAGTTTCCTCTGCATGACTTAAGTAATTTCAACAGTAGCCATACATATAAATGTTAGGAAATTGAAAAGGTGCGAATCCATAATTTTTGTTCTAATTTAGGGTAAACAACAGTTAAGCTATGCAAATTTATGTAAAATAAATTTACATTTTCATAGTTCAGTTCCAGTGACATCAGTTACTTTGACACTTTGGCAGCAAATTAAAAAATCCCCTTATTTTTTTGTAAAGTAGTAAGAGAAGTATATTTTTGGCTTCCACTTTTCAGGTATCTTTATGTTTAACATTCTTTGGCAACAGATGCTGAACGATCGTTCAAAGCGAGAGATGCAAAACATTCGTGAGAATTTTCTGTTTTTATTAAAGCCACTTTTTCTGCGGGATATCAGCATGCTGGTTAGTGGCATAATAAAATGCTTCCTGTAAAGATATTTTCATTAACTTTCGTGTGCTTATTTGCTCCCAAATCATATTCTTATGATGCAAAAATTTTCTAATATAATCTATTATGTTATTGTCCTGATGGATGTTTAGACGTTTATTGGACATTTAAGGTACGGCCTGAAGGTGGTGGGTCAGTCTCATTGACAGGTGAACCCACGTCATCCCAGTATGTGGTGCTTGTTAAGACCCATATTTCTTCTCTTTGGTTGTTCCTTTGAGGTTCTGCTTCGCTGGGGCCACGTTATCCTTAAGGAGTAGATGATGCGTCTTTTTCCATCGATACTGTAAGATGGTATTTATACCCGCCCAGGGTGTTCGAAGAACCATACACTGCACAGTTATTCGGTATGGCTTTAAAAAGTTCTTTAGCAATGTATCTTTAATTCCAGCGCTCACACACACGTGGAAGCAGGGGCGTCATTTGAAAGAGGGGGCATTTACAAGAAAGGGGGTCCCTAACCCAAGTTGCCCCCAAAGCCTCAACTTGGCCCCTCACCCCAAGCTTAAGAAGTAACAGCATGTTTTCTTTTAAATGTGTGCATTCTATAAATATATACAATTTCTCAGAAATATTATGTTTCTTGATCTTTGTCTGTCTACTAGCTACCAGTGATGATGAGATAAAACATATAGTAGTGGGAGTATATAATTTTTGCTGAAATACCTTGCTCATGTGGCTTCAAAAACACATAAAATAGCTCAAAATAAAAAAAAAATACTCAGCTGATTAGGCTCGCTTCGCTGGCCAAACCGTCTTCCCCCCCACAACCAAAATCTGAATTGACGCCCCTGCGTGGAAGCAAGGAACTATTTGTTTGCAAGATCTAGAATGTCGCTGGTTTACAACCTACGAACCATGGCTCTGCGCAGTCAACCCTGGTGATTCATCATTAATCAGTCCCCTGTCTGGCTGACATGTCTTAGTGGGTCCTGTACCCGCCCTACTGCCTTTAGGGTGGACGATGGCCGTTATGATGTCTCTTATTAACGCGCTCATCCTCGTTGTAGCCTGTCGTCATTTTGTCAGGAAAATAAAGGGTTATCTTAATTTCATCACTGTTCGTAGTTGGGTTTTCTGCTCGAGTTCTTTGTGAGTAGCAGACCAACTGATGAAGCAGGAGAGGGAGCTCCGGATGTACTCGTATATGTGCCGATGGCAGATTCCAAGTAGCGGTCGAGTCACTCGCTGGCGCAAAGGAAGTCATTATCCAGTACTGGTGAGTTGTAGACCAAAACTTCGATGTTAGTGCAAAGAATAGTTAAGGCTGACGTCAAGGAAGGGAACCGTAGACCAGACTTCGTTCCAAAGGCATTTCCGAGGCTTTGGGGGTGTGATCGTCGGCGATCTTTACGAAGGCAGTAGATGATGGGGGTTGTCCATTTCCACGATAAAGAAGTTCGGAAAAATATCACTCCAAAGAGGGGGCCTATTGCGATACCGTTGAACTACTGGGGCATTTGAATGGGTACCTCCTTCGTGCAGATGACTAGAAGGATCTTCAGAATAAGCAGTTGCTTCCTTACTATGATTGCCATTTCTATGTTCGGCAAAAGAGAATGATGTCATTACAAGAGGAAAGTCAGTATAGTAGAAAATATTATTCTAAATGTACACTTTGATTTTGGAGAAGTTCTGTGTTTCAGAAATTGTGGTCAACATTAATTAAATCCACAAAACTAACAATGGTGATAATGATATCTCTAACGAGGCAATGCAATGAGGAATCATATAACCAATAGTTAAATAGAGAATTTCTCTTATTTTCATCATTATAGTAAGGTATGTTCACAAATGCCAATCTATCAAAGACCAAAGAATGTAACTAGCGCAAAAGGTTTAAACAATGGAAAAAAATAATAACAAAAATCCAGTTTTAAAAAACCAACAATATCTTAATAACTTTTGCGATTCTGACCCAGTGTACTGGGACGTTAGAACCTTACGTAAGTTTGATGCAGATGAACTGCCTTCGGAAGACAGTAATAGCAGGGGTTGGAGGCTCAGCCACGCGAATAAAACAAGCAGGAAAATCGAGAAAACACGTTTGAATTGTAAGCAGTGAAACTAGATTCACCCCACAGGGAGATAGGAAAAAAGCGGCCCAAGCTCGAGAGAAAATAAGATAGATTAACAAAGGAGATTTACAAATTTTTACATAAATAGAAGTCATTAAAAATATTCTAAAGAGCGTAGAATGCTAGAATGCTATACAAATCCTTTGGCCCCCTTTTTTTCCCCTATCGAATTTCTCCTGAGTCATTATTCATGAGTCGTAAACCACTACCATAAAGAATGAAGTTCTAATCTAAGCTTCTAATTAGAAAATACCAGTTGCATCCGGATAACGAAGAACCATAAAACGAAGAGGAAAAAGAATCGGCAAATGCTGCAGTGTAGAACTGAACCAGCCTGGTTGCTTGTCCGGCGGGTTTTCATGAACTACCTGATAGACTTCCCCAGTTGCCCGTGGAAGCCTTTGCTTGCATACCGAGAGCCGCTGGGTCCCCCTGGCTTTCATAATGCCGATTCCTGGTATGAGTGGATTGGACTTTGGTTATTTAAATGTGTCAGGGAATGTTGATTGCAAATGAAAAAAAAAGACAGTATGGCGTGCCATTTGGAATGTTTTTGTTATGCTGGTATGCATAGGCATGTATGTTAACTGACTGTATCTTCATACATACGTATATACATGTATATACTTAATGCACTCACACAGACATTATATATATATATATATATATATATATATATATATATATATATATATATATATATATACATATACATATACATGCACGTACAGCCCGCCAGCCCATAAAGTAAAATTGGGACTAAAAATGGGACCGCCACCTGCTGAGATAAAAAAAAAAAAAAAGTCCTCTGAGGACTTGCTGAGAAACCGGAAGACTGAACCTTTCTGACGCCCCTCAAAGGAGTAAACTTGTAAGGTGTATATATATTTATAGACCAAAGGGTAAACAGTTGTAAGGTGTATACTCGTATATATTTATAGACACACACACACACATACATATATATATATATATATATATATATATATATATATATATACATGTATATAATATATATAATGTATATGTGCATATATATATATATATATAATATATATATAATATATATATATATGTGCATATATATATATATATATATATATATATATAATGCATAATGTGTTTCTGTGGGTAATAAAAGGTAAAGGATATTATTAGTTTTCTTCTGTAATTTCAATACTGGTGCTTTTTTCATTTCCAGTTGATTCACTACAGAATAGCAACACCTGCATTCCGTTTTATTATTATTCCAATAACTTAGTAAGTACTTCAATGTATTGTATAATTTCTGATAATAATTCAAGAGAATAACCAGATAATTCGCACAATTGTTTTAGGGTTAACTGTAAGTTTCTTTTAATGGTGCAAAATTGTCATTGTTGCGTTGATAATTATTATACAAGTTTGACAGGAATGATAAAATATTGTATTCTAGAAAGATCCCTTTAAAGATAGGTTGAATTGTCTTGATATTGAGGAAATAACGAAAAGACTGTTCTTAAAATGGTTCATGGAAAATAGGCTCTTCCTCATGACACAAAGGGAGAGAAAGAGAAGTAGAGAGAGAATTTTATCGTCAATGGAGATGGTTCCTATTTATTCACAAAAAATAGTCTTATGTTAACTCATCCCGATCCCACAAGAGAAGGATACAGTCATTCATTTATTGCAACATAAAACCAAGAAAAGCAAGTATTAAAAGAGAAATGAATAAACAATTAATAACAATCGAGAAAAAATCGATTGGTTCCTAAATAAGCAATACTAGCGTTCTCAAGCTCGAAGATTTTTGTCAAGAAGAAGAGGCATAATTATTATCATTATTATTTCTGTTGCGTAAATGGCACTAAAATGAACTAACATCAAGAACTTTAAACCCTGTATCTAAAAGTTATCTCTCTCTCTCTCTCTCTCTCTCTCTCTCTCTCTCTCTCTCTCTCTCTCTGTTTGTGAAGACTGTATAGATAATCTCGAACAAAATAATTCACAAGAACAACCTTCGGCAAGCAGCTGGATAAGAAGGGTTCATTGCACAACCCTCCACCCCCAGTAAGGCCATCTGCTCATACCGGCGCTACGACTTGTGCCCCCATCTACTGATTGTTTCTTCCACTGCCATTCAAAGAGAGCACAGTTTTTTCTCTCATTCATCACAACCTTAAAAGCACTTGACGGGCTTTGGGACGCGGACTACCAAGCAACTGCGAAATTAAATCAGATTCATCATGTGCCTTCTCTCCCCGACCTTTGTTAGGCATGAAGAGTCGCCATAATTTATATCTTTAAAGAACTAAGACTGCTTCCTACGGAGTTCCATCATCATTATATGGAGAGAGAACTTGGAAATGACGTAAGGATGACATTTTACAGCCCCTAGAACTTGCCCATACCGACCTCATCTATCATTTAAGCACTGTGCTTATGTACCTGTCATTCTCTCTTCTTTTTTTAATCTTTCTTTTTTTCAAGAAAGCAATTATTTTGTTGCAGCGACGCTTCCAAAGCGGAGGTCACTTTGGACTGGATGTTAACCACAAGGCTTTGTATCTTATTGCACTTGGTTCATTTATGTTTAAGATAACATTAATTGCACATTCACTTTCATCGTCGCCTCCAACACCGAGTCGTGCAAAAGGCCTTTGTGAAATTCCGCTACTCATGTCTTTCCCGTGCTTTCTCTTCCACGAATCTCCACTCACCTCTATCCTCCCTTCTCACGGTTCTCATCCAACTCTTCTGATGAGCCCAGCTGACACTGTTATGTACTGTTTTTCCATGGATCGTGCGAAGGACATGTCCAAAGCCATCCCCATCCTCCCCTCCTCATTTTCTCATCTTTACGTGAAACTTCGTTATTTCCGTTTTCTTAAAGTCCCAAATTAAGTGAAGGGAGTCGTGTATATTTTCATCAAATTAGTCACATTCTGTTCCCATTTCGCTTAATCATAGTATTTTTATATCATTCGGTTTAAAACACACACACACATACACACACAACACAAACACAAGCATCCCCACCACCGCACACATACATATTATGCATATAAAAAACTTTTCCATATGATATTTGAAGATAATAACTAACGATTAAATCTTGCAGTTAATCATCATTTACATTATTCCTGTATCACATGTTAAAGTGATATACTGTTGGCATACATACTGGCACACGAGAGAGTTTTCGTAAACTAAGTTGGACAGCGGCAGTAGCAGGGCGCGCCCTCTAGGTTCGAGGCTGTTCGCTGCCCAGAAAAAGCGTGTGTCACATTTAATTGTCAGTGATTATATACAGATATGTATGTATACATACATACATACATATTTATGTAATTATGTAATATATATATATACATATATATATATATATATATATATATATATATATATATATATATATATATATATATATATATATATATATATATATATATATATATATATATAATGGTATATATATATTCAGTGTATCCACAAAAAGAAAGTGTGTGAAAAGCCTGGTTTGAGAGGCCACGCCCTTGGCCAAGGTTTGAGAATACTGACAAAATACATGTCGTGGTCGTCGAAATGATGTAACGGCAAAAAAAAAAAAAAAAAAAAAAAAAAATACGTTATGGACAATCCTATCAATTCAAGGTAGGCGCTGGCTCCTAAGCCCCACTCCCCACCCGCCTTCCTGCAACTATAGATAAATGAAAGTTTTGAAAATATGGAGAATGTGATGTTTTAACATATTTGGTTGCGTGTGTTTGCACAATTATTATTATTTGTTTTTTATGTTTCGAATGCAAATATAACCCGGATTGCCACAGTTGCAACAGGAACTCGGGAGACGGCGACAACTGTGGGCTAAAGAAGTCTGTCGTTTTCCTATGCTTGATTAAGATGTTTTGAATTCGGATTTTATTTGTGCTTAGAATTATACTTGCATTCTATATTTTAATATTTTGTTCCATCTCCCCTCTAAGAAGAAACTCTCGTGTTGATGAGTCTGCTCCTTCCATGTCTAATTTGGTCGAAAACTATATATAACAGTTCTATGCGAATGTAATCGCAGCTAAGAAGTAAATTTTCCATACTCAAAATTCATTTGGCTGAGTGCGTAAAAAGTGTATGTTTGCATTTTCGGGCTTATCGTGTATTGTTCTTAATCATTTGCAAGTGATTTTCTCGATTTATGGTGGTGTTACGATAAATACTAATTTATAAAACTCTGAGGTAATATGAACTGTAATTTAATATGAAACATTGTAAAATTATGCTGGAATTAGTCGAATATAGTAAGGAACAGACTACACTGCTAGGTAATTCGTATTACAATAAAGTTTATTATGCTGTTGGACATAAGGCTAACAGTCACCTTTTTCTTGGCCGGTATGTAGGAAGTAAGTCCAGGGAATTCATAGATACTGCCTGAGACTCAATCATGGCTTTTAAAGTTAACGAGTAAAAAATGCGCCGAAGTTTCTTCGGTGCAATCGAGTTTTCTGTACGGCGTATAATGCTGTATGAAACTCTCAGCCACGACCCATGAAACTTTCAGCACGGTGGTGGCCTGTGTTGTTGGCACCTATAGCGGTGTCAGACGCACGATCTTGACTAACTGTAACCTTAAATAAATGAAAACTACTGAGGACAGAGGGCTGCAATTTGGTATGTTTGATGATTGGAGGGTGGATGATCAGCATACCAATTTGCGGCCCTCTAGCCTCAGTAGTTTTTAAGATCCGAGGGCGGACAGAAAAAGTGCAGGCGGATAGACAGATAGCTATCTCAATAGTTTTCTTTTACGGAAAACTCAAAAGCGAAGCCACTTTTCAAGCATCCAAGCTACTGAAGGAAACACCCTGCAATAAAATTTTTTCTAATGAATCTACTGCAGCGGCCGATATTGCAAATCTCTTGGAATTCGCTGGGCTCCTGGTGCTACATTTTACAACAGTAGCCGAAGGGTCTACCTGGAGTTATATTAAGGCGCAAAAGAACTGGCTCTTCAGGCCAATTATACCTGATCTAATATATATCTGCTCGATCGACTTCGCATTTAGGAGCGAATCGAGCGTGTTACTTCCTTCTTCGTGATGACTAAGGCCTGCTTTCAGAAACAATGGTATCAATAAATACATGCAGAATTATTCTGTTTTTCTTTTGCTGTTATTTTCTTATCAATCAATCTTTTCGGCACTGTTTTCGTTAATGTTTTAAATGTATATATCTTTCAATCATCATTTTATTTTCTTTCCCATATTCAGTATTTTTAGGTTTGCATTTTACCAAGGGGTGCGGACGATCTGGGGATTTTAATCATATTGCATTATGTAAAAGCTTACTCTACAGTCTGATTTGAAGACTGTCCTCATTCATTTTGTATTATTATTCGTGTTCCTAATGTAAATGAAAAATGTATTGAATTTTTGGGGGGAGTCGTCTGGCCATAGTTTCTTATTTCGTCGATGCCTGAAGTCTATTCCATCCTCTACACCTTGTGCACCTAAGGTGACTTTAAATGAAAGACATATTATCCAGTTCTCTCATCTTTCATTTTAAAGAATAGTGCCGTTATCTAAATTATCTACGACATTCCCTACTTTTTACCTCATATTGATAACACCATTTTTTTTTTTTTTTTAAGAATCGTCATACTAAATCGATTTTATGCAGATTTATACTTTAAAACTTCAGCAACGATTAATATAAGCGTTATTCATTTTCAAATTTATTCTTAGTACCAGTCCTTCGCTCTCTTTCTCATGCTGATCAACTTTTGGTCGTCATGTGATAGTCCGGCACTTATCCCCCTGCAAGGGCATACGAACATACGCACACAAAAAATTATTTTAAACAAACAAAAATAAATTAATTTCAAGTCAACTTTCTAGTCATAATTCTTGATCAAACTTTGAATTATCTACGTCTTTAATAATCACGTTTCTTATCGTATATATGTTTCAGCGCCAGATACACTGAGTCTACAATCAGAATTAAGCCGAATTTGCGCTGCTACTAAACGTCTCCCTCGAAATTTTATAGTCATCTCGGTGTTGGCTACTTTTAATTAAAGTGTCAGCGTTGATAACGTTGCGCTAAACTAATAATAAAAGTTTTTTCCATTATGTGTCAGATTCCGCGACTGGTAGAATGATCGCCCGCTCTAGTTAAGTGTAGTTCAAATGTACTAAGCCACATTTGGATCGTAGAGGAAGTCTATTAATAGGAAAGTAAATATACCTAACTAGCGGTAAGCGTAATTTCAGAAGTTGTTAGTTGGTGTTGTTAACTGAGATTTCCTCATTATTTGCCTCTCTTTATTTTATTATTTTGATAATGTCCACTGTTGTGGAATGTTTCCTCATAGATTTGAATAACATTACATCTATACATTTGCTTTAGCGTCCTGAACTCGGATTTAACTATCTAGTGTCCTTTTTTTTTCTATAGGACATGCCACTACATGTCTGCTTGCTTTCTTCATCATGCGAACAACTGCCATGTGTGCTTTTAATTTGAGCACAGTTGTAATGAGCCCCATATACTTCAAATTGCTCTGCGACCTCTACCTTTTCAGTACGTTAAAATGGGCCATTATACATTAGCATTCCTAATTATTGTCGTGATGGATCCAATGAATTTGCGGTTACAACGCCTGATAGCAACCACCTGCTATGGATTGAGTTTTATTGTGCTGTGAATGTAGAGGCTGTGCCGAAGCTGGAGAAACTCCCATAAGGAACAAGTCAGAAATGTTGGTGGTTGATACTGACGCTGGTATTTGTGAAATCAACAACGATAATGTTGATCATCCTTGACTCGAGCCTTGGCTATCGGGCCAAATGTCCACAGTCTACAGATAGGGATGTCACTGTTGGGGATGCGAATTGGGATTTTGTGGTGATTTTGTAAGATACAGAGTTATAAGGCGGTATTAGCAAAATATACCAAAAGAATTGGAAGACTATGGCTGGTCTTAGAAGGGTAACCAAGTCTAAAATAGGTCCTAAATGGTCCAAGTAACAAGAAATGCAGCTAAAGGGGCACATAAGATATTATTTCGAATAATTGATAACATTGGTTATCACCTGATTGTGAAAAGAAAAACGGTTTCTTGCAAGGCTAGGTATTGATTTTGAGAATATTTATTTAGTATATCTGCAAAAGAGGTGCATGAAATTTACAAAATACTTTGTGCAAACACATACATGACAGCCCTTTCACAATAGTGTACAAAATAAATAATATGCCAGTACAAATTGTGCAGACCGTGCAACATTTCGAAGACCTGTTTACGAAGTTCACTTTTTCATGAACAGGCAAAGCATAAACAAAGCTGTTAGAAATAGCCAGCCATTGCTAAACCAAATAGGTGTCTTCAAGATAGCAGATTAGGCGCAAACTCTTACCATTGACATTCCATAAAATATCTTTACTGATACGTCGGTGTTACTGCGTTCCAGAATCCGAACAGTAGTATGAAGAATCATCATTGGCAGTAGTCTATTAATGTGAACTTCATTCATATTTACATAAAATTTTAGTCACTGTTCATGTAGAGGTGATGTCCATAAGGATCACTGTATTTAATACAAAGAATTACAAATAGGAAACAGCGATGAAGATGCTTCAGGAAGCTGAAATACAAAAGAGGTCCTTCCTACCAAAGCTCTACCCGCTAAAGCATGTCTGACCCAGACATTTAACTTATCAAATATGATTTGCGACTAAGAATCGCCTGCTCAGCGTTTAGTGTCTTTTAAATGATTAAAAGTTGATGCTGCCTTCATTGAAGTGGCTCTAGGCATGAAGGACCCAAGAGAATGCAGGTACATCTGCCTACAGGGGTCTGCTGATAATTGAATTGAAGACCGTAAGAACATTTATGTGCTACTGGCTTACTTATAGCAGATTCATCTGCAGTGGCTGTTTATATACATTTGTTTACATTTGATCACATCCTTTGTCTTATAAATAAATCTCTGCTTCTTCGCCGACACCATTACCCTGGGAAATATCTTGAAATAATGAATGACACTAAAATGAAGCAATTATATTATGCAAAAGTTGAAACTGGAGTAGTTTTCAGATTAGAATGTGCTACGATGCCATTTCACCAAGTGAGTTTCTTCCTACCCCCAACCTCACCAGCTGGTATTTTGAGAGCTTCTGATCATTTGTCTTGAGTGATTACTACCTTGAAACCACTGGAGAAAACATATCAGATATGATCTGTAAGAATGCAAAGAAAAAAAACAACAACAATAAATTTAGAGTGTGGGCTAAGCCAAGGCATAGGACAGCCAAAGGAAATTAGTAAGTGCCAATACCACCTTCTCATTACCTGTAGAACTGAGACAAAACGTCCCCAAGAATAGTGAGCCTCAGTACTTCACCGCATACATGATGGCCTCCCATGCAGGGTAGTGAATGTGGACCCTTTATATACGGTACCTTGCACTCATTAGGGAGGGATGAGCAGGATCATGACTGATAATAAAAATGAAAATGTCCCGTCAGCCAGTAATGTGATAAGCAACATCATGGAGTGTGATTGTTTGAGATATGTAGCAGCTGCTTTATGAAACACACAAGCAATAAATACCGAGTCTTACCCTGTCATCGCTTGTAACTATGTTTGGTTAGGTTATGGCAAGATCTAGATAAACAGGTCTAACACTCCTGAGAGGCTATGACGTCACTGACGCCCGTCTCGCCACCAGTACCGTGATCTCTTATGAGGCGGGGAGTTTTTCCAAGTTGATAGAATATAAGGTTTTTTTAGCTAAAAAATAGATCTTGTGTCTGTAATACATTTTATTTTTCAGAGCTTCTAATATACATGATTTACTTTAAGGAATATTCCATAGAAATGTCATTGCATATGCCAATAATTCTATAGCTATGTTGTACTTTACCTAACCAACTGATTTCTCCTCTTTTCTTTTCGTATCTTATCCTAATGATTTTTTTCTATCTTTTTCTCGTCTTAGAAGCATCATATTTGTTTATCCTCATAGCCCTATTCAGGTACTCTTTTGAAGAAAACACTTATCTTTGCAAAAAAATTTAAAAGTTCAGTAGGAATATCTCTTACCGTCATCTGCAACTCAGATGCCAGCTTTTTGACACAATCCTTTCCTTCCCTGGAGTGTGTCACCATGGATAGCCTTAAAGACTTGCCTCATTAATTTAATTGTCCCATGAATTTTTGTGATGGAACATGCAAATTTCCCTATTCACAAAGTCTATCCATTTTTTCCAGGGTCAGTGTTGCAGGCTTTCTCCTATTTCAGGATACTTGTTGACAAATTTGCACGATATACCCTATATAGCATAAAGACTCTTCCTCAATAACATCATGGGGTTTATTTGATAAGCTGGTTATATAAGAAAATTCTAAACTGATCCCTGCATCGTTATTTCTCAGTTTCAATGTCGATATTTTCGAACAAAATGCTGGTTATGCAGAGCTCTAATGTTAACTCGTTCATTTTCATCATTCGAAGGCACTTATTCCTAACTAACGTTTCACCAGGTATGCAGAGAGAATCGTCATTTCGAGAATTCAGTTAGTCTTATAACTAAAGAGTTTTGTTTCCTTCCCAGTAAAAATGATCTGAGTCGATACTTGAAAACTCAAAGTATTGGGGTACTCATGAGGACCATGCATCTGCCTAATTAACTAAAAAATGTTCCAAGCAGTCTTGATTGATCCTTCAAACATTATATAACCTAGACCAAATAAGCTGCTCAATATATCAAAACAGTCCAATCAAAGATTTGCTACAAAGAATAATACCTTCTGAAAGCCTAAATAACGACTTGCATGACCTTCACTATAGTTCTCATCATGTGTTCCATCCTACCCAAAAGGTCTTTCTGACGTCTATATCCACACCATAGGTATTTTCTTGGATTTTACATCCCATACATTTCTTACTGAATTCATCAAGTCAAACCAGTCATTTGCTAAATCTATGAACTCAGCTGTCACCAACCAGTTCTGGGATGAAATTAAACCTTTCTTCCTACAAACTTTACAGCATTAGCACATGTTTTGGGACATTAACTGAGCTGCATATTTTACACGTTGCTTTTGAGTTCTGACACATTAAGTGATTTGGAGTCAGTTTTGGTGTTAAAGTGTATTCATTTTCTGTTTTATTCAACATTTCTCGTATAGAAGCAGATGAAATAAAGTCTCTCTTCTGTGTAAAACCCACGCCCAAAAAAATTATTTTATCAACTTAATCATGAGGTGCATCAGCAAATACAAACACATCTGATCTGCACACGGATTTTTAAAAGAAACTTGACCCCAAAGATCTATCCCTAGTTTTTCCAGATTCTTAAATTGTTTGGTCCTAAATCATGCACCAGAGCTACAACATTAAACTTACTTTCTCAATATAAGCTATCAAGTCAAGAAGTATATTTTGTACATCAAAATTTTCAAAACTATGAAAAATTGGTTGTTTCCATTTATCTACCAGGCCTCTCAACATTATAACAAGAACCTTGTTGTGTGGCTTATAAAAGTTCATCTAATCTTATCATATACCCACTTCACCAGTGATGCTCATTTCGTCTACTGACATGACAGCAAGTTTTTCTGCAGGGGCTCATTGTTTTAGACTTCAATTCATCAAGGCTAGACGGAATGCAAAATACCAGGCTCATATCTGAATGCCTTGCCCATTACTTAAGCAACTCACTGGGCAATGGCAAACCAACAACTGTCCTCAAATACTTATAAACACTTTGAACTTGTGGCTTCTCAAAGAAGAGAGGAAATATCATTGTCTGTCCAAGTGACTCTTTGAGTGACTAAAGCCTGAATTTGTGTCTTGCTTAAGATTGGCATCAAAGCATGCCTAGCTGTTTTTCAACATTCAATTGCAGTAATTCCCCAATTTATTCTGCTTTTTCAAGAGCTTTGATCCGTTGATTCAACTTCTTTTTATTTCTGTCTTGTAATTCTTGACGATACTCCTCATCTTCAGAATAGCCATTTTCCAGGAACTGAAGTTTCATCTGTATGAGCGCACAGCATTTCTTCAACATTTTTTCCTGCTACGTCCTAGCCCGATCTTCTTGTAGACGATGTTGGTAATGAACCTGCCATGGCAAACATACTTTAATTGCACATTGTCTGTACCTTTTCTATTGTACAATGTACAAACATTGATAAAAACAAGAGTGCAGAAATTTTAAAGAATGCATCAATACTGCAGAAATTTTGAAGTCCTATACAAGCCTAACGGTGCCAAATACTTGTTTGTTATCACATCTGTAAATATGATGATTAGTATACAAATTTCAGCTACCTTTATATAATGCCTTTTGATGGCACAGCATTACATTTGAGGGTTCCTACAAGTGTTAAGGAGCCTTGCTTTTAGGTCATCTTCATAATCATCATTGAAATGAGCTGAACAAATGACAGCATGCGTCGTGTTGATGGATTGCACGGTGACAGGCATGAAGCCATTTATTTTAAATTTACTGTCTTTAGAAAATTAAAAGCTTATACCCTGCCCTTTAGTGTTATCCTTACGGTTATTACAACCGGTAAACTGAGCAATTATTGGGCATTGGAAACCAAGAATCTTTGCTTCCGCTTGCAATCTCAAACTATAGCCGACTGACACGGGTGACTTAACAAAGGCGAAGCAGACAACACAGAGGGAAGACGGGCGCCGGTGACGTCATTTTTCCCACCGCTCATGAGTGTTAGACCTGTTTATATAGATCTTGGGTTAGCGGTAGACTATGGTCAGATTACGGTGGGCTGTGGCCAAAGTTCTGTCTTAGGTGATTGGTAACAGCATTGTGGAATAGCTTGTTCAGCATTAATCATCATTAATCCTTTTAATATCATTACATTTATATTCATGTAATGTGGGAAGAATATCAACAATACTAGTTCCAAAAAGCTCTTCCAAAAGTACCTTGACTTTTATTAATACGAACACAAATTCAACTTATCAGGCCTTGACAACGCATCACTCTGGGTATTCATAGTTTTCTGCTAATCATCTTGAAATACGAGAATGACTCAAACAATTAGGCTGAAAATACCTGAAATGGGAACCATCTTCCTACCGTGACCATTTAAAATTTTAATATACTGGGCATATGAAAAGTGCAGCAGGAAAGAAATTTTCGAATGGTACTGTGGATCATAATTTTTTCATTATTTGTCACTGTAAATCATTGTTCACAGATAACTGTCTTGTGTTCGGTCTTATAGCCGTTGCCAACATGCCTGATTTCATTATCGTGCCGGTCTTTGAGTCTGTTATTTTTTACTTACTATATTTATATTTCTTTTTTATTTTTATATCATAGCTTAGCATTGTTATGAATGTCGTTATAAAATACCACGAAACTCTTGAGATCACTAAAAAGCCCAACAAGAGTTCATGTTATCCGCCACTGGCACCGTGATGTAATTTGTTTAGCACATCAACACCAGTCTGTTTTACAACAATGCAATCATCACCTCGCAGTGTGGAATGGGGGACTTGAAACTTCGCTTAATATTCTGTTGTAAGTAATATAAGTAATATATTCATGAAGAGCTCTTCAATTTAGTCTTCACGTCATAATAATCACTGATCAAGGGCTGTTGGAATACGACTGCCTATCCCCGGAATCATAAAATGCGACATGAGTATTTTTCTTAACTTTTATTCAAATGTTGGTACTGTTTGTGGCAGTCTTACTGATAAGAAACTGACATGCAGGTGGAGCAGCAATGAGACGGAACCTTTTTTTTTTTTTTTTGACCTGACGTTCATGTTCCTTCATATTTTTCATTTGACAGGCAGACAGCGCCAAGTGCAGGCAAGTGTGAAATATCATTGCGTAACCTCGTGCTTTTACGCGTTTCCATGTTATTTACGGCTGGCCATCTGGAGTTTAATTCATGCATGTAAACCTCTCATCCAGCGCCAAAAGTCATGACTGCCAAAAAATAATGTGTGCCTTTTAAAATATTTCAAAACTTGAACCAAGTTTCTTCCTTTACTTTTTTCATTCATGGCAAATGCTACTTTTCTTAGTCTTAGTTTTGGAGCAGAGGCATGGCAATAGTATGCACGGGCGATCTTAAGGTAATGGCTCTCATCGTCTTCAACCTTACGCTCTGCTCCATTTTTGTTTATGCTAAGTCATCATGGCCAGATAATATTCTCGAATATGTTATGCGTAAAAGTTCGTTTTTCGTCAGTGTCTCGTTTCGTGATTGATGAGGGAAATGCCCTTTGTAGTATTGTAAATGTTAATAGAAGCAAATTAAAAATGTATAATTGTATTTATTTTTTTAGGCTCCCGTAAAACTCTTGAAAGGTTTAAGTAAAGAATAATGAAAAAATTTTTAAGAAAAATATATGTTGCCAAACTTGAATGTAAGTGTAGGACATGAGTAGACGGATGAATTGGCAAGAAGTTTTATATCTTAGTTTAACCAGACCACTGAGCTGATTAACAGCTCTCCTAGGGCTGGCCCGAAGGATTAGACTTATTTGACGTGGCTCAGAACCAATTGGTTACCTAGCTACGGGACCTACAGCTTATTGTGGAATCCGAACCACATTATGACGAGAAATGAATTTCTTTAACCAGAAATAAATTCCTCTAATTCTTCACTGGCCGGTCGGAGAGTCGAACGCTGGGCCAACAGCGTGCTAGCCGAGAGCTCTATCTACCCCTCCAATGAAGAAAGTAATACATAATCTGTAGGCAGTCAATATGCAAAGGTACTCTGATGATGGACGGATGCGTAATGGTTGAGAAGGGTTTCTTTATTGCCTCGCAAATGGCTTTAATGCCATAGCGTGCAGTTAGGAACTATTACCTTATGATATACAGTCACGTAGAGTCTTTGACGTTCTTACGATAGCCACAGTAGTTACCTTCCAGGTTCCAAGAAACTACTAAAGAACTGAAAAAGTAAAATTTAATTATGAATATACATAATGCATTGAAGGGTTAGTTAATATATTCCTTCAAGAAAATTGCCGAAACCCCGAAAATGCCTTTCCCTTCTGTGCAATTTCCGTCCTTTTTTTTATTGATTAATGTTTTGTTTATGTATTGTACATAAAAATAACTGAAAGAAGTCGGAATATGGTTTGCATTTGGGTATATGGTTCCAGACTCCCGTGGAAGTGTGAGGGAAACCACATGTATTAACCACTGTAGATTAAATATAAAGAAAGCAATTGATTTCATCGACATAGCTCACATGACGCACTGCTCTGCTCAAGAGAATAATGTTAGCAAGTCAGGGTATTAATTGAATATCAAGTTCTTATCATAAATCAATTTAGAAATGCGGAACAATGGCCCTGCTGTGAAACGTGACCATTAATCTATTTAGAAGCTGTGATCATCATACAAATGCGTCAGGTAATGGTAACTGGCAAGCAGAACGCCAATTTTCAAATTAATGGGTCGTAATGGAGGCAAATGGATAGGAAGAAACCACCTTTATGATTTGTTAGAACTCCTAAGAAGCGTAGCGAGTCCGATTGCACATGTGAACGCACACGAAAGCAACCAGGCAGTCCCGCAAGCAAACCTCATATACGCAAGCTTGTAAGGACGCACCACATAACTTGATAAAGGGTAGAGATTTGTGCTGATTTCTATAAGATTCTAAATGAAGGATTATCGTTGTTATCTAAATATCCCTGGTGAGTAAAATTCTAATTAACTAAAGTTTTAATTACTGACATCCATTTCATGACGACAGTCAGTGTTTTGATTAGGACCATGTATATAGATGTTTAAGCGCTTTATTTAATTTTTTGTTTCCTTAGAAATTTTCGCGTAAAAGAATTCACTGCTGAAAATAACTACATCGTCATGTTTCGTCATTCTGAACTCGATATTTGATCCAAAGTCCATGCAGCAATGAAAACGGGAAACTCATTAAATGCAAAGCGTTCGTCTAATCCTGCATGATCAGGCAAATTATTGCATGCTTCAGCTTCCAAGCTGACGGCGTTAGAGTTGCTGCGTTTCTGGCTTCGTTACGCTCGAAAAATGAGCGACAAGACTGTGGCTGGTATGCGATTTCAGTGGGAGACCTTGTTTTGATGCTTTCTGATAGATGGTTTGGACATCATCTTCATTATTTTCATTGCCTTTACGTACGAGAGTCGCATCGCAAATGATTCTAGGGCGACAGCGAATATAAGTTAGCGTCTGAATTTGGCGCTGTTCCTTAGACGAGATTTTTTTTTTTTTTTTTGGTACATCCTTTTCCGACCCATGACTTGCACATATCTGATTCATAGCTACTTTTTTTTATTTAAGTTATTTGGTGTTATACTGTATAGTTTAATTTGAACATTAAACTTCAGCTTCTTAAAATTTTTTCTACGATAAGAATAATAATAATAATGACTCAGCAGTCTTGCGGTAATATGCAATAGGAGCATCATGCTATCCAGTAACTACAAAAGAGAGAAAATCAGATATCTAATACATGTATACGTAAATGTGTGTGCATTTTATTTATATATATATATATATATATATATATATATATATATATATATATATATATATATATATATATATATATTATATATATATATATATATATATGTAAGATGTGATATTCATATATATATATATATATATATATATATATATATATATATATATATATATACATATATATATAAATATACATATATATATAAATATATATATGTGTGTGTGTGTGTGTGTGAGTGTGTGTTTCCAGCTACAGTTTGCTAGTGTAGAAGACCCAAGCACTTCCAGTTACTTGAAAAGCTACATTATTGTATTTTCTTATTTCTTTTTGTCATATTCCTTCAAAATTTTTAAAAGGGCTTACGTAATTATTGTTGGATGAAGAGTGAAAACGAAAACATTGAAACAATCATGTCCAGACTGTAAGGTCTCTGTTGCCATCAATGCTTCTGATGTCAGATTAAATATGTATCGAATTTTAAATGTTCTCTATGAATTGACAATATTTGCCCTT
>NC_089793.1:19177823-19182823 GCF_040412425.1 Macrobrachium rosenbergii | reverse complement strand
AGAAGAATATACCGTTTCAAAAAAGACACTTATGACGCGGCGTTCTTTGCTCAGCTAGACACTTCGAGAACACAGAAAATAACAGTTGTTGAATCTCACGTAACAAATACCGCTCGTGGGAAAGCGCCGTAGGTATTCTCGTTTCCAAGCTCGGTGAGTCTGATGCAGCTTTAGGACATTCTTGAATTACACGTTTTAGACGGAAAAATCAAATAAAAATTATTTTCCAGTCCCTGCTTTTATCTCTTGACTGAATTTGAAAAAGAACTGTATTGGCAATTCGTTAAGTCATTTGAAATTAAGAGTTTGCAGTGCGGCATTCCTTGTCTACTTCATTTCAATGAATGTGTATTCAGCAGCTGTATGGAAAGAAAAGGTGGTAATTTTGTTGTGGTGTGGTTATTTTCATCAAGCGACATTTAAAATCTCATTACTGACAGTCGTAAGGAGAACATGAGGTTTATGGACATTAATTACTTGAGTATAATGATCTTGCAGCCGTGATTATCATTTGCTTCTGAGAGCTGAGAAAAATGCACATTAAAATTCCAGTACTGCTTTAAATTTCACCTTGACGTGCATATTGCAAGTATTTCACGGTCCATGGGCAAAATGTGTCTTTTATTTATATATTCATTTATTCATTTATTTTATTTTATGAATGTGAGACTTGATCTCAGATATCATACGTGAAATTATATCATAATTTCAGCTTAACCGGAACATCGTTTCTTATAATAAGCACATCTTATCCTTAACATAATCGTGACAAAATGTCTATAGAGCACATGCATAATAATGGAAAGTAATCAGATAGGCAAATAAATGATATTGTTGCAGGTTTCTTTTAGGAAATAGATCGGAAATTGTCCAAGGAATTCCAGTGATTCCATTAAGTATTATGGCGTATGTTCTGCATCATTTCGTTAAATATATTCTATGCATTTATTTAGTTCAATAACACCACTGACTTATTTTGCTTTCCAAAGGTCTCCTCGCCTTGAGAGAACTTATTATTTAGAATGTAGAATGAGGACTAAATTGTAAAAGACGAGATGAACAGGCGCATCAGGGTTATGAGCGAGGCTAATTTGATAAGCTGAAAATGGGTATGAGACTAAGGCGTCACTCATTAACGGAAAATGGGTATGACACAAAGGCTTGTTCCATCAACAGAAAATGGGTATGGGACAAGGACGTAACTCATGAACAGAAACAGGGTCTGCTACAAATGCAAAGGTTATGAACCGAAATTAGGTATGGGACAAAGATATATTGAAAAACAGAAAATGGGCAGTCAGATGAATATTTCATCAACAGAAATGGGGCATGGATTAAAGGCTTATTCTACAAGCACAGTTTTGTATTGAATAAAGAGTTGAATATAGAATTTAGGCCAAAGGACAAGCACTGGGACCCATGAGGCCATTCAGTGAGTAAAGGAAAAGTGACAGTAAAAGATTTGAAAGGTGCAACAGCAGGAAAACCTCGCAGTTGCACTATGAATCAATTTTTAAGAGAGTATGAAAAGCAAGATGGAAGAAAGAGAATATGAAAGGAGGTACAGTAAAAGGATCGAAAGGGGTTGCAGCTACTGGCCTAAGAGACGCTGCAAAGAACCTTAAGTTAATGCCTACAGTTCACCGCATGAGGTGCACTGACGGTACTACCCTCCTACGGGGACAGTTTCGTATTGGACAACGGTGTATTTCAGGGAGAGATAAAGCTAGGTTGAAAGTCGTAATTCCTGAGTAACTAATGACTGAACAACATGCTTCTAAGGAATAGTTCATCAATGGTAATTAGGAATGAGAAAAAATTTAGTATTATGAACATTTATTGGTACGAAAAAAAAACATATTTCATGAGCACAAAAGAGGTATGGGACCGAGGCACATCTCATCAACTGAAATTGAGTACAAGCCGAAGGCAAGTGTCATGAACAGAAGTGGTCCATGGAACGAGGGCACAAAACAAAAATTGGTTACGGCACAAAAATCAATTTCTGGAAACGACAATGGGCTATAAAAATTATGCTTCATGAACAATATATGTACGAGTATATGTATACTGTATATATATATATATATATATATATATATATATATATATATATATATATATACACATATACATATAATATGTATATATATATATCTGTGTATGTATAATACATATACAATATAATATATATATATATAAAGAGAGAGAGAGAGAGAGAGAGAGAGAGAGAGAGAGAGAGAGAGAGAGAGAGAGAGAGAGAGAGAGAGAGAGAAAGATTTTTCAAGAAACGGGACCAAAGACTCGACACATGAAATCCATCTCGTGTTTATCAGTGGTGAAGCTAAGTTAATAATTTCCCTCTACTAACTGAAGAAAGATAGGATGATTAAATTTATTTAATAAGTATAGCTTCAAGCTACCGGCTTCATATGAGAAAAGAACTCATAGAAAGAGAAGCCGAACGAAAAAGAACGTCTCTTGCCTTAAATAAAAGAAATAGATCGAAGTATATATACCCCTGATATTCCTGCCATTCCATTATCCCAGGAATGAGAGAACGTGAAGAATGTCATCATGGACTGGTAGTGGGTGGCAGGCGAGGAGGTCTTCCGCCTGCAATTTATAATGGGTAATTTATGATGGGGCGTGATTACAATGAGCTGTAAGTGCCTATTAAACCAATACTTAATTGGCAGTTTAGGGCGATTCTCCTTTGCCGTTTCTTTCTCCAGTGACAAAAACCAGTATCGATCCAGCTACTGGTTATGGCATGTATATAGTGGGCTACTAGCTAATAAGGAGCTGATTCCAGAATAAATAGATTAATAAATAAAGAAGCTTTATCAAAGACCATTCCACATAAAATTTGCTCGCTTTAGTTTTTGTCCTGATTGCTTACTCCTTTTCGCTGTTTGCTTTTTCCTACTTTTCAGTTTGAGGTAGGTTTTAGTAACTTATCTTTATATTATTAAAAACTTCTGTCCTTGCCGTTTATATACGTGAACCGTTTTTCTTTAATCACTTATTCCTGTGACTTTTACTTTCATTCCCATTCCTCTTTCATTCCTTTTTAGTTTTCTGTAAAATAAAACTACTGTGCCGACATTGTTTGTCCGTCCGCACTTTTTGCTGTCTGCACTTTTTCCGTCCGTCAGTTCTTAGAAACTACTGAGGCTAGAGGGCTGCAAATTGGTGTTGATCATCTACCCCCCAGTCATCAAACATACCAAATAGCACCACTCTAGCCTCAGTAGTTTTTATTTTATTTAAGGTTAAAGTTAGCCATAACAGTGCTTCTGGCAACGATGTAGGATAGGTCACCACTGGTTCGTGGTTAAAGTTTCATGGGCCGCCGCTCATACAGCATTATACCGGGACTACCGAAAGATAGACCTATTTTCGGTGGCCTTGATCATACACTGTAACGGCTGTACAGAAAACGCTATTGCGCCGAAGAAACTTCGGCGCATTTTCTACTTATTTGACGTTTTAAAGGAATGTTTCAATATTAATAAAAGATTAATTCACTTTCCTTTTATGAAAAAATTCAGATTATTCCTGACGAAGCTTCTCTTAATACCTGCAAATACTAGCCAGACTTTGAAAATTTGCTATCCTGTCACCCACATGCTGAAAAAAGAAAGTACATTTATAATCATTCTGGTGAGTTTAAACATCCTCATGAAGACATTTCTCTACTCACCGGCAATTCTCTGAAGTCACCCAATGCATAGCGAATGCTGCCTTACGTGTGACTAAAAAAAAATCAATTCCAAGTAGGATTCTGTTATGAAATATATTAAAACTCCTGATATTGTACAACCTTGTACATTAGAAATAATGACCACCCAATTCCTAGGTTTTGCTGTGGATTTCTTCATATGGTACCCACGGCTAACCTCTTCTTTTGCTGTCATTAGAAGTAGTCTGTGGTGCACATAAGAATTAATCTTTACGTCGTTACTATACTCTTCTTTATCTAATTTTCGTAAAGAGAAACGAGGATATAAATTACGAAGAAAAGGCTTATTGACTTGAACAAATGTCAAATTTTAAGTATATTTATGTACATTATTTATGTACATATAGAGGAAAGGGGAAGAACCAAAATTCCGTCAGGCCTGTTGGCAGTCTAATATTCAGAGATATCACTTTCATCAATTCATATGTGGATTTCTAACATTTTATTTTCAATTTTACACTTCATAACTTGCAAAGAAGGTAATGCTTGAGCTACAAGGACTGCTTAAGTCTTAATTTGTGCTCTAACCCAACATCAAATGGCACACCTTTAATCTGAGATCATTGTAGAAATGCGAACATTTTTACATTACAAAATTTAACTTTTTCTTTTGTATCTTTTCTTTTATTTTATGCCTTCTTTTTTTAAGTGATGATTTGCATTCTCTTCTCTCTAGATATCATTATATGCCTGTCCATTTTATATTCAGTCATAGAGGACCAAGGGGTTATTTTACCTAACTTTTCCTTCTCTCCATGGATGTAACGCTTACATGCACTGACTTCCTTTCATAACAACTATTTCGTCATATACTCCTAGTTCATAATTACGTTTCTTTTACTTTTATCTAGAAATCCCCATCTTTATATCCTGCAGCTACCTCTAAAGTCATTTAGTTTTTCCCCACAAATGGTCTTATTTCTGTAATCCTACCAAATGGCGCAATTTCATCCTTGTGGCAGAAGGATGGATCCTTTTGGTTTCTCCACAACTCTTTAGGGCTTGAGGATACTTCACCCATGCCCTTCTCATGACCTCAGCCGTGCAAGTTGAGTGGTTAGGTGAGCTACAGTCCGGGAAGGAGCTCGGTCCCAGCAATGAATGGTCATCGGAATCTGTGTTTTAATGTATATAAGTAAATAAATTTGTATATATATAAAATTATATACATACAATTATATATATGTATATATATATTAATTTTATATATGCACATATATACACATATATATGTGCATATATATGTATATTCATA